>NW_012113586.1:6597507-6608759 GCF_000951035.1 Colobus angolensis palliatus | reverse complement strand
ATTTTTAGTAGAGATGGGATTTCACCGTGTTAGCCAGGATGGTCTTGATCTCCTGACCTCATGATCCGCCCGCCTCAGCCTCCCAAAGTGTTGGGATTATAGGCGTGAACTACCACACCTGGCCAAACACTTTTCTTTTGTTCTGTTGCCATAGTCATTCCAAATAAATCTAAGTGAACTATTGATTTTGATACAAAGCAACAGCCTCTGCCACATTGAAGAAGTGAGCTTTAAATACAGACTAGAAGGGTAAGTGAAAGTTAGGAAAAGAAAAGTCTAAGGGGGAAAATGAAGTTCAGAGAGGAAACATGTTAAAGGAACTAGGGCCAGAGAAGGCAAGGTGTACTGTGGGAACCCAGAGAGACTTGGTAGTATTGGAAGAGAAAGTGCCTGGGGAAAAGCGCAGATGAAGCAAGGCTATGCAAGTAATCATGGTCCAGATCTTGCAAGGCCTGGTAATCCAAATTAGGAATTTTTTGGTCTTTTTCGTTAAGTTTTTAAGTGGGGGACAGATACCCTTGTTTTTTTTTTTGTTTTGTTTTGTTTTGTTTTGTTTTTTTAGATGTGCATTTTTAAAGCTTCAGTTGAAAGGTGAATAATGAATTGGGAGAGGGGAGCTTAGAAAAGGGGCTTGAGGATAGCATTGTGGCTCACACCTGTAATCCCAGCACTTTTGGATGCTGGGGTAGGTGGACCACTTGAGCCTAGGAGTTTGAGACCAGCCTGAGCAACATGGTGAAACCCCATCTCTACAAAACATACAAAAAAATTAGCGGGGCATAGTGGCATGTGCTGGTAGTCCCAGTTACTCTGGAGGCTGAGGTAGGAGAGTGGATTGAGCCCTGGAGGTCAAGGCTGCAGTGAACGAACCATGATCATGTACTGCACTCCAGTCTGGGTGACAGAATCTCAAATAAAGGGGGGAAGTTGAAAGTACAGTTTGGAGGAAACCAGTTAAGCTGTTCAAGTATGGAATTGTGCAGTAGGGGTGGAGAAAACTTAGGAGAGTAGAGAGAGAGTTAGGTGTTTGTTGGAATTTTCTTCCCAAACTTGTCTCACTTTGGTTTTACAGAAGATGTACTCTTATCATCTCTAAAAATATGTATCAGAGAGTATGTGATCGACAATATGTACACCTGTGTTCATGTCATCTGAGGGTAAGTGCTAGAACAAGAAATCAATATATAGTACAGTTTTTAGGTCATTGGGCTAACCAACTGTTAAATTGTATGAAGGAGGCAAAGATGACATTGAGCAAAAGCAACAGGAATTTATTACTGGTGTGTCAGGAAAAAAGTTACTGAGGGATAAGGACAAATCAATGGAAGATGATTACCTTGGTTGTCATGTCCAACTGTTCCATTCAGGGTTATAATATTTGGATGCTTTTAATAAGATTATCTACCTATAGTGCTTATAGTGTGGAGCACCCAGCAAACGATGTTAAATGGATGTGACCATGCCAGGGAGTGGGAAAGTTGTTAATCTGTTTTTGAAAGCCTTGGATTCTAGCAATTATCTTTTAGCAATAAGTACAAGTACCAATGGCCTTTTGCCCGTCATTGCTAATTTGGTATTAATGCACTGGGCAAATTTTGTCATTATATTGAGATGACTAAGTCCTTGGAAAGTCAGGTTTGAAATGTAAAGACTTCATTCATTGCTGGAGTCAAGAGGTGCAGCATTTGCAGGAAGTCAAAAATAGCTTTTTATGCCAGGTACGGTGGCTCACACCTGTAATCTCAGTATTGCGGGAGGCCAAGGCAGGAGGATTACTTTAGAGCAGGAGTTTGACACCAGCCTGGATAACATAGTAAGACCTCATCTCTGAAAAAAAAAAAAAAAATTAGCCAAATGCGGCATGTGCCTGTAGAAATTAGCTAAGCGTCCTGGTGTGTGCCTGTAGTCCTAGCTACTTGGATGGCTGAAGCAGAGGATTGCTTGAGCCCAGGAGTTCGAGGTTACAGTGAGGTGTGATCACACCACTGCATTTCAGCCTCAATGACAGTGGCGAGAACCTGTCTCAAAAAAAAAAAAAAAAAAAAAAAAAAAAAAAAAAAAAATAGCTTTTTTTTAAAAAAACAAAACTTTTAGGTTCAGGGGTACATGTGCATGTTTGTTACATAAGTAAACTATATGTCACAGGGGTTCGGTGTACAGATTATTTTGTCATCCAGGTAATAAGCATAGTGCCTGACAGGTATTTTTTCTGATCCTCTCCCTTCTCCCACCCTCCACCTAGGCCCCAGTGTCTGTGGTTGACCTCTTTGTGTCCATGTGTTGTTGTTCTTTAGCTCCCACTTATAAGTGAGAACAGGCAGTACTTGGTTTTCTGTTCCTGTGTTTGTTTAGGATAGTGGCCCTCCAGCTTCATCCGTGTTGCCTGTTGCTACAAAGGACATGATCTCGTTCTTTTTTGTGGTTGCCTAGTGTTCCATGGTGTATATGTACCGCATTTTCTTTAGTCTACCATTGATGGGCATTTAGGTTGAATTTCATGTCTTTGCTATTGTGAATAGTGCTGCAGTGAACATGTACTTGTGTCTTTATGGTAGAATGATTTATATTCCTTTGGGTATATACCCAGTGATGGGATTGCAGGATCTAATGGTAATTCTGTTTTAAATTCTTTGAGGAATTGCCACACTGCTTTTCACAATGGGTGAACTAATTTATACTCCCACCAGCAGTACAATTGTTCCCTTTTCTTCACAATCTTGCCAGCATCTGTTATTTTTTGACTTCTTAGTAATATTCATTCTGACTGGTGTGAGATGGTATCTCATTTTAGTTTTGATTTGCATTTCTCTAATGATTAGTGATGTTGAACAGTTTTTCATATGCTTGTTGACTGCAAATGTGTCAAAAATAGCGTTTTAATTTATTGGGTTGCTATTCACATTGGATTAAAAATATCTGTATTTTGCCTCTTAGATTCTGATATACAGTAAGTTTTCCACAGGTGTTAATTCTGTTTTTGTTGTTGTTTGAAAGCTCTCCACCTAGGAAGAGACTTGCCCCCCAACTTGCAAAGGCAGGTTTAATGGAACATAGTATCTTTATCCTCTGTCTACTAATTGCTATTCTAGCTGAATTTCAGAGTAGAATATAAATAAGAGTCTGTTGGTTTTTCTAGGCCAAGATTCTATGATTCTGTATTTTCTTCTCACCTTGTGTTAGTTGAGGTCAGAATGAGTCTCAGCCACATTGTAAGAGCCCTGGTGGTCTGATACTGACTTTTTGTACGTCACACCCTTGCTGTGGGGAAGACCAGTAAAAGAATTCTGAGTTGTCCTTTCCCTTTGGGTGAACTAAATTTGTCCTTATGGATAAAGATTATAATCATTTAATATTAAAACATTCTGAAAAATGTCCTAGAACTTG
The DNA here is from genome assembly GCF_000951035.1 of Colobus angolensis palliatus. NCBI lineage: Eukaryota > Metazoa > Chordata > Mammalia > Primates > Cercopithecidae > Colobus > Colobus angolensis. The sequence continues at coordinate 6,605,375 of NW_012113586.1, read as the reverse complement.
TGCTTTTTTCAGTGCGCAGTGTGAAGATCTGAAATCATAAGTAATCTTTTATTATGTTTTTTGGGTAAAAAGTTAGCAATAATGTCATCTCTGCTAAATGCAAAATTTTATAGAGTATCTAGTTACGAATACTTGTTTTTTTTTTTTTTTTTTGAGACCGGTCTCGCTCTGTCACCCAGGCTGGAATGCAATGGCGTGATCTCGGCTCACTACAACCTCCGCCTCCCAGGTTCAAGTGATTCTCCTGCCTCAGCCTCCTGAGTAGCTGGGATTACAAGTGCATGCCACCATGCCCAGCTCATTTTTGTATTTTTAGTAGAGATGGCATTTCACCATGTTGGTCAGGTTGGTCTTGAACTCCTGACCTCATGATCTGCCTACCTTAGCCTCCCAAAATGAATACATTTTTAAAAATTTGGTATTTCATGAATTCTTTTCAGTATTATTACTTTTATGACCCCCCTATTCCTAGACAGTTGGTGCAAACTGCAAATTTTCTATTTAGATTCTTTCAGTTATAGAAGTCATGTTTATGTTTTTTGATAGATTGTTAAAATTAGCAGGTTATAGAAGTCATGTTTATGTTTTTTGATAGATTGTTAAAATTAGCAGGTGAACAATATTAACATTGTTAATGGAAAACAAATTTAGAAAATTTGCTTCCTTTTGTTGTTCAACAGGTTGGCTTAATTTTATGATAAGAAATACTTATATTTTAATAGGTGCATTTTGTAAAGGAGCTACTTGGTTTCAGATTTTTATTATGTTTGGTATTTCAGTGAAGTGGATAGAACAAGATGATTTGTAAATTCAGTCTCACAGTTAAATTGTACTGACTTTAGCTTTTAATTTGTACTTTTTTTCCTCTTCAAAGTTTATATAAATTATGGAAACTCTTAAAGTAAATCTCAACTGGGTTTTAGAAATTGAAGGCAGAGGATTTGTTCTTTCCAGCTGACTAGTCAAATGCACATACTGCCTTTTGATTTCTGTAACATCCTTTGTCATGTTTCCTTCCTTTCTTGTTGTTTGTGTTTATTCTCTTGTGATTAGTAACGTTATGCTATATGGATTGGAGTAGAGACTTCCCCCATGACTCAAGGACCACACAGATAAAAGGGAGGGAAGACATTAAAAAAAAAAAAAGCAAGGACTGAGCATTTGAAAATACTGCATTTGAATATGAGTGGTAGGGAGTTGTATTTAATGATAGGAGATTGGTAGGCAGGGATCAAGTAATTCATCCAACAGATATTGAGTATGTATATATTGTCAGTCTGTAGTAGGCTTTGGTGGTATAAGAGAAGAGCAAGACAGATTGTACATGTCCTAGAGCTTATACTGTAGTTGGGAATGTAGCATTAAAGAAATGCTTTCAAGTTAACAGGGTGCTGTGGGAATGCATGGTAGGGGCAGGGGATGATCGTAGGGAGCATTTCTACATGCGGCAGAGGTGACAGAGGGCAGTTTTCGCAGCAGAAAGTCTTAAACATATTTAGAGGGCCTGGAGGTGAGTGGCCTTCCAAGAACTAAAGAAAGAAGGGCAGTGTGGCTAGAATGAGGGTTGAGGGGAGGAAATCAAAGTGGGGAGATGTTGGAAGGCAGCAAGCAGATTTTGGAGTGCATTTTAAGGCAGGTTGAGACAGTTTTTTTTTTTTTTTTTTTTTTGAGACACAATCTAGCTCTGTTGCCCAGGCTAGCATGCAATGGAGTGATCACAACTCACTGTAGCCTCGATGTCCCAGACTCAGAAGATTTTCCTGCTTCAGCCTCCTGAGTAGCTGGGACCACAGGCATGTGCCACTTATACTTGGCTTTTTTTTTTTTTTTTTTTTCAGTAGAGATGGAGTTTCCCCGTGCTGCCCTGGCTGGCCTTGAATTCCTGGGGCTCAAGTGATCCTTCCACCTTGGGCTTCTAAAGTGCCAGGATTACAGGCATGAGCCACTGCGCCTGGCCTAATTTTTCTTTTCTTTTCTTTCTTTCTTTCTTTTTTTTTTAATGCTAATTCTTCCCAGGCTGATCTTGAACTTACGAGCTCAAGTGATCCTCCTGCCTGGGCCTCCCAAAGTGCGGGAATTACAGGCATGAGCGACTATGGCCAGCCAAGTTGAGTATCTTGGACTTTATCTCCAAAGCAATGAGAAACCCTGGGAGAAGGGGAAGCAAGATGGTTAAAAAGAGAGAGCGGTTATCCGATTTGCATTGTTTAAAAGCAAAGATCTATTAAGTGGATTAAAGGAGATTAGTTTGGAAGCTACTGGCAGTTTGAACTAGAATGGTGCCAATAAGGTTAGGGGAAAAGGGCCGATTTGAAATAGGAGGTGGGGGGCAGTGGCTCACACCTGTAATCCCAGCACTTTGGGAGGCTGAGTGGGGTGGATCACCTGAGCTCAGGAGTTTGAGACCACCCAGGCAACATGGTGAAAACCCATCTCTACTAAAAATACAAAAAAATTAACCGGGTATGGTGGCGCACGCCTCTAGTCCCAGCTACTTGGGAGGCTGAGGCAGGAGAATCGCTTGAGCTCCAGAGGCGAAGGTTGCAGTGAGCCGAGATTGTGCCACTGCACTCCAGCCTGGGCTACAGAGTGAGACTCTGTCTCAAAAATAAAAATAAAAAAAATAAATAAAAGAAATATACTTGGGAGATGGAATGGATAAGATAGAGATTAGATGTGGAGCAATAAGGAAGAATGAGTCGGGATAATAGTATTAAATATGTGTTAGACACTATCACTTTACAGGTATTAAGTCATTTAATTCTCAGAACAACCCCATGAGGTAGGTATTGCTATCACCATTGTGTAGCTGAGGAAACAGACATCCCTGATTTTTTTCTTTTTTTTTTGAGAAAGGGTGTCACTCTTTCACCCTGGCTGGAGTGCAGTGGCACGATCACAGCTCACTGCAGCCTCTACCTCTGGGCTCAGGTGATCCTCTCACTTCTGCCTTCTGAGTAGCTAGGACTACAGGCGTGTGCCACCATGCCTGGCTAATTTTTTTTTGTTTGTTTTTTGTTGTTGTTGTGTGTGTGTGTGTTTGTTTTAGAGACGGTTTCACCATGCTGCCCAGGCTGGAGCTCCCTGATTTCTGGCTTGAGGCACTGGATGTGTGATGGCATCTCATAATTAAGATAGAAAACTGAAGGTAGGGTGGAGGCTCATAAGTTTAATTCTGAATGTATTGAATATGAGGTGTTCATAAAATATCCAAGTTGCAGTGTTAAGTAGTCATTTGGATATTGGGTTTGGAGTTCAAAGCGAGAGAATTCTGGGTTAGAGATAGAGATTTTAGTCTTTTGCAGATGACTAATTTTGAGGCGTAATTATTAAAAAGGGGGAAAGTGTAGAGCAAGGAAAGAGGGATTACTATAGAGCCCCAAAGCATATGAGATTGGATGGTTGAAAATGGAGAAGATAAATATGAAATGGCTTGTATGCTATGTCAGATGTTTGGACTTTATTCTGAAAAGATAACTTTCAGTTTAATCTTTGGGCTTATTGAGCTGGAAGTGTCTGTGGGATATTCAGGGACAGAAAGCTGGACTGTTCTTTATCCTTTCCTCATATTTTTCTGCCAACTTTCCTTGGTGCTTCAGAATATACTCCCTAGCTTTCTCATCATCCTGGTTACTTTTCTTTTTTTTTTTCAATTTTAGTATTTTTATACTAGAGACAGGGTCTCACTATGTTGCCTAGGCTGGTCTTGAACTCCTCAGCTCAGGAGATCCTCCTGCCTTGGCCTCCCAAAGTGCTGGAATTAAAGGCTTGAGCCACTGTGCCTGGCCCATACTGGTTACTTTTTTCTCTTAAAATGTGGTAGACAGTTGAATGCATTTTATGTATGACTTGAGCGGAGTGGATAATCTTCACTTTGTCCAGCAGGTTCTGTACACTGTTTCTATGAATATAGGTCAAGATTGAATTAGTTTTTGAGGAGAACATTATTACATCATGTTTCTTTTATCAAGCAAAAGTGTGTGTGTATATGTTTTAAACCTAAGCCTTTTTTTTTTTTTTTTTTTTTAGCCTTGTATCTCTTATCCTTGTGGTCTAATTCCTCCTTTCTCTCAATGTAGGTATGGCATCACAGCTGCAAGTGTTTTCGCCCCCATCAGTGTCGTCGAGTGCCTTCTGCAGTGCGAAGAAACTGAAAATAGAGCCCTCTGGCTGGGATGTTTCAGGACAGAGTAGCAACGACAAATATTATACCCACAGCAAAACCCTCCCAGCCACACAAGGGCAAGCCAACTCCTCTCACCAGGTAGCCAATTTCAGCATCCCTGCTTACGACCAGGGCCTCCTCCTCCCAGCTCCTGCAGTGGAGCATATTGTTGTAACAGCCGCTGATAGCTCGGGCAGTGCTGCTACATCAACCTTCCAAAGCAGCCAGTCCCTGACTCACAGAAGCAACGTTTCTTTGCTTGAGCCCTATCAAAAATGTGGATTGAAACGAAAAAGTGAGGAAGTTGACAGCAACGGTAGTGTGCAGATCATAGAAGAACATCCCCCTCTCATGCTGCAAAACAGGACTGTGGTGGGTGCTGCTGCCACAACCACCACTGTGACCACAAAGAGTAGCAGTTCCAGTGGAGAAGGGGATTACCAGCTGGTCCAGCATGAGATCCTTTGCTCTATGACCAATAGCTATGAAGTCTTGGAGTTCCTAGGCCGGGGGACATTTGGACAGGTGGCTAAGTGCTGGAAGAGGAGCACCAAGGAAATTGTGGCTATTAAAATCTTGAAGAACCACCCCTCCTATGCCAGACAGGGGCAGATTGAAGTGAGCATCCTTTCCCGCCTAAGCAGTGAAAATGCTGATGAATATAATTTTGTCCGTTCATACGAGTGCTTTCAGCATAAGAATCACACCTGCCTTGTTTTTGAGATGTTGGAGCAGAACTTATATGATTTTCTAAAGCAAAACAAATTTAGCCCACTGCCACTCAAGTACATCAGACCAATCTTGCAGCAGGTGGCCACAGCCTTGATGAAGCTCAAGAGTCTTGGTCTGATCCACGCCGACCTTAAGCCTGAAAACATCATGCTGGTTGATCCAGTTCGCCAACCCTACCGAGTGAAGGTCATTGACTTTGGTTCTGCTAGTCATGTTTCCAAAGCTGTGTGCTCAACCTACTTACAGTCACGTTACTACAGGCAAGTGGCAAATGCTGAAAGAGTTCTGTCCTTATATTTAACATATACCCCATAGGCTACATAGAGCAGTGAATTGGTTTATAGATTCTGAGATAGAAATAGGATATGTTTTAGCTCATTCTATGTGTGTGACATTCCTATATATGACATTTTCTTATTTCTGAAATTTTATCTAGCACTGGAAAAATTAACTCAGTCTGATTCTGAAAGTTGTTACTAGTTGAATTATACTAGCACCTGGTTCTTTTCTTTAGTATCATTATACCTCATTTTGCCATTTTATTTATTTAATTTATTTATTTATTTTGAGACGGAGTCACGCTCTGTTGCCCAGGCTGGAGTGCAGTGGCACAATCTCAGCTCACTGCAAGCTCCGCCTCCCGGTTTCACGCCATTCTCCTGCCTCAGCCTCCTTGAGTAGCTGGGACCACAGGCACCTACCACCGTGCCCGGCTAATTTTTTTGTATTTTATTTTTTGTATTTTTAGTAGAGACCATGTTAGCCAGGATGGTCTCGATCTCCTGACCTTGTGATCTCCCTCCCTCCGCCTCCCAAAGATCTGGGATTACAGGTGTGAACCACTGCACCCGGCCTATTTATTTATTTTTTTGAGATGGACTTTCACTCGCCACCCAGGCTGGAGTGCAGTGGTGTGATAACGGCTCACTTAGCCTCCACCTCCTGGGTTCAAGTGATTTCTCCTGCTACTCCTGTGCCGAGTAGCTGGGACTACAGGTGCCTGCTACCACGCCTGGCTAATTTTTTTGTTTTTAATAGAGATGGGGTTTCACCATGTTGACCAGGCTGATTTCGAACTCTTGACCTCGGGTGATCTGCCTGCCTTGGCCTCCCAGTGATTACAGGCGTGAGCTACCATGCCCAGCCATTTTCCCATTTTAAAGAGTCTTGAAATATACAAAGATATTTATTTATTTGTAATGAATCTGAGCATATGCTGCTGTTTTTTTGAAGCTCTTATCTTGGCAGGTAGAATAACTTGGGGCTAACTCCAGGTTTAACGCTAGTAACATTTTATTCTTTTACATTTTCTTCTGTAGTAGCATGAATTGGATTAGATGATTGCTACAGTCTCTTCCTGTCTTAACATTCTCTAAATACTTTGAACTTATTGGGTTATCCTAGAATGGCCTTGACCCAAGTACCTTATACTTTAATGATATATATTTCTAGATTGATACTTTTAATGTAGTTACCATTTTAACATATAATAATTATTGGGACAGTATGTAAATGCTGATATATATACTTTTGTCTATATCATAACCAAGGCTTTTAAAATGTGCTTTTTGTCAGCACCCATTTACTTACTTGCCTAGTTATTAATTTTAAGGAATCTAATATTTAGTTTTAATGGCCATACATTAAATACAAATCATGTAAGCATCTAATCAAGAAGTGAAATAATAAACAAAAATATAGATAACCTATCAAATATGTTTATAAGGAGCTATACATGCCAGATACCTGTAATAAAATTTGAGGAAATAGAAATTCTGAATTAATAATTTTATATTATGTGTGAAAATAATGTGAAGATATTTTAACCCATGCAAGGACTCAGAAAAAATGTCATCTGCATGTTTACTTTTTTAAAAACATTGTGGTAAGATCTTTGTAATAGGAAGTTTACAGTTTTAACCATTTGGTACCACTCAGTGTGTTAAGGATATTCACAGTGTTGTGTAACCATCACCGCTGTCTGTTCAGTATATTCACAGTGTTGTGTAACCATCACTACTATTTCCAAATGTTTTCATCACCCAAAACAGAAATTCTAACCATTAAGCAATAACTCCCTATTCTCCCTTCTTCCTCCCACTGGTAATCTTGATTTGACTTTCTGTCTCTATGAATTTGCCTATTCTGGATACTCCTTGTAAGTGGAATCATACAATATATGTCTTTTTGTGTCTAGTTTATTTCACTTAGCATAATGTTTTTGAGGCTGATCCATGCTGTAACATGTATCAGAACTTCATTCCTTTTATGGCTGTATAATATTCCATTGTTTGTATATACCACATTTTGTTTATCCATTCATCTGTTGGTAGATATTTGGGTTGTTGCTACCTTTAGGCTGTTGTGAATAATGCCACTATGGACATTGGTGTACAAGTATCCTAGTCCCCATTTTCAGTTCTTTTGGGTATATAACTAGGAGTGGAATTGCTGGGTCACATGATAATTCTATGTTTAACTTTTTGCAGAATTACCAAACTATTTTCCACAGAGGCTGCACCGTTTTACATTCCCACCAGCAGTGGATGAACATTCCAGATTTCTCCACATTTTCTCTAACATTTGTTATTTTTTTTTTATTTAAAAAAAATTGTTTATTTTTACAGAGACAGGGGCTCCCTCTATTGCTCATGCTGGAGTGCAGTGGCGCAATCATAGTTCATTGTAGCCTCCACCTCTTGGGCTTGAGCAATCCTCCCCCCTCAGCCTCCCAAGTAGGTAGGACTACAGTCACACTCCACCATACCTGGCTAATTACTATTATTTTACTTTTTGTGGAGATTTGGTTTTGAGGGTCTCATTTTGTTGCCCAACCTAGTCTCAAACTACTGGCCGCAAGCCATCCTTCTGCCTCAGTCTCCCAAAGTTCTGGGATTACAGGCATGAACTACCACTCCTGGCCTTGTTTTGGTTTTTAAATAATAGCCATGCTTTTTTTTTTTTTTTTTTT
>NW_012113586.1:6591392-6597457 GCF_000951035.1 Colobus angolensis palliatus | reverse complement strand
AAAGAAAAGAAAAGAGAAATACCGGAGACTGGGTAATTTATAGAGAAAAGGGGTTTAATTGGCTCATGGTTCTGCAACCTCAAGAAACCTACAATCATGGTGGAAGGCGAAGAGGGAACAGGCATGTCACATGGCTGGAGCAAGGGCAAGAAGGAGAGTGGGAAGGTGCCACACACTTTTAAACAACCAGATCTCGTGAGAACTCTATCACAAGAACAGCACCAAACAGGGACATCAGCAGGAAATCTGCCCCCAGGATCCAATCACCTCCCATCAGGCCCCACCTCCAACATCTGTGATTGCAATGGAACCTGAGATTTCATGGGGACAGAGACCTAAACCATATCAGTGAAGATCTCAGGTAAAACTCCAGCTGCACCAAGCACCTGCCCCACCATTATGTCAGGTTAGCACAATGTTGGGTCAATTTTTGTTCCAGCTACGATAAGACTCCCTGGAGGTGCGTGCTGAAGGTCACTGTGTTCTGCAAAAAGTGAAACAATTTTGGAAAAGATTGGTTCACACATGAGTTTTCCTTCACTACCTTTGGAACAATACCAGGTCTGACTTTAATCTCCTCTCCATTTTAATACCCATTTTCAAATACTATCACCAGCTACACCCTTTTTAAAAAATATATATATATATGTTTTTTTTTTAACTGCTTTCCTTTTTTGTTTTTCCTTTTGCTATTTGCCTTTTTATAAGGTGGATGTGGTAGAGTTGCTGTTTTGACTGAGCTTTTGCTGGAAATCCTTAACTGCTTTTGTCACTCCAAAAGCAGGGTGAGACCAAATGAAAAAACTTTCAGCCAATCTTCAGTTTGTTTTTAAAAAATGGGACTTGGGGGCTGTGGAAGTGATACTTTCCTTAATTTCCCAGAAAACTTTAAGCTGTAGACAGTTATCATATATTATTGCTACCTTCCCTTCCCCCACTCCCCCAACGGAGTTTCTCTCTTATGCCCAGTCTGGAGTGAATTGATGTAATCTTGGCTCACTGCAACCTCTGCACCCTCAGGTTCAAGCGATTCTCCTGCCTCAGCCTCTGGAGTAGCTGGGGTTACAGGCACCTGCCACCACACCCAGCTAATTTTTGTATTTTTAGTAGAGACTAGGTTTCACCATGTTGGCCAGGCTGGATTTGAACTCCTGACCTCAGTCTATCCACCCGCCTTGGCCTCCCATAGTGCTAGGATTACAGGCATGAGCCACTGCGCCTGGCCTATTATTGCTACCTTTTAAAAAAGCAAGTTGTAGAGTGGCCTGGCCATTGTTTGTGACCTACCTTTTGGACTTTAAAATGTCTTTCTAGTATGGTAGGAATAGCAAAATCAATATGCTGCCCTCCAATTGATGCTTCCGAATGTTCTAAACCCAGTTTTTATTTTGGCACATAGCCAGTTGTGCTCCCCCTGCCAGCTATTTTTGGCACTGTCATGAACTTGGAAATTAATGATTCTGCTCACTAGGAGTAGAAAATTTTGTTCCTTTTCAATTTTAGAAAAGCTTTTATGTTGTTTCTGGGTAGTCTTACTCACTAGCTTATTAATGCGCTTGTCAAACTTGTGCAGTGTTAAAAACATGCCATTATGGTTAAGATTTCGTTGAACTCTGAAATTCCATCAGTAATATGTGCTTCTAGCCACCTGTAACAGGAATATCACTTTTGAGGGTTACTTCTTTTCTTTTCTCTTTTCTTTTTTTTTTTTGAGACAGAGTCTCACTCTGTCACCCAGGCTGGAGTGCAGTGGCACAATCTGGGCTCACTTCAGCCTGCACCTCCCAGGTTCAAGCAGTCCTGCCTCGGCCTCCCGAGTAGCTGGGACTACAGGTGCCACCATGCCCAGCTAATTTTTGTATTTTTAGTAGAGACAGGATTTCACCATGTTGGCCGGGATGGTCTTGATCTTTTGCCCTTGTGATGCACCGGCCTCGGCCTCCGGAAGTGCTGGGATTACAGGCATGAGCCACTGGGCCCAACCAATAATAGCCATCCTTATGGGTGTGAAGTGGTATCTCATTGTGGTTTCGATTTGTATTTCCCTAATGATTAATGATGTTGAGCATTTGTTTTATTTTGTTTTGTTTTGAGACGGAGTCCCACTTTGTCATCCAGGCTGGGGTGCAGTGGTACGATCACGGCTTACTGCAGCCTTGACCTCTCAGGCTCAAGCAGTCTTCCCACCTTAGCCTTTCGGTAGCTGGGACTGTGGGCATGCACCCCCACACCTGACTAGTTTTTTGTAGTTTTAGTAGAGACGAGGTTTCACCGTGTTGCCCAGGCTGGTCTCAAACTCATAGGCTCAAGTGATATGCCCGCCTCGGCAACCCAAAGTGCTGGGATTACAGACATGAGCCACCATGCCCAGCCCGGCATTTTTTTATGTGCCCGACATTTGTATATCTTCTTTGGAGAAATGTCTGTTTAAGTCCTTTCCTCGTTTATTGAATTGGGCTTTTTGTTGTTGAGTTGTATAGTCTATATACTAAATTTTCATCTATTCCTTGGGTTACCTTTTTACCTGTAGATAGTGTTTGACATGGAAAAGTTTTTAACTTTGGTGAAGTGCAGTTTGTCTACTTTTTCTTTTGTTGCTTGTGCTTTTGGTGACTTACCCAAGAAGTCATTGTTAAATCAAAGTCATACAGATTTTCCACTGTTTTCTGTTAAGAGTTTTATAGTTTTAGCTCTTATATTTCAGTTTTTGATTCTTTGTTGATTTTTGTCTATGGTCCAAGTTACAAATCCAGTGTAATTCTTTGGCATGTGACTATTCAGTTCTTCAAACACCATTTGCTGAAAAGACTATCCTTTCTGCATTGGGTGGTTTTGGCACACTTGTTGGAATCATTTGAACATATATACAAATAATTCTTATCTTCTATTGCTTTCCCATTTTCAGTTTTGGGCTGTCTATTCCATTAATCTATGTATGTCTTTATGCCAGTACCACACTGTTTTGATTATTGTAGCTTAGTAGTAAGTTTGAAATCAGGAAGTGTGAGACCTCCAACTTTGTTCTTTTTCAAGATTGTTTTGGCTATTTGGGGTCTTTGAGAGTCCATATAAATTTTAGGATGGGTTTTTCTATTTTATACAAAAATCATAATTGCTTTTTATTAAGGATAGCATTGAATCTATAGATCGCTTTGGGTAGTGTTGACAGCTTAATATTAAGTCAGTCCGTCCTTATTTCTTTATATCTTTTTACAGTTTTATAAAACTGGTAATTTTTACTTGAGGTGAGGTAAAGAAACTCTTAGAGCCTTCGTTTTCTGGTTTTATGCTGCCCTAGGCAACCTTGGCTAACTTTAAGAATCTCATCTCTATTTATTTATGCCTTGGGAGATTTAAGTTCCAACTACATTTGCTTTTTAATACTCTCCTTTGAGCAGTCTCACCACCAGCCACACCCACATACATATATATAGCATACTCTACTGGTGAACTGAAGAGTTCAGCACAGCATCCCGTTTTGAGTCCTCAGGAGGGACTAGGCAGACCGCAGCTGAAGGAGGAAGGCTGATCAGCTTTTCCTTTCTGTCTTGACTGTGCGTACAGGTGTTCTTTAAGTATTTGTTTGCCCTGTCAAAGACAAAGTGCATTCTCTTGTGATAACAGAGTAGTTTTTAAATTGAAAAAGAGAGAGCAATAGGAGATAAAAATTTTTTGACTTTGTTATAATTGGGGCATGTTAATACAAAATAAAATGAATTATTTGACTGCTTAGCTTTCTGTAATATGTAATTTTTTTGAATAATTTTCAATGTTAGGTTGCTGATCTTTGTATTTTTTTATCCTTTTAATTTAAGCTGTCAATTGATTCATTTTGTTTTTTTTTTTTATAGAAACTACAATTTTCAAATCTTCAAAGTTACCTTCAACAAAGCTTTCTTTAAATTCACTGCATTATAGTTGTTGACTGTAATTTTAAGTGGAGCTAAGTTTGCCTCTTAAAAACAGGAGTTCATTCTGTGTGTTACTGAGTAATTACCCTGTATACTGAAGTTCAGTACCCAGGGCTTGACTATGTTTAGGATTTAACATGAGTGTTCTGTTGTGTCACAGTAATACTTGATAATGAGCCTAAGGCAGATGGAATAGCAGCTCAGGCATTCCTTCTTTATCACTAGTTTTATCCGCAGTGGTCCTCTTAAGCTTCTTTCATGTTGCTTTGTTGCTGTATTAGACACCATTAAGTCCTCACCCTTCTGTCTTTCAAAAAACCTCTGTGAAATCCATTTGGCTGGTGAAGCATTCTGACTCCAAAGCTAGTCCTCCTCTTACCCTCTTTTTTAGTTTACGTTGCTTTGTCTTTCTGATAACTTGCCAAAGTATTATCAGCTCACATAAATTTGCCACCTCGCTGTGTCCACTGGTCCTGGGCATGGCTAAATGATTCAGGCAGTGGAAATAATATACTTTATTCTCTGGCTCACTGTAAATGTGCAGACTCCAAGCAAAGCTCCTGTCTTTGGGGCTTGAGTTTTAGAGACAAAGGTTTGCCATGCTTACAAGCTGAACGTTTTTCCCTACTGAACTAGCCAGCCTTTATTTCAAGCTGAATCACTTTGTTACTTATGGAAGGAAAAGGTCTAGAGAAGGAAAATGTATCTTCCATTTATCCTAGACAAACAAATAATCTAATTTCCTCTGACAGTCAAACTATAGTTTCACCTAAGCCACTGATGCAGGAAGTTAGGTTTTTTTTTTTTTTTGAGCGGGAGTCTTGCTCTGTCGCCCAGGCTGGAGTGCAGTGGCCGGATCTCAGCTCACTGCAAGCTCCGCCTCCCGGGTTTACGCCATTCTCCTGCCTCAGCCTCCGGAGTAGCTGGGACTACAGGCGCCCGCCACCTCGCCCGGCTAGTTTTTTTTGTATTTTTTAGTAGAGACGGGGTTTCACCGTGTTAGCCAGGATGGTCTCGATCTCCGGACCTCGTGATCCGCCCGTCTCAGCCTCCCAAAGTGCTAGGATTACAGGCTTGAGCCACTGTGCCCGGCCGGAAGTTAGGTTTTAAGTGACCTCTCTAATCTGGTAAGTAAGTAGGTTTGATGTCTCTGAGATAGGAAGAAAGAAACGAGAATGTTCATGGAAATAATCAGTGATTTGTGTTAAGTGATTCTAACCTTAGCTTGCTCTGGGTGCCAGTGAAATTAACCTCAACAATGTTGGTTGGAAGAATTTTTCAACTTAAAGAAGTTTGAAGCTGGGGAACCAAAAGGCAGGGATTGTTGTTTCTATCACTTAACTATAATAACAAAGCCTGTTTAGTATTTGTTTTTTAAGGATGGGATGTGTCTTCAGAGAGGAGACTTGCCGTCTTCAAAGCACAATCAATGCCATTTTCCTACTGAAGTGAACACGGCCAGTTTTAAACAGTTTCTTTCACTTTCCTGTGCTTCTGTAGTTAACCTTTTTTACTGCCCAGTTGTTAGAATGTTAAAGCTGGAAAGGGACCTGGAAGAGTAATTATCTATCTCCGCTTCCTTATTATACAAATGAGGTAGAACCAGAGTTTTACTTGTCTATAGAGTTTATATTGAGGGATTAAGAAATAATGAGGCCAACAGGAAAGATGTAATGAAAATAATTCTAATAATTATAATCTGGATTCACAGTTTAAAGTATTCAGTCCTTAGAGATGAACCTGCTCGAGTGATGCCTTACTGTTCAGTAAAGTAGAAAATAACTTGTCTTTTTGCTTCGTAGAGTTTGGGTAAGTCTAACATTTATAGGCCCAAATAATACAAAGCCCTCAATGAACTAAGCAGCCTTACTGGTTTTTTGTTTATTTTTGAGACAGGGTCTCAGGCTGTAGTGCAGTGGTGCAATCATGGCTCACTGCAGCCGTGACCACCTGGGCTCAAGGGATCCTCCCACCTCAGCTTCCTGAGTAGCTAGAACTACAGGCACGCACCTCCATACCTGGCTAATTAAAAAAAAATTTTTGGTAGAGATTAGGTCTTGCTGTGTTGCCCAGGCTGGTCTCAAACTCCTGCTCAAGCGTTCCTCCTGCCTTGGCTTCCCAAAGTGCTGGGATTATAGGTGTGAACCGCCGTTT
>NW_012113586.1:6587687-6590177 GCF_000951035.1 Colobus angolensis palliatus | reverse complement strand
ATATTTTTAGTAGAGGTGGGGTTTCACCATGTTGACCAGACTGGTCTCAAACTCCTGACCTCAGGTGATCCCACCCGCCTCGGCCTCCCAAAGTGCTGGGATTACAGGCGTGAGCCACCACACCCGGCCAGTTATTTCTTTGGTAAACAAAACCACAGTTCAAATTAAATACTACAAAAACTGATGATATTGGTGGTTCCACCCACAGCTGTTAAAAAGTGTAAGCCTGCAGAGGCTTGGGTTGACTGCTATTTCTATTTAAGGATCAGAAAAGCTTTCAGGCCCTGTGGAGTCCCCAGATTTACTGTTTTCTAAGGGCAACTATTTATGTATAAATACTAGGGGGGGATTTTTTTTCTTTCCTTCTATGCCTAGTTTGCTTAGATGGGGAGGGATATTCTTATTTAGGGAAATCATATTCTCCATGCTTAATCCTTGCCTTCCCTCAACCCCCTGCACATATACACAAAGCAACAATAAGCACATATCACTTGAAAGTAGTTTCAGAAACCTAAGTATTCTGTGAGGAGACATGACCAGTTAGATGGTTCTTCATGGAGAGATCTGTTTTCCATTTAACTCCTGTTACATGAGGAATCTGGATCTGGATCTGGAGTGTCCTTATAGATTGTAATTCCATGACTTGTAAGAAGGAAAGGAAATTCTTTGGAGAAGATGACCAAGTGCCTAAGAGCTGAAATCTTGGATCCAGGTAGCTTGGGTACCATCCTTTTTCTTTTGTTGAGACGAAGTCTTGCTCTGTTGCCCAGGTTGGAGTGCAGTGGCACGATCTCAACTCACTGCAACTTACACCTCCCAAGTTTAAGTAATTCTCCTGCCTTAGCCTCTGAGTAGTTGGGATTACAGCTGCCTGCCATCATGCCCAGCTAATTTTTGTATTTTTAGTAGAGATGGAGTTTCACCATGTTGACCAGGCTGTGCTGGAACTCCTGATCTCAAGCAGTCCACTCACCTTGGCCTCCGAAAGTGCGGGGATTACAGGCGTGAGCCACTGCGCTGGCCAAGAGCACCATCTTTTAGTAGTTGTATAGCCTTCGGCAAGTTACTTTAACCTCTTAGTGCCCAGTTTCTTCATCTGTAAAATGGAGATAATACTTTTATTACATAGAATCTAAGGTGCCATTGATTATAAGATACAACATTATTTTTGTATCACTTAGAAAAGGAAAAGCACTGCCATTAAACTAAAATATACCATCATTTGTAAGAATCCTCTTAATTTCAGAGGTGCTGAAATGTAAAAAGATGTGTATCTTAGAATTGATGATGTATAATAATAATACTTTGATAGGATTGTTGTAAGGATTAAGTGACTCAGCATTTATAAAGAACTTAGAACAGTGCATGGCACACAGTAGGCACTATTTATGTGTCATTTATTATTATTGTTATTAGTGTTACCTATTATTTTCTTTTTGAACCCACTTATTGCTTAATTAGTCACAGTTTGACAATTGCCCTTGTATTCCACCATGTCAAATATAAATTTATATAGATGAGTATGTACTTTTACTTATTGAGAAACAGTGTAATACATAATATACTCAACTCTGGAGCCAGACTGCAGGGATTCAAGTCCTAGCTCTGCCACTTACTGACTGAGACTCTAGGCCAATAACTTAATATTTCTTTTTCTCAGTTTCTTCTTATATAATGGGGATAATTCTATTTTAGATATGTTCATATGTATAAAGGTCTGAGTTTATGGATTACCTTAGTCATCTTTTTAAGGTTCCCTAGCTTTTTATTTCTCATTTGGACTGTTAATGAAAATGAGTATTTCTAAAAAGCACACTGAAAATTCAGAGTTTTAAAATAATGGTAATATAATAATGTTATTATATCTAACACCTATTAGTATTTACCGTGTGCCATGCACTGGTCTAAAAGCTTTCATATATTTATTTAAGCTTCACAACAACTCTGCGTGGTGGGAACTCTTACTGTCTCTATTTCATAGATGAGGAACCTGAGGCACAGAGATATCAAGTAATACACCCGCAACTGTTAAATGATGGTACTAGGATTCAAACCCTGACAGGCTGGCTCTAGAGAGTGTGCTGTCAACACTATGTCTCTTCAGAAGGCCTTTCTTATTTTTTTTTTCCAGAAGGCATTTCTGTCATGAGGAGTTATTTATTGACCACGGTTTTTTTTTTTTTTTTTTGGACTGTCTTGCTCTATCGCCCACACAGGAGTGTAGTGGTGTGATCTTGGCTCACTGTAACCTCTACCTCCCGGGTTCAAGCGATTCTTTTGTCTCAGCCTTCTGAGTAGCTGGTATTACAGGGGCCCACCACCACGCCTGGCTAATTTTTTTATTTTTAGTAGATTCAGGGTTTCGCCGTATTGGCCAAGCTGGTCTCGAACTCCTGACCTCAGGTGATCCGCCCGCTTCGGCTTCCGAAAGTGCTGGGATTACAGGCATGAGCCACTGTGCCCAGCTGACCAGGTCTTTTAATTGATTTT
>NW_012113586.1:6547527-6587063 GCF_000951035.1 Colobus angolensis palliatus | reverse complement strand
GGATGGTCTCGATCTCCTGACCTCGTGATCCGCCCGTCTCGGCCTCCCAAAGTGCTGGGATTACAGGCTTGAGCCACCGCGCCCGGCCCAGATGATAGATTGTATACCAAAGATTTTTCTTCCATTTAATTGAATAAATGTTCCTTTAGCTAATACTAAAACAGGACTTAGTCATATAGTTAATTTTCCCAAATAATGTTTATTTTTTTATCTGATATTTTTTGTCTTTGCTAGAGCTCCTGAAATTATTCTTGGGTTACCATTTTGTGAAGCTATTGATATGTGGTCACTGGGCTGTGTGATAGCTGAGCTGTTCCTGGGATGGCCTCTTTATCCTGGTGCTTCAGAATATGATCAGGTAAAAGTGTTTATTTGGATGGAAATAGAATGCAAGTAGTTACTTGTGAAATAGATTCTAGAGAAAGAGAAGTACTAAGTACTACTGAAGTATTTAGATAATAGGGAAAGAGTAGTCCAATTACTACTAAAGAACTTTTTAAAGAATAGTAGAATTTTCTCTTCCTGCCTTTTAGGCTAAAGTATGTTTGCAATTCTATAATAAAAAGAAGAATTTTATATTACTTAAAGTTGATACTTTGCTAGATCTGTAATGATTTATTAGAGACTTAACTTTCATTAACTAATGTGCTTTGTGAGTTAGGAAAGTAGAGTAAGGATGAGGAACTGGAATTTTAAGAGAACTTCTACTTACTCAGAGCTATTATAATTTTCCTTTACTCATGATACACTGAAGTACTTTCTTCAGACTGAAACAATTTAGGTCCCAGAAGCTGTGACATACTGAGTCTCTAAGATAGGATTCAGAAAGGAAGTCATCTGAGTTGTAGTAATAGATGATCTGTATCTCAAAATAGACAAACTTTAGGAGATACACTATAATTTCCTAAGGAATTTGTCCATTAAAGGAAAATGTTTTACCATGGAAGTAAATTGTGAATTCTCATTTCTTGTTTTTTTTTTTGAGATGGAGTCTTGCTCTGTCACCCAGGCTGGAGTGCAATAGTGCGATCTCGGCTCACTGCAACCTCTGCCTCCCTGGTTCAAGCAATTCTCCTGCCTCAGCCTCCCGAGTGGCTGGGATTACAGGTGCCCGCCATCACGACCAGCTAATTTTTGTATTTTTTAGTAGAGACGGGGTTTCACCATGTTGGCCAGGCTGGTCTTGAACTCCTGACTTCAGGTGATCCACCTGCCTTGGCCTCCCAAAGTGTTGGGATTACAGGTGTGAGCCACCGTGCCCAGCCTTCTTATTTTTAAAAAAATCATAAATGATGATGATAGAGGGTAGAGATTGTTTCATATCACTGGTATATCCTCAGCTCCTAACACTGTGTCTGGTACACAGTAAGTACACAAGCTTTTTTTTTGTTTGTTTTTAAGTTTTTATTTTTGTAGAGACAGTTTTGCTCAGTCACCCAGGCTGGCGTGTAGGCGTGGTCATAGCTTACTGTAGCCTCTGGCTCCTGGGCTTAAACGATCCTCTCACCTCAGCCTCCCAGATAGATGGGACTACAGGTGCATGCTACCTTGCTTGGCTAATTCTTTTATTTTTTGTAGAGTTAGGGATCTTGCTATATCAGCCTAGGGTGGTCTCAAACTCCCGGGCTCAAGCTATTCTCCTGCCTTGTCCTCCCAAAGTACTGGGATTACAGGTGTGAGCCCCCATGCCTGGTCTGTATTGTCAAATATCTTTACATGTCCATAAATATACTTCTACCTTATTTACAATGTCTGCGTGGTATTTTGGTTTCCAGTTACAGGATTTAGAAAGGAAGTTATCTGAGTTGTAGTAGATTCCACAGATTTGAAGTATTAGAAGTCAACAGGAAAAGCAAAGATTATAGCCAAAATTTTCAAAACTGGATTTCCTTGTAAATAATGGATACAGTAGCAGTGGATGGGTTAGTATATATAGGTATTTACAGATAAATTTCAGTTGTATTGATTAAAGAATTGATTTCTTCTTTTGCCTAAAGTTAATAATGTTTTGGTGTAAAAGTCTTTAATAATTTCCCTTTTCACTTCAAATAGATGTTTAATGGTTTTAATGTTTCAGATTCGTTATATTTCACAAACACAAGGCTTGCCAGCTGAATATCTTCTCAGTGCCGGAACAAAAACAACCAGGTTTTTCAACAGAGATCCTAATTTGGGGTACCCACTGTGGAGGCTTAAGGTCTGTCTTCCCTACTATCCTTACGATTCCTATACTCCACCCCTCACTCCCCGACTTTGAATTCAAAGTTTATTAAATTCTTCAGGTAGAGGAGGGACAGGAGAGGGGGAAACATTTTGAAAAAGTATTTCTTTGTACCTGTTTGGCCTTATCCTTGGTTGAAAAACAAAACATTAAGTGCTAGTTCAGTTGGCTGAGGTTATTTTGTATACGTTCAATCCGCAGCTGATAGAAAGTTTGGAGAGTAGTGCTCACCATTAAGCGATAGGACTAGAGACATTTAGTAATGACTGATTTTTAGAGAATTCTCAATGAATGTGATAAAATCACATAATTTTCTAACTGCCCACATTCAGGACTTCTATATTTTTTCTTGAAACAAATACCTGCTTTTTACTTCTGAGCCTACTCTGTCAGGTTCAGAAATATCTGAGTAATTTGACTAACTCTGTGACTGTGCCTCTGATCCTGTTGAACAGTTAGCGTTTGAGATATCAATTCATTTCAAAGTAGCTTTAAGAGAATAATGGTAGTGTCCCTTTTTACCTGACATTCTTCAGGAACTGTGCTGTATCATTACTTGCATGTTTATTTTATCACTGTTGAAAGGGTAGCTAGATATCAAAGTCACATCTGTCCACTGGAAGATTTTTTGGTTGTGAATTACTTTCATGTTTGCCATCTCTGGTTGGCAGGGTGACCACACTTGTCTCTTGTATTCTGGCTTTAGTTTTGAATAAAATGTGAAAATAACATACAGATGGAATTTAAGGAGGAGAATCTTTATTTTATAGACGCCTGAAGAACATGAACTGGAGACTGGAATAAAATCAAAAGAAGCCCGGAAGTACATTTTTAATTGCTTAGATGATATGGCTCAGGTGAGTACGGAAAGTTTCAGAAAGTCAGACATTTATTTTTAAGCAGAGACACACTTCTCTTGATTATACTGAAGACAATTTTAATGTTATCTTTGTAGTATTTGTTTTCAGTTTTTATAAAAAATGCATTAATATTCTGCCACGTATTAAAGGAACATTTAAATCCTAACCAAGTATATTTTTAGAATTACATATTTCTCTCTTGCTTTTTACTTAACTGGTCTTGTTACATAGCAGTGTTTTAAAATATTATTGAAAGTTTCTTGTCCCATTTTCTCAAATACTTAAGAGCTATATTTATTGAGCACCTATTATGTTACAAACTCTGAACACTTCACACTTACTTAATTTTTTCAACAGTAGAAACTTTTATATTTAGGTAGTAACAATCACTATTGCTTAACTACTTGTTCCAATTTTTTTTTTTTTTTTTTTTTTGAGACAGAGTCTTACTCTATTGCCCGGGCTGGAGTGCAGTGGCATAATCTCAGTTCACTGCAACCTCCCCATCCCGGGTTCAAGCGATTCTCCTGCCTCAGCCTCCCAAGTAGCTGGAATTACAGGCATGTGCCACCATGCCCAGCTCATTTTTGTATTTTTTTAGTAGAGACGGGTTTCGCCACATTGGCCAGGCTGGGCCTCGAACTCCTGACCTCAGGTGATCCACCTGCCTTGGCTTCCCAAAGTGCTGGGATTACAGGCATGAGCCACCATGCCCAGCCCCCAAATTTTTAATGACAAGAAATTGTTTAGCTTTCTTCTACCACTAAATTTAGATGAAGATTTTAATTAAGCAGCATAAAAAGAGCTTCCTCCTGTGAAAATGATTACACTTTCGTAAAAAGAATTTCCCCGGGTTTCTCTTTTGATCATAGTTTGGAGGGAAACACAGACATAGTTTGGAGGGAAGGCAGCTATGTAGTGTCAGTGCTAAACGTTAAGTGAAGAAGTATAATTCTGAATTTTCTTTGGAAGGTGAATATGTCCACAGACCTAGAGGGAACAGACATGTTGGCAGAGAAGGCAGACCGAAGAGAATACATTGATCTTTTAAAGAAAATGCTCACAATTGATGCAGATAAGAGAATTACCCCTCTAAAAACTCTTAACCATCAGTTTGTGACAATGACTCACCTTTTGGATTTTCCACATAGCAATCAGTGAGTATGGAATATTCTGGGGCTTTTGCCATGTGGTTCTTTGTTGAGTTACTGCCTTAGTAATAGCACTATCAAATGAGCCAGCCACTTTGGTGCTTATAAATCTGGCTCAGCAGTGCTTTTCTTTCTCACTGAAACATTATAAGATAAAAATTAGATGTGTATTTTTCTTCCCTATGATTACACAGATTCTTGATTTATTTTATCTGAAAGTGGGGAAAAAAAACTTTGATCCATGTTCATCTTGAGTTATTTGCTGTTTAAATCTCAGCATTCATTTAATGAATCTTTAATCTCTTTTTCAGTGTTAAGTCTTGTTTTCAGAACATGGAGATCTGCAAGCGGAGGGTTCACATGTATGATACAGTGAGTCAGATCAAGAGTCCTTTCACTACACATGTTGCTCCAAATACAAGCACAAATCTAACCATGAGCTTCAGCAATCAGCTCAATACAGTGCACAATCAGGTATTCAATAAATAATTTTGGAAACTCAAGCTTAAGTGGGATAGAAACTAGTAAGAATACAGGGCAAGGTAAAGAACCAATTTTTGTTTTGGTGGTCTTGTTGCTTCTTAGAAATTCTCTACTTGACAAAAGTTGATGGAAAACAGGGTAGACTGATAATACCTACCAGGCACAGGCTAACTAAAGTTAAATATAAAGGCCTAATCCATGCCCTCATATGTTCAGCATCATCAAATAAATGGAGTCTGACTGTTGTACTACTTACCGCTGTTAGTTGTACTAACTTTAGCCAAATGACTTTCTCCCTGTTAGGAGAAGGATTTTATATCTCTTGTTACTGTATTGAAAGGTTTCCAATCATTAACTTTAAGGGTGGTTTTGCATTTGTTTGCTGGCCAGTGATATTTACATTTAGGTTTGTTTCTGAAGATGTAAGCTTCCCAGTTTCTTGACTGAGTGTCCTTTTTTAATGGAAGAGCATATGAGATTTGGTGAGATCTTCCATGTGGCAATTTTTGTTCAGAAGTAGTTGGGGTTTGTGTAGCCACAGCCAGCATAGAACTATTCTTTTTTTTATTTGCTTATTTGACCTTATAATATGCCTTCGATTTAGGGACTGGGAAAGTTTCTTAAGCAGAGAGTTATTTCAGAGGCAGCTAACATTACATGTTAAAACATTATTCTAAGTTTTTCTGGATAAATTCTCTATATGTAAAATTATTGTGTCTCTACTTAATACAAGTGTACAAATATAATCCTTTTGTTTTTAGGCCAGTGTTCTAGCTTCCAGTTCTACTGCAGCAGCTGCTACTCTTTCTCTGGCTAATTCAGATGTCTCACTACTAAACTACCAGTCAGCTTTGTACCCATCATCTGCTGCACCAGTTCCTGGAGTTGCCCAGCAGGGTGTTTCCTTGCAGCCTGGAACCACCCAGATTTGCACTCAGACAGATCCATTCCAACAGACATTTATAGTATGTCCACCTGCGTTTCAAAGTAAGTGGGGAAACTCCTGTATCATATGGTATTATATCAGACCTACCTGCTTCAGCAGCTCTAGTTGTTTAGTCTGATCTTTACAAGTTTAAACTCTGTCTCTGATGATGAAGGTAACTAAAATTGGGTGATATCACAAAATGGATTTTCCCTTTTTACATTGGCTATTTATCTAATTATGATGCTATCTGATGCATTATAACAGCTCACTTTATGTTTCCTTAATTGAATTGCCTCACACCAGTTTCTTGCCCATTGAGTCCTTGTGTCAATGTCATATGTCTTGTATAAGCATGTATCTATCAATATGCAGAATCTGTACAACTTGAAAAAAATTCGTTGTAAGCAGAATTGCTAAATATTGGATCTTATTTCCTGTATTATAAAAATTATAAAAATTTTTATAAATTTTTATAAAAATTATAAAAATTATAAAAATTATGTTCCCAATAAAAAGTGATTTTATTGTAAAATGTAAATACCATGTTTAAGAATGTGGAAATGTCTTAAATTACTTAAGGATAGAACAATCATTATTTACTGAACTAAAAAATCCTACAGGCTGAGGTGCTTGTGTGGGGCAGGCATTAAGATTATCTTCTTCAGCTTATGAATCATACAGTTGCTGCAAACTCCTGTCAATAGAGGAACAGAATAGCTGAAGGAGGAGGCTGAGTCCCTGTGTTGCAATACGATTTTAATTTTCACATTCCCATCCTTCTTAATTTTCACATTGTTGTTCTGTAATCTAGTCTGTCCAGTTTCTTTTTTCTGTATATGGGAAATGTGTGTTTAATCATTTGGTAAGCCATTTAGAAGAATGTAACTTTAAGGCTAAAATCCAATGACACATTTGACTTTCCCAAGAGAAGGTCAGTGTCAGTACCCTGTGAGAATAAACCAGGATTCAGGTGTCTCAAATAACACTTTACATAGAAGCAGGTAGCATTTTTGCCTTTTTACATCAATTACTTATTGACTGTGACTCTCTTGTTTGTTTGGTTTCTGACAGAGTTGGAGCAAGCAGAAGGAAGAGAGGGGCTGGCTAGGGAAGTCTGAGAGATTACCAGGAGGACAGGAGAGCAATAGCGATGTAAACCAGGGAGAAACCACAGGGAGAGTGGAGGAACAGATTCAAAATCCGTAAATGCACATTTAGCCTAACTTACCAAATCATTTTCTGCATATGCTTCATGATAGTAAATTCTGTAGTTGGGGTTGTCGTATGTTGAGTGATTCTTCCACTGAGCTTAGCAGATTAGCCACTTTTTTCACCACTTTTTCCAAAGAGTTTCATTGGAACAATTTTCAAATGTGGGACCCTGAAGTTTTTTGCTGCTTCTCAGATGATAAGAGATGAAGCAGAAGAACTTTTGAGTTCCTTTAACAAAACAAAATGTAAACTAAAGAAGTTAGAGGGGAAAAGTGATATAACCCTTTTTACTATAATTAGGTAAGTATAAGCTTTGACATTTTTCCTATCTAGGAAGTATAAATAACCTGAGGAGCTAGTAGAGCATATTTAAAATTTTCCAAATGAAAAGGGAGTTTTAAAATTAAGGTGATGATGATGATGCCTGATATGTATTATTATATGCCAGATAATGTTCTAACTGCTTTTACATGTATTAATTTATCTTCACTAACAATTCTAGGAGGTAGGGTAATGTCATTATCTCCAATTTATACATGAGAATTTTGAGCATGGTTCCTTCATATGCCCAAAGTCCTATAACTAATAATTGTAGAACCATGATTTGAACCCAGGCAGGGGAGTTCATAGCTTCTGTATTTTGAAATGTTATTCCTCATTGCCCCTCAGTTGCCAGCCACCACTATTTGCTCATTTCTGCGCAGCAATGGTCTATTCCAGGTTGCCCACTTTTCTTGGACCATCTGTTTTTTTACAAGATGCCTATACTTACAGGAGGATAGATCCTCATCAGTTAGGCAGTTCTTTATTTAAAGGACTATGTTCAGTAAAACAAAATAATAACAAAAAATGAAACTATAATCCTTTTTAGGTCAGGAGCCAGGGAGAACCTTCCAACAGTGTTGCCTTTTGTTAAATTCTTTGTTCCCACTTTTGGGCTCAGCCTAAAGTACAATAGCAGTCTAATACATTAGAATCACATTTGTAGGTCAGTACTATAAATACTACTTTCCATACTATCCTGGTTGGCCAAAATAGATACACATTTTGCTTAGTAGTAACTACTATTCTATAATTTTGTCACTTTTGCTTTATCGCCCGGGGACCATAGATGAGCTTCTGAAGTAAACATTTCCTCCTAAATTTTACCAGTTTGTAGGAGGCTATTATACAATACCAATGTCTTGTAGTTAGGCATGTATCCATGTCCTACTTTAGGCAAGAATTTTGTGTGGCTTAGCCTTATTAGATAACATTGCCTAATGAAGCATGGCTGGCAACTTTTTAATCTTGATATATGAATTTGTTACTTTTTATTTTTATACAAGTAGAACTTAAAAAGATATTCCGATTTTACTATGCCCTCTTATTTTGTACATTGCTGGATTGTATTTTTCTTTATGACAGCCTGTTATTAAATTACTCATAAATTACTGAAGTGGAAAATTAGAAGACTGACTTGCTGAAAACAGCAGTATTAGGTCTATGAGTTATGCTCATTTGATACCTCCATAGCAATATTAAGAGAAATTAGTTGGTGATAGTTGAGAAAATGTCACTGAAGGAGTCTTTAATTAAAATCTTTATATCCTTACTTAACAAAATTGCAGATATTAGTGAGTTGGAAGTATAATAGAAACTTAAATTCTTTATATTGCAAGTTTTGATAAAGTACAGAAGCAACTGAAGACACTCAAGTCTTGGCAAAAAGAATTGTCTTTAGTTGTGCTTTTCCCCAGAAGGAGATCTGTTTGTAGGAAAGATTTATTCAACATTTGTTCTAAGAGCATAATGAATAAAAAATAAGACATGGTCATTGTTATAAAGGCACTGTTACAAAGAAGAATTCTTGATTTTCTTAGCTGTCCATTAACTACAAAAGAGCCCTGTTAGATGTCAATGACAAGAGTAGATTTCTAAAATAAGTAGAAGAAAGTTTCTATAAACCAGAATGTCTGCTTTTAAAATATTCTTATCCTAGGCATAATTTTTTCAGTTCATGCCTGGTTAAGGATAAAATATATGTCTGATTTATGGACTAGGTTGTATTTTTGGAGGAATGGGGAAAAGTGTAAATAAAAAGGTAACTTAGATTATAAATTATTGAGCTTTTCATAATATCTAATTCTCTAAAAGTTATATTTAAGCCTTTGCTTTTAAAGATTAGAGTTTTAAAATCAAGTTTTTTTTTTCCCCTAGGGATTAAAAAGTGAATAATGCTGGGCACAGTGGCTGACACCTGTAATCCCAGCACTTTGGGAGGCCAGGGTGGGCAGATCACGAGGTCAAGAGTTTGAGGCCAGCCTGGCCAACATGGTGAAACCCTGTCTCTACTAAAAATACAAAAATTAGACGGGCGTGGTGGCATGCGCCTGTAGTCCCAGCTACTTGGGAGGCTGTGGCAGAAGAATCGCTTGAACCTGGGAGGCAGAGGTTGCAGTGAGCCCAGATCACACCTCTGCACTCCAGCCTGGGTGACAGAGCAAGACTCTGTCTCAAAAAAAAAAAAAACAAAAACAAAAACAAAAAGTGAATGTAATTTACTAAGTGAAGGCTTGTTTTTGCCTGTACTGTTAATGGAAATGGGATGAATATTGTGTTTTAAATTTTGTAGCATAAAAAAAATTTAGAATTCCTTTAAGCCAACCCTCACTATATCAAACATCTTTCCATTAACGTAACCTGAGGGGAACAGTCTCCCTTTTCTTAACTTCCAAGACTTCTGTGAATGAAACTTCTTTTTTTTTTTGGGATGGAGTCTTGCTCTGTCGCCCAGGCTGGAGTGCAGTGGCCGGATCTCAGCTCACTGCAAGCTCCGCCTCCCGGGTTTACGCCATTCTCCTGCCTCAGCCTCCCGAGTAGCTGGGACTACAGGCGCCCGCCACCTCGCCCGGCTAGTTTTTTGTATTTTTAGTAGAGACGGGGTTTCACCGTGTTAGCCAGGATGGTGTCTATCTCCTGACCTTGTGATCCGCCCATCTCGGCCTCCCAAAGTGCTGGGATTACAGGCTTGAGCCACTGCGCCCAGCCTAACTTCTTTGTTTTAAGTGTCTAGGACTAAAACCTGAATAGTGGATTATTTGAACAGAAAAGCTGAAAACAAAATAATCTAAAACAGTACTCCCAGACCCAGCGAAACTATTTAACTGTGATGCTGTTTTCAACAGCTGGACTACAAGCAACAGCAAAGCATTCTGGATTCCCTGTGAGGATGGATAATGCTGTACCAATTGTACCCCAGGCACCAGCTGCTCAGCCACTACAGATTCAGTCAGGCGTTCTTACGCAGGTAAAAACTAGAGCAATGTGGATACTCAATATTGCTAAACACTGTTGAGATTCAGATACTTTGTCCTAGAAAATTTCGTTTGACTCTAAGATCTTTCTTGGTCATGATTCAGTGGACTTAAAATGAAACATCTCTATGGAACAATATGCTCATTCCTAACACTATTGCAACTGTGCCATTGTCTTCCTTAGACTTGCAGGGAAAAATATCCAGACATTCTTGAGAAATGGTCTTCTGAGTAAGTTTAGTTTAATTTTGCGGGATGAAGTGTTTTTTTTTGTTGTTGTTGTTTTTTAAATGTTGGAGCTCATATAAAGATAAGTATATATGCAGCATTTTGATTCTAAAATATAAGGTTCCACTTTTGCACCGTTTGTGTCCCTTTTGCCCACTCTTAGAATATCACAGTTGAGAGGCTGGATCACATCAGGATGCCTCTTCACGTATTACATTCCTTCATTCCTTGTGTTTAACCAGACTGTAGAAAGCTTTAAAACTTTATACTTGCTATGGAACATTCGACTAAGATGATAGAGAAAATAGTGAAGTATTTAAATAGCAACAAACAGTATATTTTAATATTTTATATATAAATGTTTGTGGCCTATGACACATAGGAAATTCTCAAATCCAAAAACCCTATTTTGTGAACAGGAGGAAGAATTCTTAATAAATATCTTTGTTTCATAGAACTGATACCCTGAATCTAGCCCAAGGAGGATTCCTATATTTCTTTGTTTTAGGCCATTGGCATTTGACTTTGTGGGCCAGTGCTGTACAAAGTTGAAGGGGGAAAGTCGTATTTGGTATATGCATTTTAGGTGCTATCAAATTACTGTTCGTTATCAGTAATAACTTGGGGGGAATGAGAACCCTTCTGAATCCAGATGTCCTACCTCCGTGTTTGTTTCACTCACCTGCCTAATCTACATTTCAGGGAAGCTGTACACCACTAATGGTAGCAACTCTCCACCCTCAAGTAGCCACCATCACACCGCAGTATGCGGTGCCCTTTACTCTGAGCTGCGCAGCCGGCCGGCCGGCGCTGGTTGAACAGACTGCGGCTGTACTGGTAATTCCCCTCACTTGATTGTGTTACTAACGGAGTTTCTTTGGTTTCTTTCTTTTTTGTTTTTTCCTGTTTGTTTTTGTTCTGTTTTTTTCTGGTTTATTTTTCAAAAAAATTTTTAGCTTAGTCTTTGCAGAGGGCATGGAAGCATGTGCCATCTTGTGGCTGTGTTCTTGCTACATCTTTTAATGTCTCATTGTTTTCCTCCCCAACATTTCCTGTAGCACTGTCTGACTGATGGTTATGTGGTTCTGTAAGGAGCCAGATCCCTTGATTCTTCTTTGCCAGCCTAGTGTGATAAAAGCTCTCAATATAGCCTCAGAAGAGCTTCAACATTGTTACTTGTTTTCTGCCTTATCTTTTACCCTCTGATCCTTGAGCATGAAGGAAGTGGCCTTTAATTTGGCTCAGCTACAGGTACCCGGATGGCCAAAATTGAACTCCTTGGCAAGGTAGCTTTCTCCTTTTCTTGCTGTTTTAAGGTTTTAAAACTTTTCTGCATGTGGAAATGCTTAAGATGCTCTTAATTTATTGCTTTATCAGTTGATATTAACCATCTTTCTATGGACATATGAAGATAGCTCTTTTTGCCACTCATGATCAGTGGCAGCTTATATCTTACATTTAAAGATATTCCCTTTAGAATGTAGATCATATTGGAGGTCATATTGTTGGTTGAAATTAAAAGTGAACACATTTTTAGGAGTTTTGGGGAGGAATTAATTATTTTACTAATAGGTTTTTATACAAATGTTGAAATTATGGCCAAAAAACTACACAAATACATATGCAAATACAATATCTTTGTTACTAAAAGTCATGGGGAATAGTTACTTAATATAGCTGCAGTTGTAGTATTGGACTTAGAGATAGAAAAAAACAAACAAGACTTTGAGGTGTGTTTCAGGATTTGTAACCTTAAGAGTGATTTTTTGGATGTGTTTTGGTTTATTTGGGGAGTTAGAATTGTTTATTGGATATCCAGCATTTTATCATTTGAAATTTAAAATTAGGTAAGCATCCAAAAACCTGAAAGGCACTATTGAATCCTGTTATTTCTCTGTTTTCAAAGTTGCTTTAATTTCTTTTGTTGTTTCTTAAGTATTCATGTGAGTGAAAACACTTCCAGACACATACTTTGGTTGGAATTTGGTTTTCAGTTTAAAAGTGTTTGTCGCTTCCAGATTAATTTTCTTGTGAGCATAAAACCTGAGTGTGAGGGAGTCAGGTATATTTCCAACTCGACTGATCCAAGCCGCTGGTTTTAACTCACTCATCTGTAGTTTCGAGGTTGGAATGCTAGTTGACACTTCTCCTTTGCTGCTTCTCTTAAGTTTGCGCTAGCCATTTGCTAAGCTTTGCATATTTTTGTTCTTCCTCTGTCAAAACAGTTCGTCGCTTGGAACGCCAGATTTCTGCCTCACGTTGGAATGTTATTTCTTGCTTTGTATTAAACTACATGCTTTGTCTTGTGCAGGTGTTGGCTTATGGAAAGACGCATGGTGTGACTTAACATACTTCTTTTATTTTTTGTTTTGTTTTGTTTTGTTTTAAATTCTGCTTATGGTAGCAGACGTGTTTGCAGTTTCTCTGCTTTGAAGGCTTCTTGTTTGGAACCAGTATTTGTAACGAGTGGATCTGTTACTTGCAGAAATATTTTTAAAACAGTGTGTTGATGGCCTTGCAATTTGAAATTCAAGAAACAGAACCATATGTACCCAGGCATTGTAGGTAATCGTACTGCAGAATTCAAGTTTAAAAAGGAAACTTCCAAATCTGTTTCCATTTTTTTTTTCAAAAAATGCCAGAATTTCTGTGAGGAAGAAGTACAGAAAACATTTGTTGCTCAGTTTATTGCAAGTGACGTGGCTTTTTAAAAACTAGAAATCATGCATTTTCTTGTAGTGATTAGTTTTTATGTGGAAATATTCCTGCAAATGATACATAAAAACATATTTTAGGTAACTATTAGGAACAAAGTTATGATGCTTTCTGCATCTGTTTCACAAACATCTTACTTTTAACCTTATTTTGAAATTCTATTATGTGGCTATAAATGATGAAGTTAGCTTTTTCTTGCTGGCGTAAGATTTTTTTTCCCAAAAGGATTAGGCCTTTGGTCATCCATATCTGGCTCCATTTTCCAAGTACTACCCTTTGAAAAAAGGGAACGGCTCTGCCCTTTGTTTTATGGGTTGAATTGATCTGATATCTTATCTGATTGGCAGTCAGATTAAAAAATTTTTAATCTCCAGGGAGTCCTCTTAACTCTTTCTAGGGATATATTTTAGAATTTTTGCAAAAATGAAACTCCAGCATTTAACCAGCTCTTATCTCTGAACCTTCAGACTCCTTTTCTCTACAGTATAATAGGAGCTCTTAACCGCAGGGATCTTCTTTTCTTTAATACCAGGGTGGTCAGGTTATGGGGGTGGGTGAAAGAAAGCAGTATGTTTTCTTTCCCCATTCATAAGACTTGTAGCTTTGAGCCCCTCTGACCTTTCTTTTTTAATCTCTGCAAGTTAACAATCTACAAACAACTTCTTTTAAGATACGAATTTTTCTTTCTTTAAAAAAACAGAAGAAAAAGCCAAGAATGAATCAAGTCTGGATGTTTTTTGTGTGTGTTTCCTTATAGCAGGCGTGGCCTGGAGGGACTCAGCAAATTCTCCTGCCTTCAACTTGGCAACAGTTGCCTGGGGTAGCTCTACACAACTCTGTGCAGCCCACAGCAATGATTCCAGAGGCCATGGGGAGTGGCCAGCAGCTAGCCGACTGGAGGCAAGTGTCCTGTGTTACTCTGGGAGATTTGTAAGGGCAGATCCCATAGGGTGGGAGCACTTGATAATAAGGAGAGAGACTAGTAAGAAAATAAAGGAAAATTTGACTCTGTTGGAATCCTTTAAGAACCCATGTCAGGCTAGGAGACGGTGTTATAAGTAAACTTTGAATATAGGAAAGCAATAGGTTCTTAAGAATCATTTCTTCTAGATTTTTTAAAGAGAGTCTTAAGTGATTAGAAACCATACAGTGAGATCCTAAAGCCTGATAATCTAGGTCCCCAACTTTATTTTTTATAATGAAAATCCTTTTTTTTTTTTTTAATTTTTATGGTTACATAGTAGGTATGTATGTTTATGGGGTACATGAGATATTTTGACACAGGCATGCAATGTGAAATAAGCACATCATGGAGAATGGGGTGTCCATCCCCTCAAGCGTTTATCCTTTGAGTTACAAACAATCCAGTTACACTCAAGTCATTTTAAAATGTGCAATTAAGTTATTACTGACTGTAGTCACCTATTCTGCTATCAAATAGTAGGTCTTATTCTTTTTTGTGTGTGTGTGCCCATTAACCATCCCTACCTCCTCACTAACCCTCCACTACTCTTAACAGCCTCTGGTAACCATCCTACTCTCTTTTTGTTTTTTTTTTTTGAGACGGAGTCTCGCTCTGTCGCCCAGTCTGGAGTGCAATGGCCGGACCTCAGCTCACTGCAAGCTCCGCCTCCTGGGTTTACGCCATTCTCCTGCCTCAGCCTCCCGAGTAGCTGGGACTACAGGCGCCCGCCACCTCGCCCGGCTAGTTTTTTGGAATTTTTTAGTAGAGACGGGGTTTCACTGTGTTAGCCAGGATGGTCTCGATCTCCTGACCTCGTGATCCGCCCGTCTCGGCCTCCCAAAGTGCTGGGATTACAGGCTTGAGCCACCGCGCCCGGCCAGTAACCATCCTACTCTCTATGTCCATGAATTAAATTGTTTTGATTTTTAGATCCCATAAACAAGTGAGAACATGTGGTTTGTCTTTCTGTGTCTGGTTTATTTCACTTAACATAATGAACTTGAGTTCCATCCATGTTGTTGCAAATGACAGGATCTCATTCTTTTTGTGGCTGAATAGTACTCCATTGTGTGTATGTACCACATTTTCTTTATCCATTCATCTGTTGATGGACACTTAGGCTTCTTCCAAATCTTACTGTGAACAGTGCTGCAACATAGGAGTGCAGATATCTCTTTGATATACTTATTTCCTTTCTTTTGGGTATATACCCAGCAGTGGGATTGCTGGATCGTATGGTAGCTCAATTTTTAGTTTTTACAGGAGCCTCCAAACTGTTCTCCATAATAGTTGTACTAACTTAACATTCCTACTGTGTACAGTTGTTCCCTTTTCTCCACATCCTTGGCAGCGTTTATTATTGCTTGTCTTTTGGATATAAGCCATTTTAACTGGGGTGAGATAATATCTTATTGCAGTTTTGATCTGCATTTCTCTAATGATCAGAGATGTTGAGCACCTTTTCATATGCCTGTTTGTCATTTGTAAATCATCTTTTGGAAAATGTCTATTCAAATATTTTGCCCATTTTTTGATCGTATTATTAGATTTTTTTTCCATAGAGTTGTTTGAGCTGCTTACATATTCCGGTTATTAATCCCTTATCAGATGGTAGGTACTCAACTTTAAAAAAATAAATGCAGCTGCATTTTGGCTAATTGCTTTTGATGTCTGTTTGGTCCTGATTCTTCAGTGGTTTTGGAATTCACTCTTCTCTCTTTCTTTCTGTTGGTACAGGAATGCCCACTCTCATGGCAACCAGTACAGCACTATCATGCAGCAGCCATCCTTGCTGACTAACCATGTGACACTGGCCACTGCTCAGCCTCTGAATGTTGGTGTTGCCCATGTTGTCAGACAACAGCAATCCAGTTCCCTCCCTTCGAAGAAGAATAAGCAGTCAGCTCCAGTCTCTTCCAAGTGAGTCTGTGTTACAGCTGATAGTTAAAACTGTGCCAATTTGAGAGATATGTTGCCTTGCATTTGGAATATTTTATAGACATATCATATAGATATGAAGCAACAAGTCGCTGCCAAATTGAGGAAGAGCAAATCATTTCATCTGCACATGTACACCAGGTGTGTCCTGGTTATGATGGTCCTTTCTCTCTGCTGCCACTTTGAATCTGGGGCATTTTATGTTGTTTTTATTTTACTTTACAGAGTGAAATTTAGTCCTGGGATAAAGGACTCATAAAAGTAAAATGTCTTCTGTATTTTGGTGTTCTTGTCCCTGGAAACTCTTGCCAGCATGGTGCTTATTTTCATTGGAACTTGTATAGTTAAATGTATTTGCTTAATGATTATGTAAAAAGGAATCAACGAGTAAATTGGAAAGCAGTCTGGGGAAAAGATGTACAATTTGGAAGGCCAAGGACTGAATCATCTTTCCATGTGAACTTTTCCTACAGGTCCTCTCTAGATGTTCTGCCTTCCCAAGTCTATTCTCTGGTTGGGAGCAGTCCCCTTCGCACCACATCTTCTTATAATTCCTTAGTCCCTGTCCAGGATCAGCATCAGCCCATCATCATTCCAGATACTCCCAGCCCTCCTGTGAGTGTCATCACTATCCGAAGTGACACTGATGAGGAAGAGGACAACAAATACAAGCCCAGTAGGTAAGATAATGAATAGTTCCTGGCTCTGTTGGTCTTAGACTGTTGGCTTCAGGCAAGTGGTCCCAGTTTGGCCTGTGAAAGAAAGGACCAGCAGGGCACGGTGGCTCACGCCTGTAATCCCAGCACTTTGGGAGCTTGAGGCCAGAAGATCACCGGAGGTCAGGAGTTCAACACCAGCCTGGCCAACATGGCAACACCCTGTCTTTACTCAACATACAAAAATTAGCAGGGCGTGGTAGCACATGTTTGTATCCCAGCTACTAGGGAGGCTGAGGCAGGAGAATCACTTGAACCCAGGAGGCAGAGGTTTCAGTGAGCTGAGATCATGCCACTGTACTCCAGCCTGAGTGACAGAGCAAGACTGCATCCCCTTCCACCCCCACCCCAAAAAAAGGGCCGAAGAAAAAGGTATTTTGGAAGCATGGCCTTCGATGGGGGTTTTGGTGTTGGGCATACAGAAGAGGGAATGACCTCTTGCTTTTACCTGAGAAGGTAGGATTCACACATGAAAGTAACTTAGGAGACTTTACAGAGTCATACGTAAATGAAGTTTAAGTGAACTTGGAAGAGAAAATTTCGAATGAATTTAGAGCCTGTTAGTTCAAAAGGACCAATTATAAGATGGTAGAAGCAATATGCAGGAGGTGTTAGAGGTGTGGACTCTGAAGTCATTCTGTCCTGGGTCTGAATCCTGTCTTCACCACTCATCACTTCTTGTGTGACCCTGGGCAAGTTCCTCATCTCCCTATTCCTTAGTTCCCTCATCTGCAAAATGGTGTTAATAGTACCTACTTCATAGGATTGTTGTAAGGATTCAGTGAGATGTATGTAGAGCATGAGAGTAGTGCTTGATACGTAAGTACTCAGAAGTTAACTGCTGCTAATATTACCTTTATTATTACCATCTTTATCATCATTGTTATCATGGGAGAACCAGAGACAGATCATCTAAGAAACATTGCTTAAAAGGGCAATTGAAGCTTGATATGGTGGCTACTTTGGGAGGCCAAAGCAGGAAGTCACTTGAGCCCAGGAATTTGTGACAAGCCTGGGAAACATTGTGAGATCTCATCACTACAAAAGATAAAAACAGTTGGGCATGGTGGTACACACCTATAGTCCCAGCTACTTGGGAGGCTCAGATGGGAGAATAGCTTGAGCCCAGGAGGTTGAGGTTGCAGCAAACTGTGATCACTCCACTGCACTCCAGCCTGGGTGACAGAACAAGACCCTGTCACACACACAAAAAAGAACAATTCAATTTTCATGTATTTTTCTTTTCCTCAGCTCTAGCATGAAGCCAAGGTCTAATGTCATCAGTTATGTCACTGTCAATGATTCTCCAGACTCTGACTCTTCTTTGAGCAGCCCTTATTCCACTGATACCCTGAGTGCTCTCCGAGGCAATAGTGGACCCGTTTTGGCGGGGCCTGGCAGAGTTGTGGCAGATGGCACTGGCACCCGCACCATCATTGTGCCTCCACTGAAAACTCAGCTTGGTGACTGCACTGTAGCAACCCAGGCCTCAGGTAAGTGTATCTTCACAACTTGAGTTGAATTCTCCTTTGATGTGTGTATGCTTAAATATTTTTGCCATAATCCACCTATGTCAGTGGTAGAGACCAGTGGTGTAGGCATTCTTAAAGAGTCCTTAATTCAGAAATCAGTTCCCTGCACAATGTGAAATTATTTTTGGCCATCACTTTATCTTCCTGTGTTTATTTTGCTTGGATTAATGCACAAATGAGATTGCAATCTCAGAAACACATTCAGTGCTGATGGGAGAAAGCAGACAAGACGTGTGATATTGCCAGAAGTATTAGGCAATTAGGTTTGCCATAGATGATTTGAATTTGGCAATCGAGATGTAGACAGGACTTGATAATACTGAAAATGACTACAAAAGTGTTTTGGAAAACAGTTATATTCTTTAGATTTTTTTTCTCACCCAGTGTCATAGCAGTGATGCTTTTGTTGGTTTTATTACCAACCCAATTACTTCCATCTTCTTTGCTCTGATACATACTGGACTTAGGCTCCCTGGTTCAGTTATTGTGTTAGTTGGGTAATAGTAGCTGCAGTAACAAATCCTAGATTTTTGTAGCATAACATAGTAGAATTTTACTTCTCTCTCATATAACTTCTTGGTACAAGTGTTTGATTCCTGAGCATCCAGTCAGAAGGAGAAAGTTTGAAGGAGGCACACACATGGTTTAATCTCTTTAGCCTGGAAATAAGTGGAAATAGTGAATACTTCTCACATGGCCCCACCTAGATGCAAGTGAGCCCAGGCAATGTAGTCTTGTCAAGGCAGCTGCTTTTCAGTGACAACTTCATACCAAGAAAGGGGCTGGTGAAGTTTAGGTATCAACATAAACCTGGGCCATACCTGTAAAAATTATGTTTTATTATGTATTATCTTACTGCCATAGACATAAACAGGGTTATAATTTGAGGGTATTGTGTTACGCCTCTGTGTGATTCTTTTCAGAAGTAGACAGTTGTCCCATTGCAGACAAGGGAGAAAGCTTCCTGATGCCAGGCTACTGAACAGAATTATTAGGACCTCCATGCGCTCTTGGGTCCAGAGAATATAGGCTATCACATGAAACACTGAATGGATGCTCTGGTTTTCCTAATGGGAACACAGAAGCAAGCAAAATTTCACATTCAGCTGTCCTGTAATTTCTTAGAATTTGAAGACAGTAAGTGCCCGAGATATAATTTTGCCTTCTTTTAAACCCTCTTGACACTTTAATATCCTAAGAATTACCAATAGCTTTCTCAGCTTCATATTGTCATTTCTGTGCTTGTTTAATCCCTTCCTACATAAAACTATAAACTCTTAGAGACAGGGATGGTGTCTTAGCATATTTGTATTTCCAGTCCTTCCTTGTATATAACAAAGAGATTATAGTTATAATATTTATAATATTGATTTAAGTGAACAAATCTCCTATGTGGAGATTTGTGCCAAGACAGAAAAGAAGTGAGTGATACAGGTTATTTTCTTCTAGGGTAAATAGAATTGAGGAAGTAAGACATACATGAGACCTTAACGCTTGCAAACTACATACAAATGTGGACTAATTAATATGATGCCATCTGTGGTTAGCTCAGTGATGTCTACTCATAACTATTAAGCCTGATGCTTTTTTAGGTCTCCTGAGCAATAAGACCAAGCCAGTAGCTTCAGTGAGTGGGCAGTCATCTGGATGCTGTATCACCCCCACAGGGTATCGAGCTCAACGCGGGGGGACCGGTGCAGCACAGCCACTCAACCTTAGCCAGGTAAGCGCTACGGGCTACTGCCTTCTCTTTGGGCCCTGCACTGTTGTTAGCTTTCTGGAGAACCCTGCTTCTGGCTGGATGCTGAATAAAGCCAAATGCAGCCCCTTTTGTGTCAAATAATTTTGTGTTCTATGGCTTATGTCGTACCGCATGTGCTGCATCTCATCATTCACTCTTTGTGTTCAGGATGTACATTCTAGGTTTTCCATCAAACCTCCCTAAGTCTACCCTGGAAGGTTAGAGAAACGTCTGGGATTTAGAAAGAGCCTGGGAAGTTTAACCATGTCTGTGATAGGCATATGCTTTGAGATCAGATTCTCTTTATCCCCCAGGCCGTAAGTAAGCTGATCCTTACCTTGTTTACTTGAGTCAAGAGACTGAAAAGCTTACTGGCCACCAAATTCAATTGGTTCTAGGTCCTGCTTGTTGCTGAAGTCTGGAATTTGGGACTTCCCCACTCTCCGAACACCCCCTGCCCCAACCCACCCTTCTACTTCTCTCATTACCTGATTTGTGTTCATTCTTAGAGGCTAAAATTCGAGTGCTTGTATGATGTCCACCAGTAGTGAGAAAGTTCAATATGAGGGTGTGTGAGAGAGAGCACATGCAAGTGAAAATGTAAGTTTGAGTTAGTGTATGTATTTTAGGCTCCACATTTCAAGAGGGGTGTGAAGAACTTAGAGGAGAAGAACAAAAGAAAGCAATGGTAAGAAATAAAGGTTAGGAAAAATTCAAATTTACTGATGCCAGAATAGGGTGAGTTGAGTCACCAGTTATTAAATTGCAGGAGTGGGGAACCCTGTGGTCTCTTGATTCTCCCTCTTCCTATCATACTTATAAGCAAACTGCTGCTACCTGAGCCAGGTTAGGATCTATCTTGCTAAGAGGCAGAGGGAGGGGTGGCTGATTTCTGACAGCTTTCAATGCCAGTCTGGGAGCTTATGTGCTATACCCATTCGGAAACAGTACAAGTCAGGACCTGAGCTCTTAACTTGGCCTTTCGTGCCCTGAACCAGAGTGACCTCAAGATTCCTCACTTCCTTCTTTCTTCCAGAACCAGCAGTCATCGGCGGCTCCAACCTCGCAGGAGAGAAGCAGCAACCCAGCCCCCCGCAGGCAGCAAGCGTTTGTGGCCCCTCTCTCCCAAGCGCCCTACACCTTCCAGCATGGCAGCCCGCTACACTCTACGGGGCACCCACACCTTGCCCCAGCGCCTGCTCACCTGCCAAGCCAGGCTCATCTGTATACGTATGCTGCCCCCACTTCTGCTGCTGCACTGGGCTCAACCAGCTCCATTGCTCATCTTTTCTCCCCACAGGGTTCCTCAAGGCATGCTGCAGCCTATACCACTCACCCTAGCACTTTGGTGCACCAGGTCCCTGTCAGTGTTGGGCCCAGCCTCCTCACTTCTGCCAGCGTGGCCCCGGCTCAGTACCAACACCAGTTTGCCACCCAATCCTACATTGGGTCTTCCCGAGGCTCAACAATTTACACTGGATACCCGCTGAGTCCTACCAAGATCAGCCAGTATTCCTACTTATAGTTGGTGAGCGTGAGGGAGGAGGAGTCATGGCTACCTTCTCCTGGCCCTGAGTTCTTAATATTGGGCTACGGTGAGATCCTCCTTTACCCTCTTGAAACTTCTTAGCCAGCAACTTGTTCTGCAGGGGCCCACTGAAGCAGAAAGTTTTTCTCTGGGGGAACCTGTCTCAGTGTTGACTGCATTGTTGTAGTCTCCCAAAGTTTGCCCTATTTTTAAATTCTTTATTTTTGTGACAGCAATTTTGGTACTTGGAAGAGTTCAGATGCCCATCTTCTGCAGTTACCAAGGGAGAGAGATTGTTGTGAAGTTACCCTCTGAAAAATATTTTGTCTCTCTGACTTGATTTCTATAAATGCTTTTAAAAACAAGTGAAGCCCCTCTTTATTTCGTTTTGTGTTATTGTGATTGCTGGTCAGGAAAAATGCTGATAGAAGGAGTTGAAATCTGATGACAAGAAAATAAAAACCATTACTTTTTGTTTGTTTATAAACTCAGACTTACTTGCCTATTTTATTTTAAAAGCAGCTTACACAAGTCTGTATTTTTACTATCAGGCATTTCTCCTCAAAATCTCATCTTTGTTTATTGGACATTTAAACTTACAGAGTTTCAGTTTTGTTTTAATGTCATATTATACTTAATGGGTAATTGTTATTTTTGCAAAACTGGTGACGTATTACTCTATGTTACTATTGGGATTCTCTCAATTGCTCCTGTGTGTGTTATAAAGTAGTGTTTAAAAGGCAGCTCACCATTTGCTGGTAACTTAATGTGAGAGAATCCGTATCTGTGTGAAAACACCAAGTATTCTTTTTAAATGAAGCACCATGAATTCTTTTTTAAATTATTTTTTAAAAGTCTTTCTCTCTCTGATTCAGCTTAAATTTTTTTACTGTAAAAGCCATTAAGGTGGTTATTATTATATGGTGGTGGTTGTTTTATTATATGCAAAATCTCTGTCTATTATGAGATACTGGCATTGATGAGCTTTGCCTAAAGATTAGTATGAATTTTCAATATTACACCTCTGTGTTTTGCTCATCTCTCCCTTCTGTTTTATGTGATTTGTTTGGGGAGAAAGCTAAAAAAACCTGAAACCAGATAAGAACATTTCTTGTGTATAGCTTTTATACTTTAAAGTAGCTTCCTTTGTATGCCAGCAGCAAATTGAATGCTCTCTTATTAAGACTTATACAATAAGTGCATGTAGGAATTGCAAAAAATATTTTAAAAATTTATTACTGAATTTAAAAATATTTTAGAAGTTTTGTAATGGTGGTGTTTTAATATTTTACATAATTAAATATGTACATATTGATTAGAAAAATATAACAAGCAATTTTTCCTGCTAACCCAAAATGTTATTTGTAATCAAATGTGTAGTGATTACACTTGAATTGTGTACTTAGTGTGTATGTGATCCTCCAGTGTTACCCGGGAGATGAATTGATGTCTCCGTTGTATTTAAACCAAAATGAACTGATACTTGTTGGAATGTATGTGAACTAATTGCAATTATATTAGAGCATATTACTGTAGTGCTGAATGAGCAGGGGCATTGCCTGCAAGGAGAGGAGACCCTTGGAATTGTTTTGCACAGGTGTGTCTGGTGAGGAGTTTTTCAGTGTGTGTCTCTTCCTTCCTTTTCTCCCTCCTTCCCTTATTGTAGTGCCTTATATGATAATGTAGTGGTTAATAGAGTTTACAGTGAGCTTGCCTTAGGATGGACCAGCAAGCCCCCGGGGACCCTAAATTGTTCACGGGATTTATCAGAACAGGATTAGTAGCTGTGTTGTGTAAATGCATTGTTCTCAGTTTCTCTGCCAACATTGAAAAATAAAAACAGCAGCTTTTCTCCTTTACCACCACCTCTACCCCTTTCCATTTTGGATTCTCAGCTGAGTTCTCACAGAAGCATTTTCCCCATGTGGCTCTCTCACTGTGCATTGCTACTTTGCTTCTGTGAGAATTCAGGAAGCAGGTGAGAGGAGTCAAGCCAATATTAAATATGCATTCTTTTAAAGTATGTGCAATCACTTTTAGAATGAATTTTTTTTTTTTTCCTTTTCCCATGTGGCAGTCCTTCCTGCAAATAGTTGACATTCCTAGTAAAATATTTGCTTGTTGAAAAAACATATAACAGATGAGTTTATACCAAAGAGCCTATTGTATTGCTTACCGTGTCCCCACACTATGAGGAGGAGTTTTGTGGTGCCGCTGGTGACAAGGAGCTCACAGAAAGGTTTCTTAGCTGGTGAAGAATATAGAGAAGGAACCAAAGCCTGTTGAGTCATTGAGGCTTTTGAGGTTTCTTTTTTAACAGCTTGTAGAGTCTTGGGGCCCTTCAAGCTGTGAAATTGTCCTGGTACTCTCAGCTCCTGCATGGATCTGGGTCAAGTAGAAGGTACTGGGGATGGGGACATTCCTGCCCATAAAGGATTTGGGGAAAGAAGGTTAATCCTAAAATACAGGTGTGTTCCATCTGAATTGAAAATGATATATTTGAGATATAATTTTAGGACTGGTTCTATGTAGATAGAGATGGTGTCAAGGAGGTGCAGGATGGAGATGGGAGATTTCATGGAGCCTGGTCAGCCAGCTCTGTACCAGGTTGAACACCGAGGAGCTGTCAAAGTATTTGGAGTTTCTTCATTGTAAGGAGTAAGGGCTTCCAAGATGGGGCAGGTAGTCAGTACAGCCTACCAGGAACATGTTGTGTTTTCTTTATTTTTAAAAATCATTATATTGAGTTGTGTTTTCAGCACTATATTGGTCAAGATAGCCAAGCAGTTTATATAATTTCTGTCACTAGTGTCATACAGTTTTCTGGTCAACATGTGTGATCTTTGTGTCTCCTTTTTGCCAAGCACATTCTGATTTTCTTGTTGGAACACAGGTCTGGTTTCTAAAGGACAGATTTTTTGTTCCTTGCCTTTTTTCTATAAGGGACAAGATTTGTTGTTTTTGTAAGAAATGAGATGCAGGAAACAAAACCAAACCACATTCCTGCCCCCAGTCCAATAGGCAGATACCACTTAAGGTAGGAGTCTAAACTCCATAGAAAAGGATAATACCAAGAGCTTGTATTGTTACCTTAATCACTTGACTAGCAGTGTGGCTTTAAAAACTTTAGAGATTTTTCAGTCTTAGTCTGCAAACTGGCATTTCCGATTTTCCAACATAAAAATCCACCTGTGTCTGCTGAATGTGTATGTATGTGCTCAATGTGGCTTTAGATTCTGTCCCTGGGGCTTAACATTGTTGGCCCTGACAGGAAGGGAGGAAGCCCAGTGAATTTAGTGAGCAGCTGGCCTGGGTCACAGTGACCTGACCTCAAACCAGCTTAAGGCTTTAAGTCTTCTCTCCGAACTTGCATTTCCAGCTTCTTCCTTTCCAGGTGAGAGAAGAAGCGGGGAACGGTTCAGTGTAGCCACTCTGGGTTCATAGGGACACTTGGTCACTCCAGAGTTTTTAATAGCTCCCAGGAGGTGATATTATTTTCAGTGCTCAGCTGAAATACCAACCCCAGGAATAAGAACTCCATTTCAAACAGTTCTGGCCATTCTGAGCCTGCTTTTGTGATTGCTCATCCATTGTCCTCCACTAGAGGGGCTAAGCTTGACTGCCCTTGGCCAGGCAAGCACAGTAATGTGTGTTTTATTCAGCATTATTATGCAAAAATTCACTAGTTGAGATGGTTTGTTTTAGGATAGGAAATGAAATTGCCTCTCAGTGACAGGAGTGGCCCGAGCCTGCTTCCTATTTTGATTTTTTTTTTTTTAAACTGATAGATGGTGCAGCATGTCTACATGGTTGTTTGTTGCTAAACTTTATATAATGTGTGGTTTCAATTCAGCTTGAAAAATAATC
Source organism: Colobus angolensis palliatus (assembly GCF_000951035.1). Classification (NCBI taxonomy): domain Eukaryota; kingdom Metazoa; phylum Chordata; class Mammalia; order Primates; family Cercopithecidae; genus Colobus; species Colobus angolensis. The sequence goes on along the minus strand of NW_012113586.1, from coordinate 6,561,683 downwards.
TCACTACATGTAGCAGTACATTATATGTACATTATATGTAATGTTAGTATTTCTGCTTTGAATCCTTGATATTGCAATGGAATTCCTACTTTATTAAATGTATTTGATATGCTAGTTATTGTGTGTGATTTAAACTTTTTTTGCTTTCTCCCTTTTTTTGGTTGTGCGCTTTCTTTTACAACAAGCCTCTAGAAACAGATAGTTTCTGAGAATTACTGAGCTATGTTTGTAATGCAGATGTACTTAGGGAGTATGTAAAATAATCATTTTAACAAAAGAAATAGATATTTAAAATTTAATACTAACTATGGGAAAAGGGTCCATTGTGTAAAACATAGTTTATCTTTGGATTCAATGTTTGTCTTTGGTTTTACAAAGTAGCTTGTATTTTCAGTATTTTCTACATAATATGGTAAAATGTAGAGCAATTGTAATGCATCAATAAAATGGGTAAATTTTCTGAATCGTGGCTGTTTTTGACTTCTGTTATAGGCTATAAAGGGGATCAATAAATGACGTCTTTGAAAGTGGCTAAGCATATTATATTTGAACATCAGTAGAGTACTAGAGACAATTTCATTCTTCATACAAATCTCCATACTGGAAATGAATAGGGTTTGGCAGGGAATACGTCCCAAGAATGCAGTGTCCAGGGCCCTTACTTCACATCATCTGGATCTGACCCTTTGAAAGAGGTAGAAGACATCTGAGACAGGCTAATTAAGCTTTGTTTCCTAGTATATTTTGCCAAATAGTAGCAGAATGAAAAGATGAGTCACCACAGGAAGCTGCTATTTTTCCCCTCCTTTCAAGTTGTACTGTTAAGAGTCATGGTCCTTTTTAGAGAAGGAACCTCTCTGATCAGATTCTCTTGATTTTAAAGTGAGTAGAATTTCTCCCGATAAAGAAATAGGGGGTTGTTTGGATTAATGACTGCAGGTCTCTGAGTAAATGCTCTATTTGATTTTTATTTTTTGGACCTGTGTGTCAGGCCATGTCTACCTTATGGTGGCCATTAATTCATTTTGGATGCTCCTGCTGCCTTAGTTGGGGTATGGAAATGAGAAACACTCAGAAATACCCTTTTGGACCACAACCGAGAGAAATAACCAACAGTCTTTTATCCCAGTGGTAAGGGGGTCAGAATACACTGATTTAGACTGCAACAACATACATATATGTATATGCATTTCAGATTCTGCCCACCCCCCCGCAATAAATGAATGTATAGTAAATTAATGTGAACTCATTGAACACTCCTCAGTTTTGGTGAGAGAATATACCTGGCCTCTTTCAAGCAAAGGAAAGCCATGTAAAACAGCGCTGCTGTCAGCCTTACTTCCAGACAATCAAGAGTTAATTTACTAACTTCTCAGTGACCTCTTTTTTTTTTTTTTTAATCTCAGTTATATTTTCTTACTTGGGCTAAATCAGAGAGATATTTGCATAGCCAATCCAAGCCTATCCAAAATAGTAATTGGATAGTCTTGGGGGAAATCTACATTTTAGTGGTGAAAACCCCTGTAAATTCAGTATATTTGGCTTTTGTGGAAAATTTTCCTCGTGGGGTGACGTCTAAACCTTAGTTTCTATATTAATCATGAGAGATGACACTAGGTGCTTAGCACAAGGTGGCGCCAATGAGCTTTAGAATAAGTTGGGCTTGACCACTTGGGCCTTTTTTTTCCTGCTTCCTCCCCTCAAATCTCACCTCCCCAGCTTCCAGCTTCTACTGAACAAGGCTGAAAACAACCCACTCATTGCAGGGAAGGGAAGGATTAATGAAAGATGTCAGTTTCTTAAGAAGTCAGCACTGGTGAAACTTTCCTGAAATAGGAATGGCGTTCGCTGAGTTTTCTCTGGGGTCTCTGCTTCCTGCAGCTAGCTTCCCTGCTTGACTGCTCAGAGGCCTCTGCCTTTGGGTTTCCATCTCTTTCCCCTCCAGGGGAGCCTACAGCCTAGGCGGGAGGTGGTTAAGGCTTCTGGCTGCTGTGCAATGGGGCCATCTGTGTTTGATCAATCCTGGCAGAAAGGAGGGGGTGGGGATTGTAAAGAGACTGAAAGCATTCCAGAGTAGTGAGAGAGACCCAGAGATCAGAAAGAGAGAAGGCACCGCCCCCACCCCGCCTCCAAAGCTAACCCTCAGGCTTGAGGGGAAGAGGCCGACTGTAAGTTCCTTCTACTCTGGCACCACTCTCCCGGCTGCCATGGGGCCCAGCACCCCTCTCCTCATCTTCTTCCTTTTGTCATGGTCGGGACCCCTTCAAGGACAGCAGCACCACCTGGTGGAGTACATGGAACGCCGACTAGCTGCTTTAGAGGTGAGGGACCCATTTCTCTTCCAGCCCAGCCTAGAAGGATTCCAGGTCTATTGGTTCAACCAGTTTGTTAGGGATCTGGGGATAACAAGAAAGGGCTCTGTAAGACTACAGAAAATTCTCCCTTAATAAGAAGACCTTCAGAATGACAAGCCCTCCTCTTTCCCCACATAGAACAATTCCAAAGCAAATAGACTTCTGCGTTTTAACTCTGGGATTAGATAGAACAAGGGGGCAGAGTGGAAACGAGAACCAAGATTGTGGGGCTGCATCTCTGGAGGAGCTGATGATTCTGTTGAAGTTGGAGGTTCCCAGGGAATCTATAATTTCCTGTCTTTTTAACAGGTTGAGATCTGTAGCATTTTAGTTCCCAGAGGATAATTGCTAAGGGAGCAGAGACCTCTTCACACCTTCATGTGCTTAGACCTGCCTAGAGGCTCAGGTGACTCAGTGGCAGTGTTCACAGAGAACACGGGCTGGAGGACATGGAGTCAGGGTAGGGGCCTAGGTGAATCTCAGCTAGGCTCTTTGCACATTTAGCACCTCTGCACATCTGGTTTCCTTTTCTGCAGGAATGGAAGGGGATATTGAAGCCTGGCTGAGTTTTCTCTTTTTTTCCCATTCCTGACTCCCGAGTTGGGCCTCTCCCTGCCTGGGAGTTGTAACCCTGCAGCCTCCCTCCTGATCCCCCATCCCTTCAGGAACGGCTGGCCCAGTGCCAGGACCAGAGTAGTCGGCATGCTGCTGAGCTGCGGGACTTCAAGAACAAGATGCTGCCACTGCTGGAGGTGGCAGAGAAGGAGCGGGAGGCGCTCAGAACTGAGGCTGACACCATCTCTGGGAGAGTAGATCGTCTGGAGCGGGAGGTGGACTATCTGGAGACCCAGAACCCAGCTCTGCCCTGCGTAGAGTTAGATGAGAAGATGACTGGAGGCCCTGGGACCAGAGGCAAGGGAAGAAGAAATGAGAAGTATGATATGGTGACAGGTAAATGATCTGAAAGCAGGCCCCTAAATCTCTCAGAACCAATACTCTTCCTTCCTTGCTTCCTACTCTTTTTTTCTCTTTGTCCCAGTCCATTGTGGCTCTGTCTTCTGGAATCTGTTTCAGGGAAACCTCTGTAATGCCAGGTCTATTAAGGAGAGGTTCTGGGGGTCCAGGCCGCTGTGGTACCCGCTCTTTCTCAATTCTCCCTAAGAGTGGAGGCATCCACTGGGCAAATGCTCACTATTCTTCAGATCGCCCACCCTGGGGGAGTTCCTGCTGGAGGCATCTAATTCTTGCCTCTATTTCCTTTTCCTGTGCTTTTCTCATCAGACTGTGGCTACACAATCTCTCAAGTGAGATCAATGAAGATTCTGAAGCGATTTGGTGGCCCAGCTGGTCTATGGACCAAGGATCCACTGGGGCAAACAGAGAAGATCTATGTGTTAGATGGGACACAGAATGACACAGCCTTTGTCTTCCCAAGGCTGCGTGACTTCACCCTTGCCATGGCTGCCCGGAAAGCTTCCCGGGTCCGGGTGCCCTTTCCCTGGGTAGGCACAGGGCAGCTGGTATATGGTGGCTTTCTTTATTTTGCCCGGAGGCCTCCTGGAAGACCTGGTGGGGGTGGTGAGCTGGAGAACACTTTGCAGCTCATCAAATTCCACCTGGCAAACCGGACAGTGGTGGACAGCTCAGTATTCCCAGCAGAGGGGTTGATTCCCCCATACGGCCTGACAGCAGACACCTACATCGACCTGGCAGCTGATGAGGAAGGTCTTTGGGCTGTCTATGCCACCCAAGAGGATGACAGGCACTTGTGTCTGGCCAAGTTAGATCCACAGACACTGGACACAGAGCAGCAGTGGGACACACCATGTCCCAGAGAGAATGCTGAGGCTGCCTTTGTCATCTGTGGGACCCTCTATGTCGTCTATAACACCCGTCCTGCCAGTCGGGCCCGCATCCAGTGCTCCTTTGATGCCAGTGGCACCCTGACCCCTGAACGGGCAGCACTCCCTTATTTTCCCCACAGATATGGTGCCCATGCCAGCCTCCGCTATAATCCCCGAGAACGCCAGCTCTATGCCTGGGATGATGGCTACCAGATTGTCTATAAGCTGGAGATGAGGAAGAAAGAGGAGGAGGTTTGAGGACCTAGCCTTGTTTTTGCATCTTTCTTACTCCCATACATTTATATTATATCCCCCACTAAATTTCCTGTTCCTCATTCTTCAAATGTGGGCCAGTTGTGGCTCAAATCCTCTACATTTTTAGCCAATGGCAAATCAAATTCTTGCAGCTCCTTTGTTTCATACAGAACTCCAGATCCTGAGTAATCCTTGTAGAGCTCAAAGAGTCAAAACCCTCAGTGTTCCCTCCTGCTCTCCTGCCCCACGTCAACAAATTTCAGACTAAGATGACCCAGACCCAGAGCGCTAACCTTGTATGGGGGCAGGCCCCAGGGGCAGCCAGCAGTGTTCTTGCCCTCAGAATGACTTGGGGAGGGAAAAATAGGAGGAGACGTCCAGCTCTGCCCTCTCTTCCTCACTCCTCCCTTCAGTGTCCTGAGGAACAGGACTTTCTCCACACTGTTTTGTATTGCAACATTTTGCATTAAAAGGAAAATCCACTACTCCTCTCCTGTGTTTGTTTGGGTAGCCCTCAGATCAAACTTCCCCCTGACCATCCATTTTCTCCCTCCCAACCCATCCGCACTCCTTGAGCCATATTAAGGACTTGGCTGGGCTCCCTTTGCTGAGGAAGAGTTTACAGTGAGGCGCCTGGGGGAAGCGGCAGAATCCCGCCACTTTAGGAGGCTGGGCGAAAGGCCTCCTTCCACACCCACTGCCATCCACAGCAGCCAATCCACAGCAGCCATCCCAGAACCTCAGTGGCACCGTGCCTCTGACTGTGAGACACTGGGGCCCAGGGCAGAGCTTCCAATTCTGATTCTCAGAGGACTTTGAACTACAAAATGGATGTTAGTTGCATTGCAGTCTAGGGTGGAAACCAGAGCCCTGAATGCCTGCCTGTGTTTTTAGTAAGAACTGAAGTTTCTCCTCTAAAGTGGACTCTGCCCCGCACCCCAGACCTCTCCACTCCCACCTCCAGCGTTGCGCTCCTGCAGGGCCAGGTTGCACAATCGTTCTTGGTCTAAACTGCTCTGATTTTCCTGCTGCCACAGCGTCTGCGGTTTGGGCAGGGAGGAGGGGCAGTGACCCTGTCCCAGATGTTGGCTTTATCTGGTCCGCAGCCTATTCCTGCTTTCCTGGTCTCCACCCTCATCACCCTCACCTACCCACTCCAGCCCTGAACCTGGCCGGAACCCGTCAGGACTTCTGGAAACTTAACCCTCTCTGGCCCATACCCTGGCCTCTGGTGTTGGATTGCAGAGGGTAATCTGGGGAAGGGAGAAGGGAGAGGAGGAGGAAGGCTGCGGGCTTTGGACTCCAGTCTCCAGGAATCTGCTGATTTCTGCACCAGGCTCCCACCCCAGCCTCACCCTCACTGCTGCATGCTCAGCGCACACGGGCAAGGCTGGCTGATGGGCAGGATCCGCTGCTTTTATGAGGAGTGCACCTCAGGCAGCCCTGGGGGTCCTCTTGGTTATTTGCCCTAGCCAAGTGCGGGGAAGGGGCACAGCCTTCTCCCCAAAGCACAGCCCTCCTTCCCGCCCCAGGTGGGGTGGCTCCGTCAGAGCCCTGTGAGCCTCCCTTTGTCTTCTTTTCTCCTCAGGCAGAGCTGCTCCAGATGTAGGTTGATGAGGAAGGGGAAAGAAAGACAGTGAAGCACCTCACAAAGGCGCTATTATAGGGAGCCCGGGGCAGGCAGGGGCTCTCTCCCATTCAATTCTCTCCTAATGTGGGGCTGGCAACAGTAATCACCACCTGTCAGCCCACGGAAGGGTCTGCCCACGGAACAGCTGGCTGCGGCGCACGTGGTGCACAGGGAGGGGCTGAGGGGGAAGGGCATTCTGAGCGCAGGCCTGGAGAATGGGGTCTGGGCCACAGGGCTGGCAGCGCAGCGTGGGGACTGTGGGTGCCCCATGTGGAAGGGGAGCTTGTCTGCTCCCTGGCGTGACTGTGTGTTGTGGGTGAGGGGTGCTTGTGCATGGCAGAGGTGCTTGTCTGCTCCCTGGTGTGACTGTGGGGTTGGTGGGGGGGGCACTGCCGGTGTATGGTAGAGGTGCTTGTCGTCTCCCTAGTGTGACTGTATGTGTATGTGTGCCCGCGTGTGGCAGGGGAGCTTGTCTGCTAGCTGTGTAGCTGTGTGTGATGGGAGGCTGTAGGGTCGGGTTGTGTCTCTGGAGTTACCTTGTTAGAGCACCAAACACCAGGAGCTGCTCTGATGCCCTTGATGAGAGCATAACCTGAGACTCCGGGTGTATAAGTGATGTCAAGGAACGTGTATTTGAAGCACATTCTTAACGCCTTGTCACTTCCACGAAAACCAGGTAACCAGCTTCTTCCGCGTTACATGTGTGTGCTCGTCTTTGTGGCATCTATCTTTGCCTGATTCCACCTCCACGAGAAAGAAAAAAAGCAAAAAGCATCTTTTCTTTTTTTTAGGCTTACAATTTCTCTGGAAAAGTTCATTCAGGCTTTTCTGAAAGGGCAGAAATCTCTGGGGCCTTGTCATTTATTACTTTTCTTTCTTTTTGGCTTCTGTGCAACAGCTAGTGCTATTTTGGAAGCATTTTGGAAGGTGAGTAGAACTGTGTGGGCGGATCCAGCGAACTGTCCAAATTCATTAAACTAAATTATCTGCTGCTTCAGGAGAGAGCACCAGTAGCTAAATCCTATCATCCACAAGTAGCCTCAGAACCACCTCAGACCCTCCACAACCCATCACTTGGCAGAAATAGGTTATGACCTCTGATTTGGTTGAATGAAAGACAGTGGAAGGCAAAGGGCCTAGTAGAGGAGAGAGGGGTTAAAAGCCCAAAGAGAAGTCCCACATGTGCCCCAATGCCTGGCCCTGATACAGTAAACACCCAAGGATGGGGATGTGGGAAGGGCACCAAGAACCAGGAGGGGCTGCTGTGGTGGAGGCAGCATCTGCTAGGTCTTAGGTCCAGATGCTGCTTCTCCTTCACAAGGCAGTATTGAGAGGGCTCCCCTCTCCACCACACTGGGCCTCAGGGTTTCCTGCTTTACCTCCTAAGCTCCCCTCTTTGTTCTCAATATCCTCTCTTCTCCAGCACTGGTCTCAGCATCTGCCTGCCAGAGAATCCAAAGTGTTTGTCTTGCTCATTCTAATCAAGGAAGCTGAGCCAGTGTTGTGAGCACCCTAGATGGTGGAGAGGGACAGGGCAGAGATGGACAGGATGAAGTTGTTGATTCAGCTGTCAATGTTTCTTCTGGGATGGGCTCTGAGCTAAACAGAAACCAAGCCCTCCTTTTCCTCCTCCTCCAGTCTCAGACTTTCTGGGCCTCTTCTCATCTCTCCCTGAACAGACACCCCTTCCCTGAGGATCCTGGGGGCATCCCCTTCCACTGCTCCCCACTCCTCTACCTGGTTTAGAGGAAAGCATGAGCATTTTGAGAGCTGCTGAGACTGTCCTGGTATTTCTCAGGGCCTTCAAGATAGGTCTCTTGAGGGCCTGCTGCCCAGCCTCTCTGTGTCTGCCTTTGCAGTGTAGTGTGGTCTCTGGTCCAGGAGAACTTTTCTATTTCTCTGGCTGGAGAGCAGGGGCTGTCCTGTGGCCTTAGCTCCTGTTGGCAGCTGTGGCCTCCACAGGCCCTGTGGACCCCTCAGCCTGGCTGGTGAGCTTTCCTTTGCCTGGTCTTTAACTTCTGCTTTTACAATGCAGAGCTTAAAAGATTAAATCTTTATTTCTGGATTTAATAACTCCACAGAATTATAAATGTGGAAGCCAATGTATTCATTTAAAGGGCAGAGTGAGAAACTAAAAGTGCAAAACTCTCAGCACTGGCTCCCCAGAACTTGGGTTCTGACCATGCCTGTAACTGGATACCTCTCCAGGACTGCCGAGACCAGCTGGGTGGGGCAGACCCTAACCCAGCGGCGCTAAGGGAATTAAAGGCACACACACAGAAATGCAGAGGTGTGGAGTGGGAAACCAGGGGTCTCACAGCCTTCAGAGCTGAGAGCCTCGAACAGAGATTTACCCACATATTTATTAACAGCAAGCCAGTGATAAGCATTGTTTCTATAGATTATAGATTAACTAAAAGTATTCCTTATGGGAACCAAAGGGATGGGCTCAAATAAAGGGATGGTTTGGGCTAGTTATCTGCAGCAGGAGCATATCCTTAAGGCACAGATCGCTCATGCTATTGTTTGTGGTTTAAGAATGCCTTTAAGTGGTTTTCCGCCCTGGGTGGGCCAGGTGTTCCCTGCCCTTATTCCAGTAAACCCACAACCTTCCAGCATGGATGTCATGGCCATCACGAACATGTCACAGTGCTGCAGAGATTTTGTTTATGGCCAGTTTTGGGGCCAGTTTATGGCCAGATTTTGGGGGGCCTGTTCCCAACACAGGTCACTCCTGCATGACCTCTGGGGGTCTACCCAGCTCACATTCCCCCTTCTCTGAGATGAGATAACTTTACTCCCTGGCCATAGTGGTATGCCCAGAGGGGAACACATCAGACTCCCTCCTGGGGAGTTAAAACTGCAGGTCAGAGATGTTAGATCTTAGGAAGTGTGTGAAGGCATCTTTGTCCTGCTACCCAGAGGCAGTGAAAGCCCGACTGGAGGGGAAAGAATGAGGTGGACCCCAGGGAGAAGCTGCGGCAGAAGGGAGGAAGCTGCTGACCCGGGCCTGGGTTCTGGCCCTGTCCCTAGCCATCAATCCTGAAGTCACAGCACACTTCTGGCTCTTGGGTTCTGCAAAGTGCCTGTAAGTTAGTGTGAGTGGATTTCTGTTTCCTAAAACCCAAAGGCAGCTCCTCATCTTTACCTTCCCCATGAAAAAAATCCCCTATCCCCTGGACTGCTAGGCAAATGGCCTTGGCCCTGTAGTCAGGGGTGTCCAGTCTTTTGGCTTCCCTGGGTCACATTGGAAGAAAAATTGTCTTAGACCACACATAAAATACACTAAGGATAGCTGATGAGCTTAAAAAAAAAAAAAATTGCAAAAAAAAACCTCATGATGTTTTAAGACAGTTTACAAATTTGTGTTGGGCTGCATTCAAAGCCATCCTGGGCCACATGTGGCCCACGGGCCGGGGGTTGGACAAGCTTGCTGTAGAGTGTTCTTCCCTGCACATGACCCAGAAGACTCACTAGAATAATGAAAGAATCTCCCCAAAGCCTGGTCCCAATCAATCTCCCCAAAGCCAGGTCCCAATCATTCTACAGAGGCTCGCTCAAGTCACACCTCCTCCACCACACCTTCTAGACGGCCTAGTTAGTTCCACATTCCTGTTCTGTTCATTCGTGGGCTGCCGTCTCCCCCCATCAGAGCCTGTAGCACAACATTCTTAGAGGTAAATGTTTGGACGAACGGAGGCAAGATGGCGCAGTTCCGGGTTCTTCACCGTCAACTTTCCCGTGCCCAGGAAAGGCACAGGTTGACTGCGCAGGCGCAACCCGACCTCCGACGGAGAAAAACCAGAGCCCGCCTAGCCACGCCTACCGCCCGCCCAACCCGCCTATGTCCCGCCCACTGCCCGCCCACTCCCAGGCCCAGGACATAAAAGCCGCTTCCGGCGGGTGCGCTGTGCGCACTTCCTCAGCCCCCACTCCTGTGGGGACTGCGGGAAGTCCGCCCGAGAGCTCCACTGGGCGACTCTCTCGGCCTCCTTTGCTGGAGGCTGACAGACCTCACCCTCCACACCTTCTTCCCTGAAGCTAGGTGACCAGAAAAAATAAATTTGCAGTTTTGCTCCTAGCCTTGCCTACTCGCTGGTCCTTTAATACTCGCCCTGGTGAGCCTGGAAAGCAAATCAGTTTCCTAGAAAGCAAATCAGTTTCCTAGAAAGCAAATCAGTTTCTTAGAAAGCAAATCAGTAAACTTGTGTATTAGAAAGAGCATCAACTCTAGGGTCAGAGCCCCTGGGATCAGAGTCTGGCTCTGCCACTTACCAAAGTTACTTAAGGCCTCATCTATAAAATAATATCTACCCAATAAGATTGTTGCCATGAGGATTAAGGATGAAATACGCAGATTCTTCAGTAGTGCACGCCATCAGTGTGTGGTAGCTCTGAAACCCCACTTGCTTTGAGAGAATTTTCTGGCCCTTTCTACTCCCAGCCACACAGGTCAGGACCGTTTGCTGTGGACCCCTGTTCACCCCCAGGCGTAGCCCACTTGGAGCCTGTAATGCTCTGTGCTGTTTACTCATGTTGGTGTTGCCAGGGTTTAACACAGAGCCTGACTCATAATTATTTGTTGAATGTATAAATGCTATATATATCCATGCTCCTCCATCAGGCTGTGAACCCTGGGAACCCTGAGCATATTTGTCTCCTAACTCAGGACCTTGCTCGGGAGTGGCACATTGCCAGCAAGCAGTACATGTTCTTGGTGGCATTTTTCAAGTCAGTTGGTATATTAGTCTGTTCTCACGCTGCTAATAAAGACATACCTGAGACTGGATAATTTATAAAGGAAAGGGTTTTAATTGACTCACAGTTCCACATGGCTGAGGAGGCCTCACAATCATGGCAGAAGAGCAAGGGATGTCTTATATGGAGGCAGGAAAGAAATTTGTGTGGGGGAACTCCCACTTATAAAACCATCAGATCTCATGAGACTTATTCATTCCCACAAGAACAGTATTGGGGAACTCATGCCCATGATTCAATTTTCTCCATGGCCCCGCCCTTGACACGTGGGGATTATTACAATTCAAGGTGAGATTTGGGTGGAGACACAGTCAAACCATATCAGTTGGACAAAGACAAGATACAGATAAAAACTGAAAACATGTGCCTTTCAATTGCAGAAGGCATTGGCCTTCCCACATGATTCCAATTCGAACATCTAAGGGGAAACTCAAGCTAGGCCAGCACCTTTATGCCCTGAGGCCACAGGGGAGGAGGGTAATAGAACTGCAGAAGGTAGTGGAAGACCTAGGTGTTCAGCACCTGGTTCATAGCAAGGGTCCCGGAGTAGTTGAACCTGTGTTTGCACCCCAGCCTGGCCACTTGCCAGAGTGTGATGTGGTACAAGTTACTCCACCTCTGTGAGCCTGGTTTCTTCATCTATGGAATGGATTTAATAGTATTCACTTCTCAGATTGCCGTGAGCGTTAAATGAAATAATCTATATAAAGCAGTGAGCCCAGTATCTGGCACACAGTAGGTGCTCAATATATATTATTATTATTATTGTTGTTACTAATGTTATCATCATTGCATAAGTCTTTTCAGTTAGCAAAGTGCTCTCACATATTTTCTCTCCTTTGATCTGCACAATAATCCCATGAGATGGGCAGGTATCAGAAACCTGAGGATTATAGAGATGAAATGATTCCTTTAAGGCCACATAACTGATAAGTATTGGAGCTGGAACTTATGCTACAGAGGCCATGTGAAGGAGTGTGAAGAACTGGAGCTCTGAACTCAAGTTGCCTTCAAATCCTTGCTCTGCCACTTGCTAGCAATGTAATCCTGTGCAAACATGCCCTGCCTCAGAGACTTGTGAGGAATGGATGAACTAGTGTATTAGTCCGTTCTTACACTGCTATAAAGAACTACCTGAGACTGGGCAATTGAAGAAAAGAGGTTTAATTGACTCACAGTTCCCCAGGCTGTACAGGAAACATGGCTAGGAGGCCTCCAGAAGCTTACAATCATAGCAGAAGGGTGAAGGGGAAGCAGGCAATTCTCACGTGGCTAGCAAGAGGAAGAGAGAGCCAAGGGGGATGTGCTACACACTTTTAAACAACCAGATCTCACGAGAACTCACTCACTCTCATGAGAATAGCAAGGAGGAGATATGCCCCCATGATCCAATCACCTCCCAGCAGGTCTTCCCTCAACACTGGGGATTACGATTCAACATGAGATTTGGGTAGGGACCAGAGCCAAACCATATCAGCTAGTGTTTATAAAATATCTAGCAGAGCATCTAGAAGAATAGATGTTCAATAAATGTTCATTCCTAGGCCCATGACTCTTGCTATTTTATTTTTTTGGGGCAGGGGACAAGTTCTCACTCTGTCACCCAGGTTGGAGTGAGATCTCAGGTCACTGCAACCTCTACCTCCCAGGTGCAAGTCATCCTCCCACCTCAGCCGGGACCAAGGGCACACGCCACCACACCTGGCTAATTTGACTCTTGCTATCTTGATGTGGAACAGCATGCCAGCGATCATCTCTGCTTGGCATTATAAACCATTTATCTTGACCCAGTGACCCTTCCACTCCTTCCTTCTCCATTTGTACACTGTTCTATAGGAAGACGTGGCACCTGTTTCCCACCACAGATCTCTGTGTTATCAGTAACAGCAGGGTTGACAGATGCCCTGCACCAGCCACGAGGGAAGAAAGTAAGGTGCACCGAGACATCCTCATTCTCTGTGCCTGGACCACCTCTCCCAGCAGTGATATGTATGTGTGTGTGTGTGTGTGTGTGTGAGAGAGAGAGAGAGAGAGAGAGAGACATTGTGCTCCAAAGCCACATTTTTCCTTCAATCACATTTTCTCTCAAAGATATTTTAGTTGTTCAGCCTGTGTCCCTAGAATTCATCATTATTAACTTTTTGGACTTACCTTGCTGTGGATTTTGACAGATCCTTCAGTGCCATTTTGGTGTACTTCATCTTATGGGTATTTATTACTGTCCAATCTCACACGGTTTTGGTTTTGTAGCTGGTGAATTTTGTGTTCCAGACCTGTAAATCCATGCAGTTGTCAAATGCATGAGCTGTTCTCTATCTATTCTTATTGTCCTTTTGAGGGAAGGAAGATAGTGTGGAAAGAGCATGGATGGGAGTAAGATGAACTTTCTATTTCTATGTAATTGGTCCACATGCTGACTGTCCTGACTCTGCTCCTCATTGACCATGTGACCTTGAACAAGATGCTAACCCCTCTGTGCCTCAGTTTGCTCATTTGCAAAACAGGATTATATTATCTGGATTATCATTGCCTAGGATCATTGCAGTTCAAGCCCTAATGCATAAAGCATTCAGAACTTCTAGCAAGGACTCTTAGGAATCATGTCCTTTGGCTTCCTCTTCTTACAACAGGAGAAACTGAAGTTCAGAGAGCGTTTTGAGGGTGGGGACCATGCCTTATCCATCTTTCTATCCCCAGGATCCAGACACAGTTAGGTGCATACTGGGTGTCCAACAGATATTTTGTAAATGAGTTGTGTGACCAGCTCCCAGTGACATATCTGTAATTTAGCCCCTCTTGATGACTCAGAGTGATTATCCACATCAATCACTATACTGTGCATCCTGCCAGGATGCCTTTGGAACCAATTATGCTATATAGAATGTGGCCATTATGCTTTTCTACTTATGTTTCCTGCCCTCTTCTCCCTTGCTGTCAGCTGTCAGTTCTCCCTGTAGCCACTGAATCCACTTTAAGAAACCTCTGTCACTGTTTTGAATGGGCTGTCCACTGTAGTCTGGGGCAGAATAGCAATAAAAGGACTTTGAAAGATTTAAGTTTAGCGCACATAGCAGGTACCTTTATTGGAGTCACAAGGATTATGGCGGAGTAGACCACAGACTAGAATCATTGACTTTTTTTAAATTTCTTTTTTTTTAATTATACTTTATGTTCTAGGGTACATGTGTACAACGTGCAGGTTTGTTACATATGTACACATGTGCCATGTTGGTGTGCTGTACCCATTAACTCGTCATTTACATTAGGTATATCTCCTAATGCTATCCCTCCCCACTCCCCCGACCCCACAACAGG
>NW_012113586.1:6518935-6544582 GCF_000951035.1 Colobus angolensis palliatus | reverse complement strand
GTGTCAATTTTAGATCTTTCCTGCTTTCTCTTGTGGGCATTTAGTGCTATAAATTTCCCTCTACACACTTCTTTAAATGTGTCCCAGAGATTCTTTTATGTTGTATCTTTGCTCTCATTGGTTTCAAAGAACATCTTTATTTCTCCCTTCATTTCGTTATGTACCCAGTAGTCATTAAGGAGCAGGTTGTTAAGTTTCCATGTAGTTGAGTGGTTTTGATTGAGTTTCTTAATCCCGAGTTCTAGTTTGATTGTTCTGTGGTCTAGAGACTGTTTGCTATAATTTCTGTTCTTTTACATTTGCTGAGGAGTCCTTTACTTCCAACTATGTTGTCAATTTTGGAATAAGTGCAATGTGGTGTTGAGAAGAATGTATATTCGATTGATTTCAGGTGGAGAGTTCTGTAGATGTCTATTAGGTCTGCTTGGTGCAGAGTTGAGTTCAATTCCTGGATATCCTTGTTAGCTTTCTGTCTCATTGATCTGTCTAATGTTGACAGTGGGGTGTTAAAGTCTCCCATTATTATTGTATGGGAGTGTAAGTCTCCTTGTAAGTCTCTAAGGACTTGCTTTATGAATATGGGTGCTCCTGTATTGGGTGCATATATATTTAGGAAAGTTAGTTCTTCTTGTGGAATTGATCCTTTTACCATTATGTCATGGCCTTCTTTGTCTCTTTTGATCTTTGTTGATTTAAAGTCTGTTTTATCAGAGACTAGGATGGCAACCCTTGCCTTTTTTTTGTTTTCCATTTGCTTGGTAGATCTTCCTCCATCCCTTTATTTTGAGCCTATGTGTGTCTCTGCATGTGAGATGGGTCGCCTGAATACAGCAAACTGATAAAGTCTTGACTCTTTATCCAATTTGCCAGTCCGTGTCTTTTAATTGGAGCATTTAGCCCATTTACATTTAAGGTTAATATTGTTATGTGTGAACTTGATCCTGTCATTATGATGTTAGCTGGTTATTTTGCTCGTTTGTTGATGCAGTTTCTTCCTAGCATTGATGGTCTTTACATTTTGGCATGTTTTTGCAGTGGCTGGTACCAGTTGTTCCTTTCCATATTTAGTGCTTCCTTCAGGAGCTCTTGTAGGGCAGGCCTGGTGGTGACAAAATCTCTCAGCATTTGCTTGTCTGTAAAAGATTTTATTTCTCCTTCCCTTATGAAACTTAGTTTGGTTGGACATGAAATTCTGGGTTGAAAATTCTTTTCTTTAAGAATGTTGAATATTGGCCCCCTCTTCTGGCTTGTAGAGTTTCTGCCGAGAGATCCACTGTTAGTCTGATGGGCTTCCCTTTGTGGGTAACCTGACCTTTCTCTCTGGCTGCCTTTAACATTTTTTCCTTCATTTCAACTTTGGTGAATCTGACAATTATGTGTCTTGGAGTTGCTCTTCTCAAGGAGTATCTTTGTGGCGTTCTCTGTATTTCCTGAATTTGAATGTTGGCCTGCCTTGCTAGGTTGGGGAAGTTCTCCTGAATAATATCCTGCAGAGTGTTTTCCAGCTTGGTTCCATTCTTCCCATCACTTTCAGGTACACCAATCAGACATAGATTTGATGTTTTCACATAGTCCCATATTTCTTGGAGGCTTTGTTCATTTCTTTTGACTCTTTTTTCCCTAAACTTGTCTTCTCACTTCATTTCATTCATTTGATCTTCAATTGCTGATACCCTTTCTTCCAGTTGATCAAGTTGGTTGCTGGAGCTTGTGCATTTGTCACATAGTTCTCATGTCATGGTTTTCATCTCTATCAGGTCATTTAAGGACTTCTGTGCTTTGGTTATTCTAGTTAGCCATTTGTCAAATCTTTTTTCAAGGTTTTTAGTTTCTTTCCGCTGGGTTCGTAATTCCTCCTTTAGCTCGGAGAAGTTTGATTGTCTGAAGCCTTCTTCTCTCAACTCGTCAAAGTCATTCTCCGTCCAGCTTTGATCCATTGCTGGCGAGGAGCTACATTCCTTTGGAGGGTGAGAGGCGCTCTGATTTTTAGAATTTCCAGCTTTTCTGCACTGCTTTTCCCCCATCTTTGTGGTTTTATTTGCCTTTGGTCTTTGATGATGGTGATGTACAGATGGGGTTTTGGTGTGGATGTCCTTTCTGTTTGTTATTTTTCCTTCTAACAGTCAGGATCCTCAGCTGCAGGTCTGTTGGAGTTTGCTCGAGGTCCACTCCAGACCCTGTTTGCCTGGGTATTAGAAATAATAATTATCAACGCAGGAATAAATAAAATTGAGACTAAAACAATTTTTGTTCAACGTAACAAAAATTTGGCTTTAGCTGGGCATGGTGGCTCATACCTGTAATCCCTCCCCACTTGGGAGGCTAAGGTGAGAGGATCACTTGAGGCCAGGAGTTCAAGACCAGCCTGGGCAATATAGTGAAACCTCATTTCGAAAAAAGTGTGATTTTTTGAAAGATAAACAAAACAGACAAACCATTAGCTAGACTAAGAAAAAAAGAGACGACCCAAATAGATATCACGAAAAATGAAAAAGGAGATGCCGCAACAGATACCACAGAAATACAAAGGATCATTAGAGATTGTGATGAATAGCTACATACCAATAAATTTAAAAACCTAGAGGAAATGGATAAATTCCTGGACACATACAACCTACTTAGATTGAACCAAGAAGAAACAGAAAACTTGAACAGACCAATAACAAGTAATGAGATTAAATCAGTAATTAAAAAGCCTGCCAAGAAAGAAAAGTCCAGGACTGGATGGCGGCACCACTGAATTCTATTGAATCTTTAAAGAAGAATTAATACCAATTCTCAAATTATTCCAAAAATTGAAACAGCCAGAATTCTTCCTAATCATTCTATGAGGCTAGCATAACTCTGATACCAACACCAGACAATCACAGAACAAAAAAAGAAAACTTTTTTTTTTTTTTGAAGGGAAAAGGTAGACGCTAGGCAGAGACTAAAGATGTAATGGAGAAAGAGAATGAAACGAGCCTGCTTAGGAGGAGGGAGGAAGAGAAGGAAGGAGAAGAGGACAAGACTTCTCAGAGCTCAGAGCAAGGGGACAGATAGCAAGTGGAAATGGAGTTTAAGTCAGAATGAATCCCAGTCTTGTTGAGAAGGGAATAGTAAATGACCTGCAGAGGGCAAGAGGATGGGAAATGGCTCAGAGTCTGAAGAGAGAAGAGCAGGACGCGAATTTGGTGTGACGCCAGCAAGGGATCATTGAAATTGGCAGAGAGGAAGTGAGGAGCCGCCTGAATCTGCAGTGCACCCACAGCCAGTCTTCTCATTGCCAGCATCTCCATTTCCTCTTCCTTCTGGACAACATTTGTTAATGACTAACAACTAGCAGCTGCTTACTTTTTTGAGTCCTTACTATGTGCACTTGATAGGTATCTTCCCAATTCACAACTACTTGTAATTGCACGATAGGTCTGAAGCAAAAAAGAGTTAAGGATGTTGGTTGGTGTAAGTTTTCTATTAAGTAGGTACCATGTGGTGTGGCTGCTCAAAATGATGATACTTTTTAGGCTGCGTTAGTAGGAGCACATTAGTGTGAAGGAGAGGAAACAGTCCTGTGTTATTCTGCTCTGGTCAGGCCAAAGAAACAATGTTCTTTCCTGTCCTAGGTAAGGGTGATAATCATAACTGCCACTATTCATTAGGCACCTATATGTGCCAGGCTCCCGCGAGATGCTTGCATGCATTCTTCTTAATTGCCAAAACAATCCCAAGATGTAGATAATACGATCTTCATTTTATAAATAAGAAAACAGCCTCCAGGAGTTTCAGTTACATGCCAATGTCCTTAGAGAGAGGAGAAAAATAACACCTACTAAAGAAAGACCTAAGGGATCAGAGTGCTATCTTCAAGTAGCAGAAAGGCCATCATAAGGCAAGAGGACAGTACTCATTTGATCAGGCCATAAAAGGTAGAAATAGGCTCAATGGATGTAAGTCACACAAAAAGAAGTTCCATTTAACAAAAGGAAGAACAGTCAGCGATATGACAAAATGTTTTGTGTTACCTTTGGTGGTAGTGAGCTCCCTGTTACTGGCAGTGTTCAAGCAAAGGTTGAATGAATGTTGGGCAAAGCTGTACAGAGAATGCAAGCATTAGATGAGGAGTAAAACTAGACGCCCTTCTCGATATTTTCCAACATTCAAATTTTGTTCCATTTTTTAGCAATATAAAAAAGAGGTCAGGTCAAAAAGGGAAGAGGTTCAAAGACACCAGAATGGCTGGCCATGTGGTAGTCATTTAGAAAATGAGAGGGATTCTTCTGGCTATTGGGATGAGGAGTAGAAGTGAGGCTCTGCCTCATTCCGCCCACCCCTAACTTGGCTTCAGGTGAAGTCTCCAGGAGAAGTTAGAGGCAGAAGTTTAGGGTGCACGTTTCTGCCTAAGCAATTCTGCATCCATTTTCCACCAACTCAGGTTCAGGCAGGTGGCTGGCTGTGGTTTGAATCTGATTTGTTTGCATTTCTGTGGCAGGCAGCTGCTGTGACTGGTTGCAAAGGGAGAGATTTGTTTTGCACCTAATTTAATCCAAGGGTTAGGTAATGAGTTTGCTCCCCCTTAGATGAGGGAAATCAACATGCTTCTTCCAATCTTATCTGTGCTTTCTTATTAGCAGGAGGGCTGCTTTGTGGACCTTGTTAGATCTCCGATGCATGTGATCACTACTCAGGGGTGATTTACTGTACTCCTGATATTAAAAACCTCTGAGTGAGACAAGAGAAATGAATAATGCTCTGTAGTGAATTTATTAATGAATTTTCTTTCTGCTCCCAAAAAGAAGAAACTGGAAAAAAAGAATGTTGGATCAGAGAAAGACCATAACTCTCTGCAAGTCAGGGTTCTTGATGGTTCTGGAGAGAAAATAATCAGAAATCTTTTTTTTTTTTTTCTAAATCTCATATTCCATTCTAGTTAGGGACTGTCATTAATTTCAGGGTAGAAGACGGTTTGGCATCTTTCTGATATTCTTAAAATAGAATAAATAGGCAGCCACCTCAAAAAAAAAATAATAAGAGGTTTTGATCTAGGGTTTAAGTAATCTGGGCTGGTTTCTGATTTGTATATATATGTAATAAAGTATGCCCCTGTTCCCAAGGTTGATTTCCGGGAAGCTGAATTCATGAAGAATGAAACTGCTCAGTGACAGGTGAGGAGGCAGAGGGACTTCCTGTCACCTCCTCCGGGTGTGTACCTGTCTATCAACCGTCACCTGCTGGGTCAGGGTGTCTTGCTCCAAACAAGTGACCAGGGCCAGCTTCCTGGGCATGTGGTCTGTGCAGGTGCACAGAACCCTGCACCTAGAAGGGGCTGAGCTTAGCTTAATGTTCTTCTGTTGCTGTCTTGAAATTCTTAATTTTGGAAAAAAGGACTCCTTATTTCCATTTGCACAGGGCCTGGGAATTGTGTAGCCGGCCCTGCCAGTTGATCTTTCATTGTCAATGGCTCTGTCTTGCATTCATCTGCCCTTTCCCGACTCTGACCTTTTCTCAGGGGCAAAGCGATGTTTGCCCTAAAAGCATCCGTATCATGTAAAAGTATGCGTCTGTCTTTTAGGAAGACAATTTATTGCTTTTTATCCCCTAATTAGAGAAGTAATACAGGTAAATTGTAGGAAATTTGAAAAGTACAAAGAAGAAAAAAATTATCCATACACCCAGCACACAATGATATATCTTTCTAGTCTTTTAATACATACTTCTGTTTTGTTCTGGCTTTATATCATTGGAAATATCAGAAATAATGTTTGGGAAAATGCTTTTTAAAGATTACTAACATAGCATGAGAATTTCCCCCATATCATAATTTTTTCTTCAAAAGTTTTTTTGTTGTTGGCTATATAGCATTCCACTGCACAAAAATGCCATCATTAACTCAAATGATCCCTTCTTTTTGGGCCATTTACGTTTACTACAAATAACACTCTAAAGATAACACTTATATATGTTAAAAAGCCAAAAAAAAAAAAAGATGATGTATTTAGTTGTTTATTAATTTTATTATTTATTTTTTGAGGAATAACCAGGGTTTATTGGGCTCAGACCAGGAGTCCAGGGGTCTTGAGGACCTCTGCGTATCTATCAGTTTTCTTCACGTTCTTTGCCGCCTGTTTCTGTGGCCTCAAGAGTTGTTTTTCCTTCCCTCAGTAAATCCTGGCCTTTTCCTTCCTCTCCTCCTGCAGGTGGCTGTCACTGCCTGCTACTTCTAGCCAGCTTCGTGAGCTGGGCGCCCCAGGCAGGCAAACTTTCTTGTAGGCTTTGGACACACCACCTGGAGGGCCGCAGGAACCACCCTCAGCTGTTTCTTGTCGCAGGGCCCTGGGATCCCAGCGCACACCTTGAGGCGGTCCTGGGAGGCTTGGCCTGGCGCGGTCCAGGCTGGGTAGATGGGGGCCTGAGAAGGGTTGGTGTTCATCCACCTGTGGAGGAAGGCCAGGTACTTCACCTTGTTTCTGTAGAAATTGCCAGAAATGGGCCAACATGGTGAAACCCCGTCTCTACTGAAAATACAAAAATTAGTGGGGCATGGTGGCGGGCGCCTGTAGTCCCAGCTACTCAGGAGGCTGAGGCAGGAGAATGGCCTGAACCTTGAGGTGGAGGTTGCAGTGAGCCGACATCGCGCCACTGCACCCCAGCCTGGGTGACAGCGAAACTCCGTCTCAAAAAACAAACAAACAAAAAACCAGAAATTGCCAGAAATGCTGATGCCCTCACTGTGCACGACCCCCACCCTCCAGCCCAACAGTGCCTGCTTAACCACGATGGCCCCCACGTCCCCAGAAGTGGCCTCGGCCTCAAGCCTACCAGGACCTGCCCCCCTACGCCATTTTCGACAGTCACTTGGGAAAGCAAAACAGATTATTTTGGGGTGGTTGAATTCCTAGAAGTAAGAACTTAGACATACGTTGCACATTTGCCCTCTGGAAAACCCTTCCAATTTACGGTGGCTACGGAAGGAAGGAGGTGGGCGAAGGAGACATGGAGGAAAAGGAGTTCTGCTTGGTGCTTTGGGCTCTGTGGGCAACAGTCGAACTTTCTCTTTCTTTCAGTACTGGCTGGGGTGCACTGCAGTGATTTAGAGCAGAACTGGCTCTTCCACAATCCAAAACTCTTTCCTAGAAGTGGTGTGTGTCCCTGGCGCTCTCCTGTCCCCACCGGCGCTGAGGCGGGTGGTCGGGGGAGCTCCCAGGAGCGGCTTCACATTCAGTCTCTGCAGGATCACAGCACTGATGCCCCTGCAAAGTTGCCACTGGGAACATTTTAGTGTGCTAAGCTTGGTTTAATGTCACCGTACTCTTTCCAAAGTCTCCTGAGGGGAGAAGAATAGCATTCCAAGCGTGAGAGTCTCTAGTGAGGGTCTCTCATGAGGAAAGAGAGCCTCAGAGGAGGCCCTTCCTTGCTCCTGGGCAGCTGCTGTGTCTCCCAGATTCATTCTGAATGTCTGTGGTCCCTGCGTTTGCAGAATGAGTCTGCTAGTGGCTGTCATGATCATTTAGGCTTTTATTTAGGCTTTTGTGATGGGGGGATGTGAGCAGTTGGTCTGTTTACTACTGAGGCCTTGGCCTGTCTCTGTGGGAGGAGCTACCATATGCTGCTGGTGGGGCAGGAGCTCTCCAGATCTCTTTGAAACTCAAGTTGCAAAATCTCTGGATGTTTCCACTCTGGGTCTGTGGCCAGGGTGACTCCCAGAGACTGGCTTGTGCTAGTGGGGAGAGGAGATGGGAGGAGTGTGTTGGGGGAGGCTGGATTGAGAAGTGGCATTTACAGACCAGATGTGCAGCAGACCCCAAAGGGTCCTCAGCCCTTGCAAGGCTTCCTTTGACCCTGTGGTCTGGGGCAGGGAAGGAGGAGGGCCAGGGAGGGGTTCTCTTTACTTAGCTACCCCAGTTTTTCTTTGCTTTGGATGACCTTCTCTTGATGTGATGAATTTCCCATGTGCTAGAGATACACAATTTTTGAGTTCCACCGTTTTCCTTGAACTTCTTTCTGCCTCTGCTCACGAGCCTTCCTCTTGCTACAGTCCCACTCCCCTCCATCTTGTGCAAGGCACTGCTGGCTCCAGGGCTCATGTGGGAGGTCTCGCACACACACAGGTTGGACCCACACCAGGCTAGAGCCACCAGGGTCAAACCACTGGCCTTTTGGCTCCTCCTCACATGTTCCCCTCCCACTTCCCCTACCCCAACCCCCATGGGAAGAACAAAAATCTCTGGTCTCTGCAGCCCACTGTGAAGAATGTCATCTGGAGGGAAGCCACGCTGCCAGCAAAGGAAGTGGCCTCCTGCCTTCCTCCGCCTATGGTTCTGCCCCAAGTCAACTGAGTAAACAAAAACTTCTTAGATTGGAGTCTGTTGACGCAGTCTTACGTTCTGCTAGTTCTCCAAGAATTGCTGGAATTTCGACTTTTCAATTTTATGATAAGCTTTACAGAAACTTGTACCATTTATAAAGACAAAACTTAAGTCTGTGTTTTTGCATGTATATTCCCTAGGATCCTATTAAAATTTTTCTCCTTCAAAAGGGACTGAATTTTAGACAAGTTTGAGAAATACTGCACAGTGCCTCCAATGATAACAGCAGCCTTTATTGAGCCCATAATTAACGGTAAACCCTGTGCAGTGACTCCTTTCGCTCCTCCAGTAGCTGGACATCCCAATTTTCCAAAAAAAGGAGAGCAAAGCTAAGAGACGAAATGACTAGCCAGGACTACACAGGCCAGGAGGCCAAGATGCAAATACCAGTCTGATACCAAAGCCCATACTCTTAATTTTATAAGGCTCTCCCTATGGGAGGCATTGTTCTAGTCAGTGCAGCGATGAGAGTGGAATGTGGTTGTAAAAATTAACTCCAATATTCCTGGTCAGTTAGTTTGTAACCCGCAAGAGGATATAACACATATACACATGTAACTAATAAAGACTGGACTGTGACTACTGCTGGAAACCAAGTGCAAGGAAGTGCTTAGGAACAGAGGAAAAGACAAGTTTTAGCTTAATGGATTGGATTCAAAGAGGGTGGGATCACCCAGTTTTAAACTAACATTTGATTGAGCTTCTATTTTGTGCAAGGAATTGTGCTGAGCACTGTCCTGCCTTCAAAGAGCTCCACTAGAGCAGACAGATGAATGAATGGACAATGACATATGCACAGGATGGGGAACCTCCTGGCAGGAGATGGTCTCCCATCCACCTCAGGGTAGTTAGGGAAGCACTTGAGCAGTAGCAGAGAGAGAAGGTTTATTAGTTCATTCTCGTGTTGCTATAAAGAAATACCTAAGGCTGGGTATGTACAAAGAAAAGTGGTTTAATTGGCTCACAGTTCTGCAGACTATACAGGAAGCATGGCACTGGCATTGGCTCAGCTTCGGGTGAGGCCTCAGGAAGCTGTCAGTCATGGCAGAAGGCAAAGGGGGAGCTGGCATCGCACATGGCAAGAATGGGAACAAGAGAGAGTGTGAAGTGGGGAGGTGCCGCATACTTTTAAACAACCAGATCTTGTGTGAACTCACTCCTCACCAAGGGGGTGGTATTAAGTCATTCATGAGGGATCTGACACCGTGATCCAAACACCTCCTACCAGGCCCCACCTCCAACGCTGGGAATTACATTTCA
Organism: Colobus angolensis palliatus; assembly: GCF_000951035.1. Classification (NCBI taxonomy): domain Eukaryota; kingdom Metazoa; phylum Chordata; class Mammalia; order Primates; family Cercopithecidae; genus Colobus; species Colobus angolensis. The sequence continues at coordinate 6,534,980 of NW_012113586.1, read as the reverse complement.
ACATGAGATTTACCAGGACACAGATCCAAACCATATCAGAGGGGAAAGGGGACATATGCTGAGTGCAGAGGAAACAGCTGGAATAAAAAGGGAGTGAGAGGCTGTGGGCCGCACAGAGAATTAGAATCAGTTCTACATTACGCAGGGCAGGGGGCATTGCATGGATAGAGGCTGTAGAAAAGTGAAGGAGATAGGCCTAAGTGCAAATTACAAAGTCTTGAAGCTTTAATGGGGAAATAGGCAGTTTCTGGCAACCTGTTGAAGGTGTGAAGAATAGGAATTATAAAAAGTTAACAGGCTGGGCAGACACCTCAGGGAGGCCGGATAGGAGGCTCTTGCAGTAATACAGGTGAGAAATGGGGAGGTCTTAGTTAAGACTTCTTATTGCACTCATGGTAAAGGCCCAGAGCCATTCCAAGGACCTATCAGGCCCCACACAGGCTGACCTATTGTCTCCAGCTAGTCTTCTCTGGCTCAGCCACACTGATCCTTAAACATTCCAGCCATGCCGATCTCAGGGCCTTTGTGCCTCTCTCTGGAATGCCTCCTTTCCAGGGAAGTCTTCCTAGCCATTTTATTTAAAGTAGTCCCCTACTCTCAATTCCCTGTTCCATTTCCATGTTGTAGTTTTCTCTATCCACCTCACTATAGCTTTTACTTCTCTGTTTATTTTCTGTCTCCTTCCAGTAGAATGGAAGCCTCTTGAGGGCAGGTATGTGTCTGTCTTGGTCACTGCTGTCTCACCAGGTGCCTTCAGCCTGGCACATAGTAGGTACCTATAAATATTGGCTAAATAAGTGAATTATTGAATTTCATAAGTGAAAAATAATCCACAAAGGCAGGGGTAGTAGCAGTGGGGTTGAAAACAGTGAAGAGGTAGGGAGAAATTTAGGAGGGATCGTGGATGACAGGACATGAGATTGCTGAATGTGGGGGGAAGAGAGAGAGGAGTAAAGGGTTACTCTTAGGTGTCTGAGCACCAGCATATGGTCAGTGTGGGGCCATTTCAGCAGCTAGGAGACTGGTTTGAACTATGTCCAGCTGGGTGTGGTATCTCTTGCATGTAATCCCAGCACTTTGGGAGGCTGAGGTAGAAGCATTGTTTGAACTCAGGAGTTCAAAGCCAGCCTGGGCAACATAGTGAGACTCCATCTCTAGTTAAAAAAGAATAGCTGGCATGGTGACATGCACCTGTAGTCCCAGCTACTCAGGAGGCTGATGTGGGAGGATTGCTTGAGCTTAAGAGATTGACACTGCAGTGAGCTGTGATCATACCAGCCTCAAAAAAAAAAAAAAAAAAAAAAGATCCTTTCTCAACAAAACCAAGAACAAGTGAGATCCTGTCTCAACAAAACCAAAACCAAAACCAAAAAACAAACTGCATCTGGAGGATCCCTGGGAATTTCCTGGAGCCACTTTGGGGAACAATCAAAGGGAAGAAGGGTCGAGTTGAGGAACCAGACTCCAGTCAGAGAAAATCAGTGTTTATTTTGTTTTTGGTTTTCTTGTTTTGGTTTGGTTTAATTTTTAGTCACTGAGATCAGAAATTATAATAACTTGTAGTTATTGTGTTCTTACAATGTTCTGGATATTAGGCTAAGCATTTAAAACTAGATCTTCTCTTTTCCTCTTTATAACAGTTCTATAAGGGTGACACTATTATCCTCTTTCTATAGCCCAGGAAACTGAGGTAGAAGAGAGATCAAGTGACTTTTCTAAGGTCACAGAATTAGTAAGTGAAAAGTAATGCAATTCCTGAATCCACCAGCTAAAGAGAGAAAATAGACAATGTGTGGTCTGGTGGAGAACAGAGTATTATCCTTATTACTGATGATAGCTGTGTCACTCAGTTTTCACACTTCTATAAAGATACTACCTGAGACTGTGTAATTTATGAAAAGGAGGTTTAATGGGCTCACTGTTCTGCATGGCTGGGGAGGCCTCAGGAAACTTACAATCATAGCAGAAGGAGAAGGGGGAGCAAGGCACGTCTTACATGGCCACTGGACAGAGACAGGGAGCAAAGGGGAAGTGCTACTTTTAAGACCATCAGATCTCGCGAGAATTCACTATCAGAAGGAAAGGATAGGGGAAACCACCCCCGTAATCCAGTCACCTCCCACCAGGTCCCTCCCTCAACACCAGGGATTACAATCCGAGATGAGATTTGGGTAGGGACACAAAGCCAAACCATGTCAACAGCTCTCACATCCAGAGCAAATTGAGGTTGTTAATGTCCATCCCAGAAACCAAGGTGAACAGGCTCTCAGGGTTGGTGCCTGTCTGGTTTCCAGCCAGGTGGACTCTAGCAGGAGCACCCTGCTCAGGTAGGCCCTTCTGACAGGTAATGAAATGTCACAGCAGAAAGAAGAACTCCCTGTCCCCCTGCAAGTGTGCATGAGGATGTGCTCCTGTCAAAAGTGTGGTGCTGAGGGGGGAGAGTTACCAAAGATGGAGAACAGTGGCTTGAAACCAATAAAAACCAACTGCTGGGAGAAACACTTACCGGTTTTTGAAGATCTTAAACAAAGGACCTAAACTAGGAGATGGCAGAAAAAATCGTCAAAAAGAAGTTTGTCCACTGGGGACTGTGGGGAGCCCCTACCCCATCTGAAGGGCAGCTGCTGCCCTGGGGCAGCCAGTTTTTGCCACCAGGGAATGTGGGCTCAAGGTTGCTTCATTTTTCAATTTTTTCAAAAGCCAGAAGTCTGGATTTTTGTGCAAAATCATCTGATTTTAAATGTTGTCAAAACTCTTCAAACCCTATGTGGTCCAAACCAGTAACCTCACAGGGCTCCATCTGGCCTGCACGCCTTTTTGTGTCCACTGACAAGGAATCTTAACCTCTTTGGGCCTTGAGAATCTGATGAAAATGTTCAGGCATTTTCTGGGGAAAAGAAATGCCTGAACAAACTCACAATTTTGAGTATCATTTCTGGATGTCACTGTGCCCCTGGAATCACCCTTTTGTAAAGGTAAGAGGGCTTCAGGGCAAACCTGAGGTCTGGGAAGGTACAAGCTGACAGGGGTATCTGGGTTTGTCCCATATCTGAATGAGACAGTGGTGTTTGTTGGAGTCAATATGTCCACATCTGTGTGCTTATGAGTCCCACTTTGTACCTACCTTTCCTTGGCAGTCTTGGTTAATTCCCTCTGCATCAGTAAGGTTGGACAGGGAAGCAGGAAAGAGGCCCAAGAGGCCTGGATACTGGTCTGGAGGGGGCAGAAGAGCAGGTATGAAGGCAGTGAGGGAGGCTGGATGTGTGTGGGGGCGGTATTTTGAGCTAGACTTTGAAGGGTTGATAGAATTAAAAAAGAAATAAATTTTTTTTCTGCTCTTGGGCAAGGAGGAGGGGCATGGATTTAAAGTTGGAGTGTCCTAAATGCCAAGACTGTCTGCATCTAGGACAGGTATTACACGCAAGAGGCTCACCTTCCAGCCAAGCTCCTGCACTTTCACAGGAGGCTGACAGCCTATCTCCAACCCGGCCTATTAAAGAATAAGGCTGCCCTTAATTGGTGGCAGGGAGGAGCTGAACCCCATGTACTTGTCAGCATAACACTGAGCTCCCTGCAGCTCAAAATTTACCAAATGCTTGGTTGCAAAAAATAGCATTAATAGAGATAAAAGACATGCATTTCCACCATTCTTCTAGATTCCATTAGTCTTATTCACAGATAAGTCAGACCTTCAGAGAGCTGAACATATGGTTTTGGCCTCTGGCTGGCTAGCTCTATTGAACAACGCTGAGCAGTTATGCCACTGGTCTCCCTCTTTATGTACTTATCATTAAGAGAATTAAGGATGAGGTTCAGTGTGTCAGGCAAATTTCCACTTTTTGAATACTTGTGTGGCAACCTCCCAGATAGCCCCCAGCGATCCTTGCCTCTTAGTAAGTCATGCCTTTGTGTAGTCACCTCCCATATAGAATAGGGCTGACCTGTGGAGCTATAAGATAAACCAGACATGATGGAATGTGACTTCTCAATCTAGGTCATGAAAGGAATTGTGGCTTCCACCATGTTCTTTCCTAAACTGCCCACTCAGGAGGAAGTCAGCTGCCATGTTGTGAAGACACTCAAACAGCACAATGGAGAGGTCTATGTGGTGAAGAACTGAGGCCACCTGCTAACAGCCAGCAATAACTTGCCAGCCGGGTGAGTGAGCCATCTTAGAAGCATATACTCCAGCTCCAACTGTTGTCAGCTTTCTTGGGATATCAATTTCATATTTCTAAATAACAAGCTTACATTGCTACTTTTTTCTGTTTTAGACATTGTCTATTGATTTTCCACTTTTCCATTTTTGTAGTAACACAAATTACCATAAAACTTAGTAGATTAAAACAATAAACATTTATTATCTCTCACAGTCACTTTCTTCATCTCTTCTCAATCTGATCAACATATATATTGATTTACAGTCATATGCCACATAACAGTGTTTTGGTCAATGATGAACCACACAGACGACAGTGGTCCCATAAGATTGTAATGAAGCTGAAAAATTCCTGTTGCCTAATGAGGTCAGAGTACAACGCATTACTCACGTGTTTGTGGTGATGCTGGTGTAAACAAACCTGCTGCCCTGCCAGTCATGTAAAAGTCTAGCACATACAATTACATACAGTATGTAATACTTGATAGTGATAATAAATGTATTACTGGCTTATGTATTGACTATGATTTTAATCGTTGTTTTAGAGTATACTCCTTCTACCTATTTAAAAAAGTTAACAGTAAAACAGCTTCACTTCAGACAGGTCCTTCAGTAGGTATTCTAGAAGAAGGCTTTGGTATCATAGGAGATAATAGCTCCACGTGTGCTATTCCCCCTAAAGACCTTCCAGCAGGACAAGACGTGCAGGAGGAAGACAGTGACATTGATGATCCTGATCCTGTGTAGACCTAGGCTAATGTGTTTGTCTCTAAGTTTTCTTTAAAAAAGTTTACAAAATAAAAATATTTAGAATTTTTTAAGTAGAAGAAAGCTGATAGAATAAGAATATAAAGGAAATATTTTGTACAGCTGTGCAATATGTTTGTTTTAAGCTGTTATTTTAAAAGACTCAAAAAGTTAAAAAAATTTAAAAAGCGTATAAAGTAAAAACTTACAGTAAGTTAAGGGTAATTTGTTACTGAAGAAAGATAATTTTAGAATAAATTTGGCATAGCCCAAGTGTACAGTGTTTCTAATCCTTGTAGGGTACAGTAATATCCTAGGTCTTCACATTCACTCACCACTCACACACTGACCCAGAGCAACTTCCGGTCCTGCAAGCTCCAGTTATGGTAAGGGCCCTATACAGGTGTACAGTTTTTATCTTTTATGCCATACTTTCACTTTACAGTTTCTACATTTAGATATGTTTAGATCCCCGAATACCATAGTGTTACAATTGCCTGCAGCACTCAGTATGGCAACATGCAGTACAGGTTTGTAGCCTAGGTGTGTGGTAGGCTGTACCATCTAGGTTTTTGTAAGTACACTCTGTGATGTGTGCACAATGACGTAATCCCTTTTTATCTTTATGACCCCCTTGTCAACTCTCGAATCCCCTTTTGAATGAGGAGGAGCATAAGTACATGAGTTTTAGCCAAGGTAGTCAAAAGCTGGCATATCAATGGAATTGAACACTAGGCAAAACTCTTGAGAAGAAGGCAAGAATCAGAAGTCAGCAATGAAAGAAAAATCCCACAAACCAAAGGAGCAGGGGTGAGTTAAAAATGTAGAGGTGGTTGGGAGGCCGAGACGGATGGATCACGAGGTCAGCAGATCGAGACCATCCTGGCTAACACAGTGAAACCCCGTCTCTACTAAAAAACACAAAAAACTAGCCGGGTGAGGTGGCGGGCGCCTGTAGTCCCAGCTACTCCGGAGGCTGAGGCAGGAGAATGGCGTGAACCCAGGAGGCGGAGCTTGCAGTGAGCTGAGATCCGGCCACTGCACTCCAGCCTGGGCGACAGAGCGAGACTCCGTCTCAAAAAAAAAAAAAAAAAAAAAAAAAAAATGTAGAGGTAGATCCAGAGCTGGAAACAGGGGAAAGTTAGAACAGGTTTAGACTCTAGGGAAGCCAGCACTTTCCCCATAAGCTGGCGGGGCTTGTCAGCTTGCTTTATGGTTCAGCAGAGGCATTGGGTTCTGAGGGGTGTTGAAGCCACTCATGTCCTACCATAGGCTGGACTTCTTTTTCCTCTCCCCACCCCTGCTGGCTCTGGGCACCCCGTCCTGCTTCTCAGGGCACCTCACTGCTCTTGTCATCAATGGAGGAAGTTAGGGAGAGAGGAAATGAGGTAAAGAATGAAGTGAAATTAGCTTTACAGTAATCTCATTAACAGATGCCAGTGTCATTTTACAGGCAGCATAGAGCTATGTATGGAATATTATTTTAAGAAAGCTGGAAAATTCATTGCACTCAGAGGAGGAGGCATCCCTTCTTCAGTCCATGTAGATTCCTTCACCTGTGCACTTCCCTCCATCCTCATATCTCTCCTTTGCTAGGACCCCCTTCCATCAAATTTCCCTTCTCTTCTACATCTTCAATCTCTTCCTCTCTCCTAAATCCTTTCCTCCATATCTACTCAAGTTATTCTCATCCTTTAACAATTTCTTCCTTGATTTCTCTAGTTCTGTCTTCTTCCTTCCTTTTACAGACAGCTCTCCTGAAAGTTCCCTGCACCCGCAGCTTCTCCTTTCTCTGTTTCTCACTCCACGGTGGTGTGGGTGCGCTCCCTATTGTTACCAGTAGCCTTTTGGTTGCTCTACTCAACTCAGTCTTGATGTTACTTATTTGCACTATCTGCTGACCCCTGCTTCCTCCTTCTTGAAATGGTTCTTCTCTTTGATTTCCATGATTCACTTCTTGTTTTTTGAGACAGTGTCTCACTCTGTCACTCATATTAGAGTGCAGTGGTATGATCTTGGCTTACTGCTGCCTTGAACCCTTGGGCTCAAGCAATCCTCCTGCCTCAGCCTCCTGAGTAGCCAAGACTGCAGGTGTATGCCACCACATCTGGCTAGTTAAAAAAAGTATATATACACATATTGCAGAGACAGAATCTTGTTATGGTTCCTAGGTTGGTCTCAAACTCCTGACCTCAAATGATCCTCCTGCCTTGGCCTCCCACAGCCCTGGGGTTACAGGTATGAGCCACCACACTCGTCTCGCTTGTTCTTAATTTCATCTCTTCTGGTCTTTTCTTTCCTTTTTTTCTGTAGGTTACAATTCTTTTGCCCGTCCCCTAAATGCATGGTTCATTCTTGACCCTGTTCTCTTTTCATCCTCTAAATGTTTCCAGATGTATCATCTCTTTCTGTGCTTTATATGGCACTGCTGCCAAATATAGATATTTCTGACCAGGGCCTTCTACCGAATTGTGTATGTGTGCACATCCACCTTTTGCACCTCTGACCCTTTACCCAAGGCTGTCCCTCTTCCTGGATGTCATTTTCTGGAGAACAGCATGGTCAGCTACTTTGATTTCTGAGTCAGGAACCTGGACATTATCTTTGACCCTCTCTTACCCCTTCTCTACTCCATGTCCAGTCAGACACTAGTCAACATAACCCTGGACTCTACTTCTTACTGTCTCACAGCCTCTGTCTCCTCTCTCCATCCCCACAGCCACTGCCTTAGTTCAGGCCTCCAGTGCTCATGTAACCTCTTGAATGGCCTCTCCCACACCAAGATTCTCTCCATTAACCCATCTCCACATTGTGGCCATGTTGGCTATTAAAGACACATATCTGGGTGTGATGTTCTCCTGGGTAAAAACCACTTGGCTCCCCTGCATTTAGGGAATCTGTAAAGTTCCTGTCTTGGTCTTGAAGACCTTTCAGAGTGGGCTACATCTCTGGCCTCAGCCTCCCCAGGTCCCTGCTGTGGGATAGTCCATGTTAGCCTGTACTGAGCTGCTTGCTGCTTTATGTGTCAGTGCTATTGAACTTGCTATTTCCTATACCTAAAATACATCCCTACCTTCTTCACCAGATTGACCCATATGCATACTTCAGCACAGCTCAAGCATCCTTCTTCCAGTCTTCGCTGACACAGCCCCCTCCCTCTCCCCCAGGCTGGGTGAGGGATCTTTCCTCTAGGTTCCTTTGTCCTTACCTCTGTCAGACACTATCATACCATACTGTGATCATTTGTTTTCTTGTCTGTAAACAAAGGCAGGACTTTTTTTGGGGGGAAGCTTATAATACTGGTACTCTGCACAGTTTGGCCTATTGTAGATGTTCAACCAATGTTTATTGATTTATATTTTTCGAGACAGGGACTTCTTCTGTCACTCAGGCTGGAGTGCAGTGGTGCGATCATGGCTCACTGCAACCTCAAATTCCTGGACTCAAGCGATCTTCCTACTTCAGCCTCCCAAGCAGCTGGGATCACAAGCACAAGCTGCCATGTCTGGCTAATTCTTTCACTTTTTGTAGAGAGGGGTCTCTCGATGTTGCCCAGGTTGGTCTCAAACTCCTGGGCTCAAGCAATCCTCCTGCCTTGTCCTCCCAAAGTGCTAGGATTACAGGCATGAGCCAGTGCGTCAGGACCCAACCAACATTTGTTGAATAAATGAATCAAGGAATGAGTAAGGTGTTGTCAGTTCTCTTACTTCACAAAGCTGATGCATAATAAAAACAAACATTTTTCTTGGATCTCAGGTACACAGGATTATTCCACCCTTCATCTCATGTCACAGTGTCACCATTGGTCCATGCAAGAACTCTGCCATTCATTCATTCATTCTTCTATTCATTCATTTCTTTTATCCCCATCCCCTATACCCCATTGCTGTTTTAGTTTGTTTAATGTTGAATTTTGAAAAGCACATATCATTGTTGTGTGGGCATGGATTTTTAATTTATGTGAATAGGGTTGTGATATATCTCATTATGTTTCTTGTCTTCTATTCAGGACCATGGTTTTAAGACTTAGCCACATTGCTATGTGTACATCTGGCTCATTACTCCTAACTGTTTCATTGTTCTCCTAAAGCTAAACATTTAAACAGCATGTTAGTCCTCATGATTGTTTTTGTTTTATTGTTTTGGTTTTAAAATTTGATGTTCACATCAGCCATGTGAGGAAGTCAGGGCAAGTATTAGTATCTCCATTTTACTGCAGAGGAAGTTGAAGCTCAGAGAGAGTGAGTGATTTGCCCTGAGTTATACAGCACTTTTGTGGCAGAATCTTCATGTGGGTCCCATCTTCTAACACCACGTTCAGGGTATGCTCAGGGATCACACTTCCTTCTCATGTGGGTGTGGCCAGACCTGGACCCAAGGAGGAGGAGATAGGAGCCTGCCCTCATGGTCAGGGGCAGGAGTGTCTCCGGGTAAACCTCGTGAGATATCTCCCTCCTACCAGCGTTCTTGCCTTCTGAAAGCATGTTAAAATGAGTGTCTGGGAAGTTGGGAATGGAGGTAGGGTGGAGGACTATGCAAAAGGCAACAGCTTTGGGGGTAGTGGGGTTCACATGAGCCAGGGTTGTGGGGTGATTGCTAATTGTATATAATATATAATTGCCTCTCCCTTCTTCAGCCATTGTGAGTCACCCATGGGGAAATGGTCTCCACTCCCACAAGGAATCCCAGTTCCCCAGAATTTACCCCATCTGCCCACCATCATCATGATTGCTCTGTCTTAGGGGCAGGTGTGTTCTCTGTAAGTTGTGATACATGACATCTGTGCTTGTTTTTCTAAATAATGAAAATTATAAGGCTGTGCGTGAACTCCTAGAAGGAACCAGGTGAATCCTCTATAAATCCTACTCATGAGAGTTTTCAGAAGCTCAGGCCACTCACTGCCTTTTATCCCTGCACTCTTTCCATTACTGGAAAAAAACATAATTATAATCAAAACAAAGATTCGTGATTAATTACAAACACATTGTTTACAAAGTACTTATTATCTCATTTAATACTCATTTAACACACGTTGGTACCATGATCCCATTTTAGTGAGGAAACTGAGGCTCAGAGAGGGTAAATAACTTTCCCAAAGTAACACAGCAAAAAAGTGTCACAACTGAGACTCAGATCTAGATCTTCTGATCACAGGTGCTATGCCTTATCCACTACACTCTATCAAGGGCAGATGTCCAGTTTCTCTGTAGGAGAATTCAGGTTGGTGTCCAAGACTCAGTATGAAGATGATCCCATAAACAGAAATGGCTCATATTTATCCAGTGAGTAACCTACCTGGGTCTGCTATCGTTCATCATTTAGCAACTGTGCCTGGAGCCCCTGCTGGGTGTGCAACCAGCTCTGTATAAATGAGAAAATCCATATTTCCTTCTATCTTTGGTGTAACAAAGCCATTTCCCAATGAATCATAGATGACTAATTAAAATGAACACACTCCTGGGCTCTCTGGTTAATTCTTTCCCAAACCAGGCAGGGGTGGGGCTGGGGATGAAGTTGTTGCAGGATGGAAAGAAAGCAGAGGCGAACAAAAAAGGGGTCAAAAGGAACGGAAGGGGGAGAACAAAAAGCAAAGAAAGGAAGGCAGGATGTCAGTAAGGAAGGGAGAGAGGAAAAGAGGAAGGGAAGAACATGTACCTATTTGCCTCAAGGAAAACAGGTAAATTTTCCAAGTCTCTAGCAAGTTTACATTTTCTAGTATTTTACAATATATGCTATTTCGGGTATGTGATCTTGTTGAGCCACAAAAAGATCTTTTGTTTTAAGTAAGATATTTTCATACAACTTTGTAAATGAGAAAACAGATTCTGGGAGGTTAGGAATTACTTAACCTTGGAGATACTCTAGAAGAACTGGAGAGACTAAAGTTTTGATGCCCAACAGATTTGGACTCAAATCTAGACTGTCTGTGATTTATCAACGTGACTTTAGTCAAGTTATGTAGCAACTTGGAGCTTTGGTTTCCTCTCCTATAAAATGAGGATCATGACAGCTCCAATCCCTTAGGGTTATTTTGAGGATTAAATAAGATATTGCATGGCTGTATTAGTCTGTTCTCACACTGCTGTAAAGAAATACCTGATACTGGGTAATTTATAAAGAGGTTTAATTGGCTTATGGTTGGGCAGACTGTACAGGAGGCATGGCTGGGAAGTCCTCAGGAAACATTCAATCATGGCGGAAGGCAAAAGGGAAGCAGACACGCCTTACATGGCCGGAGCAGGAGGAAGATAGAGAGGGGAGGTGCTACGCACTTTTAAACAACCAGATCTCATGAAAACTCACTCACTATCACAAGAACTAGCAGAGGTGAGAGTCTTTATCAAAGGCGAAATCCACCTCCATGATCCAATCACTTCCCACCAGGCCCCACCTCCAACATTGGGGATTACAATTTGACGTGAGATTTGGGCAGGGACATACACCCAAACCATATCAATGGCATACACGAAGACCTTAATAAATGCTAGCTATCTGGGTTTCTATATGATTGTTCTCATTACTACCACTACTATTACTAAAGCATCTGACAGTGCTAGTACTTATAATAATACATATTCAACAAATATTAATTTCCCCTACACAGTCCCACATCCCCACTTCCCTAAGGTAACATAGCTAGTAATGTTGCAGACAGGCTGACCATGGCATTTGATGTTAGTACCAGTACTCCTCCACAGTATCTTGCTGCCTACCTCTGTTTAGCACCTTAAAAATGCAACTAGACCATATTGTATACCTCCATGACTCTAAAATTCAAAATTATGCTCAGGGCCAGGTGCCGTGGCTCATGCCTATAATCTCAGCACTTCGGGAGGCCGAGGTGGGGGGATCGCTTGAGATCAGGAGTTTGAGGCTAGCTTGGGAAATAAGGTGAAGACTCCATCTCTACTAAAAATACAAACAAAATAGCCAGGTGTGGTGGTGCATGCCTGTGGTGCCAGCTACTCAGGAGACTGAGGAAGGAAGATTCATGCTTGAGCCTGGCGGGGCAGAGGCTGCAGTGAGCAGAGATGATGCTACTGCACTCCAGCCTGGGTGACAAAGGGAGACCCTGTCTCAAAAAACAGAAAACAGAAAAAAATTCAGATATCTTAAGGTTAATTGTTCAGAATATTCTATTATCTCTACTGCTTGGGGAAGGACTTGTGTGTCCTCTGTATTGTAGCCTAATATTCCAGGATATGATATGTCCTCTAGTTATTTTTAAGTTTGAATATACAATCAATTCTGTACACACAACAAGTTAAGAAGCCTAAAATAATGGGCAGAGTTTAGTGTTGAAATTAATCTTAAAGCAAAGTTAATCAACACATAATCATCTTTGTGCTTCATAGTGATTAGGTACAAATGAAAGCTATTTGTGTAAATGAAAATAATCAGAAATATTTTGTGCAATCAAACCAAGCACTTGCAGAGACTTCTAGGGGAGAGCAGTGATCCTGAATGTGGGTGTGTAATACAATTATAGCTACCAGTGTGTCTAAATTGCTGGAGGAAGAGACTGGCCACTGAGCCCCTAAGATGTTTGCTACAATCCCCAAGATGTTTGCTACAATCCCCGGCAGTTGTAAATGTTCATTAATTGCTAGCTCCTCTTCCATGCCCACTTCCTCTTCTTCTTTCCTTCCCTTTTCCCATTATTATTATTATTATATTAATATCTTAGCTTTAATATCCTAATGGCCCCAGGACCACTGACTCAGTTCCCAAGGTTGAGAGTGAGTATACATTAGGAGTTTGGAAACACCTGTTTAGGCATCTGGGAAGAATAAAATAACAACTCTGGAAAAATGATTTTAGTATTTGTTAGAAAGTTTTAGTAATGAATGATACTTTCTCAGATAAGAAAAGCTATGAATAAAGGGCCAGACTATAGTCATTTTGAACAACCTGAGGTCACAGGAGTTAAGGGAACAGAGCAGCAAGAGTGGCAGAATGAAAAGGTGGCCATATGTATCATGGGGTCATATTATGGAGTAATGACATGGATTAGATATTTTGGGGGACAGATGCCTAGCCCTCAGTAATACCTTTGAGAAGCCTCCCTGCCTCACACTATCTACTCATTAGAGAGAAGCAGAGAAACCCCGTCTGTGGAGAGAGAAGAGTGGAAGAGAGATGCAGAGGGAAGCAGAGGTGAGAGTCTTTGTGAACCCAGAGTGAGAGAAAAACAAGAAATGGCTGATTTGGTTTCTGTAGATTTTCTAGCTCCTGGTTTAACTCTCTCCTGACATACCTTCTCCCTGATCTTGGGTTCTGTAAGATACTTGTATATCCATATCATTCATTCTCCTATTTTGTTTAAGCTAGCTCAAATGGATTTTTGTTATTCACAACCAAATAATCTTTATTTTTTCTTTTTTGAGATAGGATCTCTGTCTGTTACCCAGGACGGAGTGCAGTGGTGCAATCATGGCTCACTGCAGCCTTGAGTTCCTGGGGCTCAGGTGATTCTCCCACCTCAGCCTCCCGAGTAGCTGGAACTACCAGCACACACCACCACAACCAGCTATTTTTTTTTTTTTTTTGTATTTTTTGTAGAGATAGAGTCTTGCTGTGTTGCCCAGACTGCTCTTGAACTCCTGGACTCAAGCAATCTGTTTACCTTGGCCTCCCAAAGGGCTGGGATTACAAGCTTGAGCTACTGCACCTGACCTAACCAAAAGAATCTTAACCAAAAGTATCTTAACCAAAACACAATGCTTAATCAGATTGCTTTCTCAACACCTTTGATTAAAGGAGGAAGAATTTGGATAATTTTGTTGGAAGGTAACTTTGCTCAAAATATACTGCTGCTTCCTTCTTACAGGCAAACACCATAAATAAGTTTATTTAATTCTCTTTAAATCATTTTTCTCCTTCTCCTTTCTGGTTTGGAGTAATTAGGCTGAATGGGAATGGGAGACTGTGGTGACAGCAGGGCAGGGCCAGGATACAAACTACTGCACAGCAGACTTTATGTCCTGTGTGAAGTTGTTTTCTCAGAACAGCAGCAACTGAGTCCAGGGCTTGCCATCTAAGGCTCAATCTTCCCTCAGCTATCTCTGCTTCTGTAGAATTTTCAAGGGCTTCAGGAACCCTACTGCTGCACTCTTACTGCAGGACCTGGATAAACTCCCTCTCCTACCACCCCTGCCTTGAATTTTGAGTTGAGAACCACTCTTGGAGCTTAAAAGTTAATGGGTTAGTGATACGGTTTGTCTCTGTGTCCCCATCCAAATCTCATCTTGAATTGTACTCCCATAATTCCCATGTGTTGTGGGAGGGACCCAGTGGGAGATAATTTGAATCATGGGGGTGGATTCCCCCATACTGTTCTTATGGTAGTGAATAAGCCTCATGAGATCTGATGGTTTTATCAGGGATTTCTGCTTTTGCATCTTCCTCATTTTTTCTTGCCACCACCATGTAAGAAGTGCCTTTCACCTCCCACCATGATTCTGAGGCCTCCTAAGTCAAGTGGAACTGTAAGTCCAACTAAGCCTTTTTCTTCCTAGTCTTGGGTATGTCTTTATCAGCAGCATGAAAACAGACTAATAGAGTAAATTGATACCAGTAGAGTGGAGGATTGCTGAAAAGATACCCAAAAATATGGAAGCGACTTTGGAACTGGGTATCAGGCAGAGGTTGGAACAGTTTGGAGGGCTCAGAAGAAGACAGGAAAATGTGGGAAAGTTTGGAACTTCCTAGAGACTTGTTGAATGGCTTTGACAAAAATGCTGATAGTGATATGAACAATAAGGTCCAGGCTGAGGTGGTCTCAGATGGAGATGAGAAACTTGTGGGAACTGAAGCAAAGGTGACTGTTATTGTGTTTTAGCAAAGCAACTGGCAGCATTTCACCCCTGCCCTAGATATTTGTGGAACTTTGAACTCAAGAGAGATGATTTAGGGTATCTGGCAGAAGAAGTTTCTAAGCAGCAAAGCATTCAAGAGGTGACAGGGTGCTGTTAGAAGGGAAACAAAGCATAAAAGTTCAGAAAATTTGCAGCCTGACAATGCAGTAGAAAAGATAAACCCAGTTTTTGAGGAGAAATTCAAGCTGGTGGCAGAAATTTGCATAAGTAACAAGGAGCTGAATGTTAATCCTCAAGACAATGGGGAAAATGTCTCCAGGGCATGTCATAGGTCTTCCTGGCAGCCTCTGCCATCACAGACCCAGAAGCCTAGGAGGAAAAAATGGTTTCATGGGCTGGGCCCAGGGTCCCCATGCTGTATGCAGCCTAGGGACTTGGAGCCCTGCATCCCAGCTGCCCTAACCATTGCTAAAAAGGTCCAAGGCATAGCTCAGCCCAATGTTTCAAAGGGTGCAAGCACCAGACCTTGGCAGCTTCCATGTGGTGGTGAGCCTGTGGATGCACAGAAATCAAGAATTGAGGATTGGGAATGTCCAGCTAGATTTCAGAAGATGTAAGGAAATACCTGGATGCCCAGGCAAAAGTTTGCTGCAGGGGCAGGGCCATCATGGAGAACCTCTGCTAGGGCAGTGTGGAAGGGAAATGTGGGGTCGGAGACCCCACACAGAGTCCCTGTGAGGGCACTACCTAGTGGAGCTGTGAGAAGAGGGCCACCATCCTCCAGACCTCAGAATCCACTGACGGCTTGCACTGGCACCTGGAAAAGCCACAGGCACTCAATGCCAGCCCAAGAAAGCAGCCAGGAGAGGGGGCTATACCCTGCAAAGCCACAGGGGTGGAGCTGCCCAAGACTATGGGAACCTACCCCTTGCATCAGTGTGGCCTGAATGTGAGACATAGAATCAAAGGAGATCATTTTGGAGCTTTGAAATTTAACTGCCCTGCTGGATTTTGGACTTCCATGGGCCCTGTAACCCCTTTGTTTTGGCCAATTTCTCCCATTCGAAATGGGTGTATTTACTCAATACCTGTACCCCCATTGTATATAGGAAGTAACTAGCTGGCTATTGATTTTACAGGCTCATAGGTGGAAGAGACTTGCTTTATCTCAGATGAGACTTTGGACTGTGGACTTTTGGGTTAATGTTGAAATGAGTTAAGACTTTGGGGGACTGTTGGAAGGCATGATTGGCTTTGAAATGTGAGGACATGAGATTTGGAGGGGTCAGGGGCAGAATGATATGGTTTGGCTGTGTCCCCA
>NW_012113586.1:6509449-6518395 GCF_000951035.1 Colobus angolensis palliatus | reverse complement strand
GGGTTTTGCCATGTTGGCCAGGCTGGTCTTGAACTCCTGGCCTCAAGTGATCCACTCACCTCAGCCTCCCAAAGTGCTGGGATTGTGGCAGGCCATTTCTCCCTGACAATCACATAGACACGACTGCATGACAGGCAGTCACACAGACAGGCCTGCATAGCACTCCAGTTACACAGACAAATTTCCACAGAGCTGCCTTAACATTGAGCAAACAGTTAAACCTAGGGAAATCGGTGTCCAGACATCAAAGCTAGAAATGAAACATATGGTCAGTAGGAGTCTTGCATGGGCTTCTCTCCTGTTGGAGAAAATCAAAATAATAGAGACAGATTTACATTCCTAGTGCCAGGACCTGTCTCAGGTCGACGAAATCTGAGACGAGTCAAGGTAACAGAGGCAGCTGTTTGAATAGATCCATTGGAGAGTCTAAGGCAGCTCTCCAGATCAAGCTGTAAAGGAGATAAGACAGAAATAATCACTCTGGTACCATAGTAGACAGGTCTTGAAGGTACTAGGGCCCTCACAGCTTAATCAGACTTAGCAAGCATTTTTCTGCCTCCGACCTTCTAGTTGAAACAAAATTAGCTACCAATAGACTTAGGTGAATGCTATACTACACGTAGGCACATATCCCCAACCTATATAAGCACTAAGAAAATTGTAACACTTTGAGTTGGTCTGGTGGAATTATGTCTGACCTCCTCTCTGTATCCAGTTACAGCAATAAATTCCGAGTTTATCTGCTTCTTGTTATTGGGCCATGAGAAAACACAGCCAGACCCGGCTCGGTTCCGGGAATGGGATTACAGGCGTGAGCCTCTGTGCACGGTCGAGAAATCAATTTTTAAGAACTACAAATCCACATTCATTTATTACAAATAGATTCAATGCACCTGAGAATAGCATCAACTATGGACTTAATTAAAAAATATATATAGTTCTTAGTTTTCTTCTTTGTCTCCTGTGACAGAAAAACTCAGATACCAAGCAGTTTGGCTGGAGTGGTAAGACAGGCAGAATGACTGGGAAGGAGCTCCAAATGTGTTCTCTATTCTGGAAGTAATTAAAAATCCAGGAAGTACTTATATATATGAGCTTAGCTGGACAGTTAGGCCCCAAGTTTGGGGCAGGTCAAACCTTCATGCATGTGGAGGATGACTTTGTCTTGCTGCACAGAGATACCCTCTATAGAAAAAAATGGAAGACAAATGTCTGAGTCTCTGTGCACTGTGTGATGGATTTCTGAATGTGAAATAGTGGGACCACCCAGAAAATTTTATATTTGAGAAGATCAGAAATTCTAGAAGAAAGAATTCTCTGGTCATCCGGCCAGTAAGCATTTGATGAACACGTGTCTGGACCACAACACTGAACTAGGAGCAGCAAAAGACATGAGAGACACAAAAAGCATGGACCCCAGGGTAAGAACCTTTATATTTCACTCACGCAGCCTTTATGGAGCACCTGTTATGTGTCAGACACTATTCTGGGCATTGGAATGAAGCAGTAAACCAGGATAGAGGAGGCCCCTGCTCCCATTGTCTGGTAAATACCCCCATTGTCTGATGCCACTTCAGAAAGAGATGAAAAACAAGCAAAAATGGAGATGATATAGGAGTTAAAAATGAATTATTTAGTCAGATAGTGAGGGTAAAGAAGCCCTCGGTAAGGTTTTCCTTTTAATGAAAAGCAGCCCCAAATCATTTCTTTTCTAACAAAGAGCAGCCTGTAAAATTGAGCTGCAGACATAGAAAGGCAGACTAGATGCTTGCACAGGTGAGTGCCAACAGTTGTGTCAATAGGAAAGGCACTACTGGGGCTAGGCAATTCTAACATGGCAGCTCCATCTTCCCTTTTTCTTTCCAGCCATGCGTGCAGTAGGGAGCAGACAACACAGTGCCGGCCAAGTGGAAAGCCCATTTGCATAATAAGATCAGGGTGGGGTGGCCAGCGTCCCTTCGGGCTATGTAAACCTCGCACCTGGTCCAACCAATCTGTGGGCCCTATGTAGATCAGACACCATCTCCTCAAGCCTGCCTATAAAATCCAGTGCACTCCAGTGCACTCTGCTGCAGGCCAGAAGTCTCGCAAGAGAGCTGTTATCCTTTCTTTTGCCTATTAAACCTCTGCTCCTAAATCCACTTCTTGTGTCTGTATCCTCAACTCCCTTGGTGTGAGACGACGAACCCCAGATATTTACCCCAGACAATGATGCCACTTCAGAGAGAGATGAAAAACAAGAACAGATAAAAAAAAAAAAAAAACTGATTAAAATATATGTAGGCTAATTTTCAGAGAATGAAGGAAATAAAGGAGAGTAATGAGATAGAGTGGGGCTAGGGACTAGGGCTTTTTTAAATCTGGGGGTCAGGGAAGGGCCCTGAGGCCTGCATAATGAGAAGGGGCCACCAGGTGAGGCTCTAGGGGGAAAGTATTTTAGGACAGAGGCCCTGAGGGATGTTTGAGGATCACAAAGAGGACAGCAGCAGTATGGTTAGAGAGTGAGAATGAGGTGAGGGAGGAGGACAAGGGCTAGACCATCTGAGCCTGTGGACCAGGGAAGGAGTTGCTTTCATTCAAAGCCTAACAACAAGCCTCTGCAGGGTTTTAAGCAGGAGAGTAATATGAGCTGATTGAAACTGCAAAAGCCCTGCTTTGTGGGGAATGGAGTAGCAGTGGAAGCTACCAGCAGGGAGCCTGGTTAGGACTGCACAGTCTAAACCAAAAGTAGAATTCTAAGGCCCCACTGACCATCCGAATGGACCCCTCCTCTTGGCCAAGGGCATTCCAAAGTTAGCATACAGGCTCACGCCTGTAATCCTGTTCCCAAAACCAAGCCGGGTCTGGCTGTGTTTTCTCATGGCCCAATAACAAGAAGCAGATAAACTAGGAATGTATTGCTGTAACTGGATACAGAGAGAAGGTTGGACATAATTCCACCAGACCAAATCAAAGTGTTACGTTTTCTTAGTGCTTATACAGGTTGGGGTTAAGTGCCTACGTGTAGTAGAGCAAAATTAGCCTACATATATTTTAATTAGTTTTTTTTTTTGCTTGTTTTTCATCTCTCTCTGAAGTGGCATCATTGTCTGGGGTAAATACCCGGGGTTCGTTGTCTCACACCAAGGGAGTTGAGGATGCAGACACAAGAAGTGGATTTAGGAGCAGAGGTTTAATAGGCAAAAGAAAGAAAGGAGAACAGCTCTCTCTCGCACGGGAGAGTGAGGGGTGCCCAAATGGCATCATCCCATGACGGGGGAGGGGATCCGACATGCCTCATTATACCCTCCTCTCTTTTGAAATTCAGGAAAAGCTGATCAACATTAACATCAACACAGACCTTAGGTCTGATAAGAAACATTTACAATCTATTCTCTCTGAAGCCTGCTACCTGGAGGTTTCATCAGTATAATAAAACTTTGGTTTCCACAACCCCTTTATCATCATAACCCAGACATTCCTTTCTATTGATTCAAGGTCTTTAAATAATAACTTAACTCTTTCAACCAAATGCCAATCAGAAAATTTCTAAATCTACCTATAACCTGGAGGCCTCGTCCTCACCCCTTCAAGTTGCCTACTTTTCTGAACTGAACCAATGTACATCTTACATGTATTTGATTGATGTCTAACATATGCCTAAAATGTATAGAACTAGGCTGTGGCCCAGTGCAGTTGTTCAAACCTGTAATCCCAGCACTTTGGGAGGCTGAGGCGGGAGGATGACTCGAGATCAGCCTGGGCAACGTGGTAAAACCCCCTCTCTACAAAAAATACAAAAATTAGCTAGGTGTGTTGGTGCGTGCCTGTAGTCCCAGCTACTCTGGAGGCTTAGGTGGGAGGATTGCTTGAGTCTGGTAGGTTGAGGCTGCAGTGAGCGATATCACACCACTTCACTCCAGCCAGGGCAACAGAGTAAGACCCTGTCTCAAAAAACAAACAAACAAAAACTAGGCTGTGCCCAGACCACCTTGGGTACATGTTCTCAGGATCTCCTGAGGGCTGTGTCACAGACCACTGGTCCACTCCTATTTGACTCAGAATAAATTTCTTCAAATATTTTGCAGAGTTTGGCTCTTTCTGTTGATAGCAGTAAACTCAGAGGAGGAAGGCTGGGGGCTAGGATGGACAGGCAGCAGGGGGGATGGTGAGATGGGATCTGATTTAATACACAGTACGAGGGACCAGGACCTGCTGGTGGGTTTTTCCTGTGGGTGGGATGAGTGGAGAAAGTGAGGATGACTCAGGATTGTGGCTTGAACAAATACAGTCTCCAACAGAGACTGGGGGAAGGAGGTTTTGTTTTTGTTTTTGAGATAGGGTTTCACACAGTCTCCCAGGCTGGAGGACAGTGGCATGATCATAGCTCTCACTATAGCCTTGAACTCCTGGGCTCAAGTGATCCTCCTACTTCAGCATCCCAAGTAGCCGTTATCACAGGCACATGCCAGCTAATTTTTCAGATTTTTGTGGAGACGTGGGAGTCTCACTATGTTGCCCACTCCTCAAAAATGCCGAGATTGTAAACATGAGTCATTATGCCCAACCTGAAGGAGGTGCTTTTCTTAGGTGCTTTTTTTTTTTTTTTTCTTTCTGAGACGGAGTCTTGCTCTGTCGCCCAGGCTGGAGTGCAGGGGCGCGATCTCCACTCACTGCAAGCTCCACCTCCCGGGTTCACACCATTCTTGTACCTCAGCCTCCCCAGCAGCTGGGACTGCAGGCGCCCGCCACCGTGCCGGGCTAATTTTTTGCATTTTTAGTAGAGACTGGGTTTCACAGTGTTAGCCAGGATGGTCTCAATCTTCTGACCTCATGATCCGCCCGTCTCGGCCTCCCAAAGTGCTGAAATTACAGGCATGAGCCACTGCGCCTGGCCGAAGGAGGTGTTTTAATGGGAAATTGAAGAAGAGGCTTGGAAGAGAAAAATGAAGAATACCATATAGGACATGTTAAATTTGCAGTACTTTATTATTCATTCAATTTGGTTGAACAAACAAATTATAAACAGGCAGAACAAAGTGAATGTTATAAAAAGCATGATATCCACAGAGGCCTCAAATATATGTGAAATTCCCTTAAACCCTTACAACAAAGGATCCTGCAGCTCAAAGCTCCAACTTCATCACTTACGTAGATGACTGCGGACATGATCTTAACTTCCTAAATCTTACATTCCTCACCTGTAAAATACAGATAAAAATAGTATTAACTTCATAAGCCTGTTGTGAAGGTTGAAAGAGATTCTGTACATAGAATACTTAGCACTGGGCCACAGTAATATATTAATATTCAATGAATATTAGCTGTTGGTATTCAATGAATGTGAACTACTGGTAGTTGTGTTCATTTCCTAAGACTGCTGTAACAGAATACCATCAACTGGGTGGTTTAAAATAACACAGGTTTATTGTCTCACAGTTCTGGAGGCTGGAAGTCTGAAACTGGGGCATTGGTAGGGCCGTGTTCTCTCTGAAACTTGTAGGGGAGAATTCTCCCTTGCCTCTTCTAGTTCCTGCGGTTTGCTGGCAATCTTTGGCATTCCTTGATTTGTAGATGCATCACTGTAATCTCCACCTCTGTTGTCTTATGACTGTTTTCTCCTTGTGAGTGAGTGTGTGTGTGTGTGTTTTGTTTTTTTTTTTTGAGACAGAGTTTCACTCTTGTTGCCCAGGCTGGAGTGCAATGGTGCTATCTTGGCTCATCACAACCTCTACCTCCAGAGTTCAAGCTATTCTCCTGCCTCAGTCTCCCAAGTAGCTGGGATTACAGGCATGTGCCACCATGCCTGGCTAAGTTTTTGTATTTTTAGTAGAAATGGGGTTTCTCCATGTTGGTCAGGTTGGTCTCGAACTCCCGACCTCAGGTGATCCTCCCGCCTCAGCCTCCCAAAGTGCTGGGATTACAGGCATGAGCCACTGTGCCAGGCTGACTCTCCTTGTGTGTCTTTGTGTCTTCACGTGGTATTCTCTGTATATCTCGCTCCTCTTCTTGTAAGGACACCAATTATTTTAGAGTAAAGTCCCACCCAACTTCAATATGACCTCACCATAACCAGTTCCATCTGCAAGGACCCTATTTCCAAATAAGATCACATTCTGTGGTGTTAGAAAGGAGGAACACAATTTGACACATGATAGTAGTATTAGTATTAGCATGGATAATACTTATTTCCAATCTTGGTAGAGGGCCCTGCCAAACAGAACCATTTACAACCAGTTCTTTCATGTAACAGTCTTTGTCTCTAATAAAGAACTTGATTGTATGTGGTTGGCATTTTAGCAGAAAGAAGATTGAGATGATCTGTTTATATTTAGAATTATGAAATTTTTAGTAGGTTCCAGTGACCAGGATTAATTTAGTCCAATTACCTCATTTTATGATTAAGAAAACTGAAGCCTAGAAATGTGATGTGATTTGGCAGAGGACACGTATCTATATAGCACCCAAGCCAGTATAGAAACCTTGTCTTCTAAGGTTATTTCTTGAAAGGTTATTTCTTCTAAGGTTATTGCTTGAAAAAGCAATTCTAGTGCAACAAAAACAAGTTGGAGTTAGGATTTTTACCTTTGGAGTAAACTGAAGGCTTGAAAATGTTTCCCCCATTTTGCTTATTTGGTTCTACAGTCTAATAACATCAAATTTCATTACGTTCTTCCCTTCCTAATCACAACTCCCCTTCCAACCATCTGGCCTGCCTAAAGTTCAAACATATTTTCAAGAGGAAATGTCAGACAAGGAGATTCAGGAATCAGGAGGGAAAAAAGATAAACACAAGAGACCTCTCTCCTTCAACTCGATTCAGAACACTTAGTGTTCACTTGCTGTTTAACTCTGGAGAGGTTATGCAGCAACTGAGAGAGGCTGAAAAATACAAAACTCTAGGCTGGGTGGGGTGGGTCATGCCTGTAATTCCAGCACTTTGGGATGCCAAAGTGGGCAGATCGCTTGAGCCCTGAAGTTTGAGACCAACCTGGACAACGTGGTGAAATCCAGTCTCTACAAAAAAATTAAAAATTAAAAAAAAGAAAAAACTCTAGGCAAATGTGACCAGTTGTTGTGACTTCATCTGTAGTTCCCGCAGCCTGGGAATGATGTTATTTCAAGCAACTCATTTTTTATTTTTATTTTTTATTCTTCTCCTTATTTTTTGAGACAGAGTCTCACTCTCCTGCCCAGGCTGGAGTGTGGTGGTGTGATCTTGGCTCCCAGGTTCAAGTGTGAATAATAATAAAACGTACATTAAAAAACATTAATATCCCCACATGATGAGTCCAAAAAGAGGAATGGGCTGGGGAAGGAATGTGAGGCCTCTGAGTCCAAGCTAAGCCATTGTATCTCCTGTGACCTGCACATATACATCCAGATGGCCTGAAGCGAGTGAAGAATCACAAAAGAATCACAAAAGAAGTGAAAATGGCTGGTTCCTGCCTTAACTGATGACATTACCTTGTGAAATTTCTTCTCCTGGCTCATCCTGGCTCAAAAGCTCCCCAACTGAGCACCTTGTGACCCCCCACCCCTGCCCACCAGAGAACACCCCCCTTTGACTGTAATTTTCCACTACCCACCCAAATCCTATAAAATGGCCCCACCCCTATCTCCCTTCACTGATTCTCTTCAGACTCAGCCCGCCTGCACCCAGGTGAAATAAACAGCCTTGTTGCTCACACAAAGCCTGTTTGGTGGTCTCTTCACATGGACGTGTGTGACATTTGGTGCTGTGACTTGGATCGGGGGACCTCCCTTGGGAGATCAATCCCCTGTCCTCCTGCTCTTTGCTCCGTGAGAAGGATCCATCTATGACCTCTGGTCCTCAGACCAACCAGCCCAAGGAACATCTCACCAATTTTAAATTGGGTAAGCGGCCCCTTTTTACTCTCTTCTCCAACCTCTCTCACTCCCTCAACCTCTTTCTCCTTTCAATCTTGGCACCACCCTTCAATCTCTCCCATCTGTTCATTTCAGTTCCTTTCCTTTTCTGGTAGAGACAGAGGAGACACATTTTGTTCGTGAACCCAAAACTCTGGTGCCGGTCACGGACTCAGGAAGACAGTCTCCCCTTGGTGTTTAATCACTGCGGAGACACCTGCTTGATTATTCACCCACGTTTCAGAGATGTCTAATCACTGTGGGGATGCCTGCCTTGATCCTTCACCCTTAGTGACAAGCACCACTTTCCTGGCGGGCAAGCACCCGCACCCCTTCTCTCCGTGTTTCTACCCTCTCTTTTCTCTGGGCTTGCCTCCTTCACTATAGGCAACTTTCCACCCTCCATTCCTCCTTCTTCTCCCTTAGCCTGTGTTCTCAGAACTTAAAACCTCTTCAATTCACACATGACCTAAAACCTAAATGCCTATTTTCTTTTGCAATGCTGCTTAACCCCAATATAAACTCAACAATGGTTCCAAATAGCCAGAAAATAGCACTTTTGATTTTTCCATCCCACAAGATCTAGATAAATCTTGTCATAAAATGGGCAAACGGTCTGAGGTGGCTGACGTCCAGGCATTCTTTCACACATCGGTCCCTCCCTAGTCTCTGTTCCCAATGCAACTCATCCCAAATCCTCCTTCTTCCTTCCCGCCTGTCCCCTCAGTCCCAACCCCAAGCATCGCTGGGTCTTTTCAGTCTTCCATTTCTACCAACCTATCTGACCTCTCCCCTCCTCCCCAGACTGTTCCTCCTCAGGTCGCTACCTGCCAGGCTGAATCAGGCTCCAATTCTTCCTCAGCCTCTGCTCCCCAACCCTATAATCTTTCTATCGCCTCCCCTCCTCACACCCGGTCTGGCTTACAGTTTCATTCTTTGACTAGCCCTCCCCCACCTGCCCAAAAATTTCCTCTTAAAGAGATGGTTGGAGCTAAAGGCATAGTCAAGGTTAATGCTCCTTTTTCTTTATCCGACCTCTCCCAAATCAGTTAGTGTTTAGGCTTTTTTTTTTTTTTT
>NW_012113586.1:6490367-6508579 GCF_000951035.1 Colobus angolensis palliatus | reverse complement strand
CACTGGAAATCGGACTGTCCAACTCGTCTGGCAGTCACTCCCAGAGCCCCTGGAACTCTGGCCCAAGACTCTCTGACTGACTCCTTCCCAGATCTGCTTGGTTTAGTCAGTGAAGACTGATACTGCCCGATCGCCTCAGAAGTCTCCTGGACCATCACAGAGGCCTTGGGTAACTCTTACAGTAGAGGGTAAGTCCATCCCCTTCTTAATCAATACGGAGGCTACCAACTCCACATTACCTTCTTTTCAAAGACCTATTTCCTTTGCTTCCATAACTGTTGTGGGTATTGACGGCCAGGCTTCTAAACTCTGGTGCCAACTTGGACAATATTCTTTTATGCACTCTTTTTTTTTTTTTTGAGACGGAGTCTCACTCTGTCACCCAGGCTGGAGTGCAGTGGCCAGATCTCAGCTCACTGCAAGCTCCGCCTCTGGGGTTCATGCCATTCTCCTGCCTCAGCCTCCTGAGTAGCTGGGACTACAGGCGCCCGCCACCTCGCCCGGCTAATTTTTTGTATTTTTTAGTAGAAACGGGGTTTCACCGTGTTAGCCAGGATGGTCTCGATCTCCCGACCTCGTGATCCGCCCGTCTCGGCCTCCCAAAGTGCTGGGATTACAGGCTTGAGCCACCGCGCCCGGCCTATGCACTCTTTTTTAGTTAACCCCACTTGCCCAGTTCCCTTATTAGGTCGAGACATTTTAGCTAAATTATCTGCTTCCCTGACTATTCCTAGGCTACAACCACACCTCATTGCTGCCCTTTTCCCCAGTTCAAAGCCTCCTTTGCATCCTCCCCTTGTATCTCTCCACCTTAATCCACAGGTATGGGATACCTCTACTCCCTCCCTGGCAACTGATCACATGCCCATTACTATCCCATTAAGACCTAATCACCCTTACCCCACTCAACGCCAATATCCCATCCCACAATACACTTTAAAAGGATTAAAGCCTGATATCACTTGCTTATTACAGTATAGCTTTTTGAAGCCTATAAACTCTCCTTACAATTCCCCCATTTTACCTGTCCTAAAACCGGACAAGCCTTACAGGTTAGTTCAGGATCTGTGCCTTATCAACCAAATTGTTCTGCCTGTCCACCCCGTGGTGCCAAACCCATATACTCTCCTATCCTCAATACCTCCCTCCACAACCCATTATTCTGTTCTAGATAAACCTAGCTGACCCCATAGATCCTAAATCCTTTCCCCACTCCCCTTTCCGTTCCTTAAAAAACAGCTCCCACACTGGCTCTCCCTAACTCATCACTCCCTTTTCATTACACACAGCCGAAGTGCAGGGCCGTGTGGTCGAAATCCTTACACAAGAGCTGGACTGCAGCCTTTTTGTCCACACAACTTGACCTTACTGTTTTAGGCTGCCCATCATGTCTCTGTGCAGCGGCTGCTGCCACGCTAATACTTTTAGAGGCCCTCAAAATCACAAACTATGCTCAACTCACTCTCTACAGTTCTCATGACTTCCAAAATCTATTTTCTTTCTCACACCTGACACATATACTTTCTGCCCCCTTCAGCTACCTCTCAGCAAGCTGAACTCATTGACTTAACTCGAGCCCTCACTCTTGCAAAGGGACTACGCATCAATATTTATACTGACTCTAAATATGCCTTCCATATCCTGCACCACCATGCTGTTATATGGGCTGAAAGAGGTTTCCTCACTACACAAGGGTCCTCCATCATTAATGCCTCTTTAATAAAAACTCTTCTCAAGGCCGCTTTACTTCCAAAGGAAGCTGGAGTCATTCACTGCAAGGGCCATCAAAACATATCAGATCCCATTGCTCAGGGCAATGCTTATGCTAATAAGGTAGCTAAAGAAGCAGCTAGTGTTTCAACTTCTGTCCCTCATTGCCAGTTTTTCTCCTTTCCATCAGTCACTCCCACCTACTCCCCCACTGAAACTTCCACCTATCAGTCTCTTCCCACACAAGGCAAATGGTTCTCAGACCAAAGAAAATATCTTATTCCAGCCTCACAGGCCCATTCTGTTCTGTCGTCATTTCATAACCTCTTCCATGTAGGTTATAAGCTGCTAGCCCATCTCTTAGAACCTCTCATTTCCTTTCCATCGTGGAAATCTATCCTCAAGGAAATCATTTCTCAGTGTTCCATCTGCTATTCCACTGCTCCTCAGGGATTGTTCAGGCCCCCTTCCTTCCCTACACATCAAGCTCAGGGATTTGCCCCTGCCCAGGGCTGGCAAATTAATTTTACTTACATGCCCCAAGTCAGGAAACTAAAATACCTCTTGGTCTAGGTAGACACTTTCACTGGATAGGAAGAGGCCTTTCCCACAGGGTCTGAGAAGGCCACCGCAGTCATTTCTTCCCTTCTGTCAGACGTAATTCCTCGGTTTGGCCTTCCCACCTCTATACAGTCCAATAACGGACTGGCTTTTATTAGTCAAATCACCCAAGCAGTTTCTCAAGCTCTTGGTATTCAGTGGAACCTTCATACCCCTTCCATCCTCAGTCATCAGGAAAGGTAGAACGGACTAATGGTCTTTTAAAAACACACATCACCAAGCTCAGCCTCCAACTTAAAAAGGACTGGACAGTACTTTTACTACTTGTCCTTCTCAGAATTCGGACCTGTCCTTGGATTGCTACAGGATACAGCCCATTTGAGCTCCTGTATGGATGCTCCTTTTTATTAGGCCCCAGTCTCATTCCAGACACCAGCCCAACTTGAACTGCACCCCAAAAACTTGTCATCCCTGCTGTCTTCTGTCTAGTCATACTCCTTTTTACCATTCTCAACTACTAGTAAATACTCTGCCCTTGTTTACACTGCCAGTTTACACTTCTCCTTCAAACCATCATAACTGATATCTCTTGGTTTTACATCAAACCGCCACCCTTAAGTCTCTCTTAAAGTGGATAGATAATCTTTGCTGACAGGGCACACTCCAATACTTTCACCCTGATGAAGTCCTATTCTTTACTTTTATACTCACTCTTATTCTCATTCCCGTTCTTATGCCACCTTCTACCTCTCCCCAGCTATCTCCACCACACTATCAATCTCTCTCACTCTCTCCTAGCCATTTCTATTCCTTCTTTTACAAACAGTTGCTGGCTTTGCATTTCTCTTTCCTCCAAAATTGCCAAGGCCTCAACTTACTGCTTAAAAAAAAAAAAAAAAAAAAGGGACTCTGTATATTTTTAAATGAAAAGTGTTGTTTTTACCTAAATCAATCTGGCCTGGTATATGACAACAAAAAAAAACCCAAGGATAGAGCCTAAACTTGCCAACCAAGCAAGTAATTACTCTGAACCCCCTTAGGCACTCTCTAATTGGATGTCCTGGGTCCTCCCAATTCTTCGTCCTTTAATATCTGTTTTTCTCCTTCTCTTGTTTGGACCTTGTGTCTTCCGTTTAGTTTCTCAATTCATCCAAAACCGTATCCAGGTCATCACCAGTCATTCTATATGACAAATGTTTCTTCTAACAACCTCGCAATATCACCCCTTACCACAAACTCTTCCTTCAACTTAATCTCTCCTATTCTAGGTTCCCATGCTACCCCTAATCCCGCTCAAAGCAGCCCTGAGAAACATCACCCATTATCTCTCCACACCACCCCCCAAAATTTTCACCGCCCTAACACTTTACCACTATTTCATTTTACTTTTCTTATTAATATAAGAAGACAGGAATGTCAGGTTCTGAGCCCAAGCTAAACAATCGTATCCCCTGTGACCTGCACATATACATCCAGATGGCCTGATGCAAGTGAAGAATCACAAAAGAAGTGAAAATGGCCGGTTCCTGCCTTAACTGATGACATTACCTTGTGAAATTCCTTCTCCTGGCTCATCCTGGCTCAAAAGCTCCCCAACTGAGCACTTTGTGACCCCCACCCCTGCCCACCTGAGAACAACTTCCTTTGACTGTCATTTTCCACTACCCACCCAAATCCTATAAAATGGCTCTACCCCATCTCCTTTCGGTAACTCTCTTTTCAGACTTAGCCTGCCTGCACCCAGGTGAAGTAAACAGCCTTGTTACTCACACAAAACCTGTTTGGTGGTCTCTTCAAACGGACACGTGTGACAAGGAACACCCTCCTTAAGCACAGGAGGAGGGTGAATATCAGAGCTGAATCTGAGTTCTGACAACATAAGAGCTGAAGGGACCTTGGATGTTGGGTAGGCAGTTCCCACTGTCTGTCACAAGCCCTAATAAAATATATGTAAGAGAGAAGAACAAAACTGGGGCATTCTAATCAAGAAAGGCTTTCTGGAATGCATGAGGCCCCAGCGAGATCTGCAAGTCCTAGATGGACTTGGTGTTGTGGAAGCAAGACGGCAGTCGAGCAAAGGAGAGACAGGAAGCGAGTGAATTCTACCTTGCCAACAATGGGAAACGGACGTACTTAATGTGAGTAAAGAGGCAGCCTTGGCCAGGAAAGTTTGTTTGAAGATCCTGGTCTGTCTTGACTTTAAACCACTTGCCTTTGGAATGGAATATAACAGACATCTCATCAAATGAACCAATCTGACTGCAAGGAGCGCCCGAATCCATCCCCACTCAGGAATCCTGGTTACAGATGCTTCAAGATGTCTTTGACAGGTAACAGTGGGTCATAAGATCTATTTCTGCCTCCTGCCTGTGACTCACTGGATGACTCAAGGTGAATCTCTTCCCGTCTTTGAGTATCTGGCCCCCATCCATGAAGAACAGAAGATCACATCAGTATTTCTCTTCGGCAAGGTTGGCCCCCTACTGCAGCAACTGTGCAAAGACCACCAGACTGCCCTCTCTGCCAACTTACTCTTCAGCCTTTCTGGTTCTTTCTCCTGCTTCCACATCCCTGCTTTATTTTCCTTTTTCTCCTTTTGCAAATAGCATCGCTCCAAAGCAACCCAGGCACATGTCCTGGGGACCACGCTGTGAGCTACCCCTGAGCTGTGGGGAGCAGGCCCAAGGTTGTTTGCTATTAGCAACTCCTGTTTGCAGGATAAATAAAGCGAACCAGAGTGCAGGCTCCCGTGGGCTGGGGCATTTTCATTCTGCAGCAGGTCAGCTTCCATTCCACTAGGGGGCTTTGAATGTTAATAGGCATTTCTTTCCAGGTCCCCTTCTCCTTCCTCTACAGTGCACCAGTCCCTGTGGGACCTTCCATTGGAATCCTAGGGAGAGATTATTACTCCTTTCATTGTTTTCCTTACAAATTAGTTCCTGGATTTAATGGGTTTGGTTGCTGAGCAGATTTTGGAAATTGGGGCAGAGGGTGGGGTGGAGTGATCTGCAGAGTCCATTATGGGCAGTGGGTTATCGCCTGCTTGGGATTTAGGTGGAATTAATGCTCACCTGTTTCTTGGGGGATTTTGGGATGGGGGTGGACCTTCTTTTCCCTTAGAAGGAATTGTGTTTGTTGTTATTGCATGTTTAAGAAGCGTCTAGAAATTGTAGCTCTGGAATACAATAGGTAGAGAATGCAGGTTTTTAATGGGATATAGGGGAGTGTTGCTCAGTTGTGGGAAGATTTGTAATAATGTTGGGGACTGGGGATTGAGCATTACCTGAGGACTGTTTTATTAATGCCACAAAGCATAAAGTTAAAAAAAAAAAAAGAAAAAAGAAAATCCAGGGATGTCTTAGTGTTAGAAGTGTTGGAACCATGTTGAATAGGTGCTGGGTAAAATGAGGCTGAAACCTGCTGGGCTGCATTTGCAGGAAGTTAGGGATTCTCAGTCACAGCATGTTTATGGTTAAGGGAACAGGTTAATAATATTTACCAAACAGACCCAGGACTTAACAGACCCAAGAAATGTCTTGACGTCCTGCTGTCTTAAGAACAATAAGAACAAAAGCATTCTTTGTTTAGTAATACATTTTACTTTAAAGATAGTAATATAGATTCTTGCAAAAGTCAGTAGTTACACAAGGATTAACAATCCTTTGTCATGAGCCCTTGTAATAGACTACATCCTTCTCATGATTTTTTGCCTTGTTATCTCATGTATAAACATGCATTGCACCTAAGGTGGGTGCCGTCCTCCTCTTGCTTTCAGAAATGCCCTGCTCTGTCCATGGAGTAACCATTCTTTCATTCCTTTACTTTCTTAATAAACTTGCTTTCACTTTACTCTGTGGACTCACCTGGAATTCCTTCTTGTGCAAGATCTAAGAACCCTCTTTTGGGGTCTAGATTGGGACCCATAACACTGGTGCTAGGAATGTGAGCACAAGTGTGTGCAGGATGAGTGGACAGAGGTAAGAACCACTGTTCCAGGAGGACAGGGTGGGATGGGATGGACACCCTAGGAGGTAACGGGGTCTGTGAAAAATTGGTGGGAGCTGGTAATCTGAGTGACTCATCTTTGAGTTTAGGATGGGTTAGTCATCTCTGCAGTGGGCTGGGACCAAGAGGTGCCCATCCAGCTGGAAACTGCTGCTGAGTGGGAGTTCCCACAAGGGGTTGGAGCTTCAAAATAGGAAGACGGAAGTGAACAGCAAAATGAGCAGCAAGAAAAACAGCTATCGTTAAAAGACGAATTTGGGGATCAGAGAAACTATGCCAAGGAGATGGTACCATTAATCTCCCAATTCAGACGGAAGCCTTTGCAGTTAACAGGGAGATGCTTTGTAATAAAAACCAGGCCAGAACATAGGCAAATGGTTCTTTAGCATAATAAGGCCAGGATAATTACTTCCTTAAGAGTAGGGTCAAAGCTGTGTTAATGGGTAGAATATGCATGCATTACATATCCTAGACTGCAGTCTTTGTAAGAAAATGAATTGCAAAGGGGTGTTTGCTTTTAGGTCATTCAGGGAAAGCAGACTGCAGCATTTGCTCATGGAGAGGAGCTGAAATGGAGCTGAAATATCCACCATTTCTGTTCATCATCCCTCCCCTAACATATGTTTCACATGCGTAGTTCTCAGCTGATTAGCAAAGACTTGGATGGAAGAAGACCATACTGACACCCGCCTGAGGAAATGGCAGGACCAAGAAGAGAGTGGACTGAGGTTTGCCTCATCCTATAGGAGAGAAAGAATATCCCAACTGAGGAAGGACTTAAAGTGGGGACTGTGCAGGATGGGGATGAGGAAGAGAGTTAGAGAATGGGGAACATTCTGCCTGAAGCGTTGCTTTCCCCTATGTAGCTATCCTTTATTTGAGGTAATTGTAGCTATCCTTTATTTGAGGAACTACTCTGTTCTAAGCTCTTTTACCTGGATGGTCTTGTTTAATCCTCACAGTAATACTAAGAGAAGACACTATTATTTTCTATTTCCGTTTCATAGATGAGGAACCAAAGGATTAAAACAGGGGTGTCCAATCATTTGGCTTCCCTGGGCCGCATTGGAGGAAGAATTGTCTTAGGCCACACATAAAATATGGCCACACTAACAATGGCTGATGAGCTAAAAAAAAAAAAAATTACAAAATAATCTCATAATGTTTTAAGAAACTTTGTGAATTTGTGTTGGGCCATGTTTAAAGCCATCCTGGGATGCATATGACCCATGGGCTGCAGGTTGGACAAACTTGAATTAAAAGGTCATGTGACTTGCCCAAGGTCATTCCCCTAGTGAGCGGTGGAACTAGGATCTGTCTGAGGCAGTGTGGCTCTAGGACTCAGTCTCTCAAACCACACACTACACTAGTTCGGAAATGGAGACTAAATGTTCACAACCTTCAGTGCTCCAGGTCTTTCTAGCTTTGGAGAACTTTGATGAAGAATTGCTTCAAATGCCATCAGAGATATTACTATAGAGTTTGTGTTTGCCCAGAACAGAGGCATAAAAATGAAAAAATGAAAAAGGTAAAAATAAATAAAATGACTATACAGTCTGGTGAAGACTGGCCAAGCTGTGTTAGGAAAGGGGAGAGTCCATAATTGGGGTCACTTGACACACCCCAGGTGACAGCTTTGATTACCCAGGCAGAGAGGATGACCAAATGACAAGTAATTTCCCTGCTATTTGGAGATCTGGAGGAAGGAGAGATCTGTCACATGGATTACAAGGTTGGAACTTTGGTGAGGGTGGTGCCAGTCTGCTACATCACATGGCAGGGAATGAGGCTTAGCTCCAATAGAGGCTCAGGACAGAAAAAGTCACAGAAGAGCTAAACCCACCTTAACAGCCACCCACCTGTCTACTGAGTCAGGGCTCTTCAGGCAAGTGCATGTGACGGAAACAAGCCTGGGCCCAGGCAGGCCTTCCAGAGAACAGAGACATGGACACCTGGAGGAGAACAGACACGTGGACAATGAAGGGCCTCTGATCAATTGTTTAATATATTTATTACCGGTGGCAAATCCATAGGGGTCTGCAGAAACCTCAATTTTTGCCTCCTCAGAAAAAAGAATTCAACTGAGGGGCATAAGGCAGAGTAAGAGACCAAGGCAAGTTTTAGAGAGGCAGTGAAAATTTATTAAAACGTTTTAGAGCAGGAATGAAAGTAAAGTATGCTCGGAAGAAGGCCAAGCAGGCAACTTAAAAGATCCAGTGCACAGTTTGACCTTTGACTTAAGGTTTTATATGCTGGCATATTTTGGGGTCTTGCATCCCTTCTCCCCTGATTCTTCCCTTGGGGTGGGCTGTCTGCATGCGCAGTGGCCTGCCAGGACTCGGGAGGGGCCACATACACAGTGTGTTTATGGCAGTTGTACACATGCTCACTTGAGGCATTCTTCTTTTGCCAGTCAAATGTTTCTAGAAGGTTATGTACCAGTTAAACTCCGCCATTTTGCCTCTTAGTGCTCATGCTTGAGCCCACTTGCCCAACTCCCGAGATCTTATTGGGAAGCTGCTGATCACCAGTTTCAGGGTTTTTTTTCTATCTATTGGGAGAATGCCTTTCCCTGGCACTGGCTGTGACCAATTGTTATTTTAGAGAAACAGTGTTACAACCACCTGACCATCACCTGATGGTTGCCTGATGTTTCTGGTTGGGGGGCCTCTCTCCCGCCCTGCTCATGTCTGACTAGCTACCTACTGTAACATGTAGACCTAAAAGGAAGAAGCTGAGGCAAAATTAATACAAGTTGAGAGGTTATTTGGCCAGGCTTGAGGATTGCACCCTGGCATCAGACATTCAAGTTGCCGTGAATATACACTCAAACTAGTGGTAGTTACAAGTAGGTTTCTAAAGGAAAAGAAGAGGCAGAATTTACATTTAAAAATTCTTGGTAAACAACTTAGCAACTGCCTCTTCTTTATTGATTGATTAATTGGTTATATGTCATTCTTTGTATCACAAATTCCATTCCTTTAAATGGAATGGAATGGAATTTAAATGAAATTCCTGTAAATGGAGTTTGTGATAGAAAGAACACAAAAACATGAAGATAATGGATGAGGCAGCTAGTCAGGAGCAAAATGCCTTTAAACAATTGCCCCCAGGCAGGTGTAGGTGTGTGGGTACCCTCCTCACCTAACCAAATTCCCATACTCATGTCTCTCTAGACCTGATAAATTTTGTAGACCTTACATACCTCAGACTGCTCTGAGCTATTTTTCTTTCCTCAAGTCAATCAGTAAATGTCACTAAGCAAGTGCTATGAGTCAGGCATGGTGTTAGGTGGTGAGGATAGAGCACCTGGTTTATGCCTTCAAGGTTTTAACAGTATTGTACACTGAAAATAAAACACTAAGCTCTCAACTGGCTGATGGACCCTCTCTTCGGCCAAGGGCATTCCAGAATTAACCTGAAAAACTATTCAGGCCATGATGGGAGGTGGGGGACATGCCTCACTGCACCTTCCTCCTCTTGGAATTCAGGCACAGCTGACAAGCATTAACATTAAAACAGAGACCTTAAGACAGAGAAAACAGCCTCTTTATGTCTGATATGAAACATTTACAGTCTATTCTCTCTGAAGCCTGCCACCTGGAGGTTTCAACTGCATAAGAATTGTGGTCACCATAGCTCCTTATCTTAAGTCTGATATGAAACATTTACAGTCTATTCTCTCTGAAGCCTGCTACCTGGAGGCTTCATCTGAGTATGAACTGTGGTCTCCACAGCTCCTTATCTTAAACCAGTTACTTCTTTTATTGATTCTAGGTCTTTATATAAACTCTTTCAACCAATTGCCAGAAAACCTTTGAATCTACTTGTGACTTGAAAGCAGGCCC
Source organism: Colobus angolensis palliatus (assembly GCF_000951035.1). Taxonomy (NCBI): domain Eukaryota; kingdom Metazoa; phylum Chordata; class Mammalia; order Primates; family Cercopithecidae; genus Colobus; species Colobus angolensis. The sequence continues at coordinate 6,498,455 of NW_012113586.1, read as the reverse complement.
CTGCCCCATCTCACCTTCCTGAACTGAACCAGTATACAGCTTACATGTATTGACTGATGTCTTATGTCCCCCTAAAATGTATAAAACCAAGCTGTAGCCCAACCACCTTGGGCACATGTTCTCAGGATCTCCTGGGGCTGTGTCATGGGCCATTATGGGTCACTTGTATTTGGCTCAGAATATATCTCTTCAAATAGTTTACAGAGTTTGGCCCTTTTTGTGAACAGCATAGATAGAAAGCAAAATATAGCAACATATAATTGCATGTGGAAAGTGGGAGCAAGCCCAGTATGCTAGCTTGGAGTGAGATGAAGTCAGGCTTACACTCCAGGAAAAGAAGACATCCAAACTGACACCTGAAGGTGAGTAGGAGTGAGGCAGTCTCTGGGTGAGGGTTGGTGGCTGGGGAGGCAAACTTTCCAGGTGGAGGAAACAGCTTGTATAAAGGCCCACAGGTGAGACAGATCTTGGTGGTGAACCTAGTTACTTCTGGTCAAAAGTGGATGTCAGGAGAGGTGAGCAGCCAAAGCAACATCATGAATAGCCTTGTAGACTTTTTGAAGGAGTCTCAAGCTGGGAGCAGTGGCTCATGCCTGTGGTCTCAGCAGTTTGGGAGGCTGAGGCAGGAGAATCACTTGAGCCTAGTAGTTTGAGACCACCCAGGGCAACATAGAGTCTGTCTCTACAAAACTTTTTTTTTAATTTTTTTGAGATGGAGTCTCACTGTCACCCTGGCTGGAGTACAGTGGTGCGATCTCAGCTCACTGTAAGCTCCACCTCCTGGGTTCATGCCATTCTCCTGCCTCAGCCTCCCGAGTAGCTGGGACTACAGGCACCCGCCACCACACCGGCTAATTTTTTATTTTTTTTTTGTATTTTTAGTAGAGATGGGGTTTCACCATGTTAGCCAGGATGGTCTCGATCTCCTGACCTCGTGATCTGCCCGCCTCGGCCTCCCAAAGTGTTGGGATTACAGGTGTGAGCCATTGTGCCTGGCCAGTTTTCTTTTCTTTTCTGTAAGGATTAGTGGTAAAACCCTTAAGATGCAAAGGTTATTCTTGTTTAGAGAAGCCTGGTAGGAATTAAATTGGGATGACTGTGTCCCGTTGAGTGGGGATTTTGTGGAGGGAGGAGTCTGATAGGAGTTGATGATGGCTGGAAAAAAGAAAACAAATTAATTTGCAGGCCTAAGGAAGAGAGATTGTGTTGTTTTAACACATGTCCACAACTTCTTAGGCACTATTCCCTTCAAAAGTGTAATCATAATCCTCATAGCTTCAATTGCCCAATGTGCAGCGAGTCAATATACTGAAATGCCAGGCACTGCAGCAGAGAGAGTTTAATCATCGCAGGGCAGCTGAATGAGGAGACAGGAGGAAATCTCAAATCCACCTCCTGGGAATTTGGAGCTGGGGATTTTGAGGGGTTTGGAGTGGGCCAAGGTGTGGGGATCATTGACTGGCTGAAGAGTGCAGGGAGAAGTCACGGGTCAGGGAGATGAAGAAATTGCATTCTCATTCTGGTTTGGTTCCTTCGTGGTGGGTCGTTGAACTGGTTGGTTTCAGTAGTTCCACTGGAATTCAGGATCTGAAGAATATCTTAAGCAAATCTTAACCAAAAGCCTGATGATTCTAAGGTCAGAAATCCTGCCTGTGGGAACAAGGGGGATGTGAATGGTCAGTATCTTGTGTTACCTGGCTTTCAGTTACAAGGATGTGGCCAAAGTGCAGCCTGATTAATACTTAATTGTAACTATATTTTTACCCAGAACCCAGCATGATTCCTGTGAACCCTGTGAAGACAGTTTCAAAGGTGGAGCGTAATTCCCGTGGCCTTGAATGTGCACCAGTCTGAGGAATTTGCTTCTAATGACTAGAATGTGGTGAGAGTGACGGTCTGTGGCTTTTGAGGCTATGTCGCAGCAGGCATTGCTGCTTCTGCCCTGCTTCCTCCTGGACTGTTCACTCAGGGACAAGCCAACGGCCACGTCATGAGGACACTCAGGCAGCTCCATGGAGAGGCACTCGTCGACGGTAACCAACTTGACAAGACCATGTAAGTGAGCCACCTTGGAAGTAGGCACTCTACCCTCAGTCAAGCCTTTTGGTGATTTCAGGTCCCAGCTTTCTAGTCTTCCAGCTGAGACCCCAGGGGTTCCTGTTGTGCTTTGTCTAAATTCATGACACAACAGCTGTGAAGTAATAATTATTTTAAGCCACTCAGTCATGGGGCAATTTGTTACATGGTGATAGATAATTAGCACAGGAATACAGATAGGTCTGGACTAAGAGGTGACCGTAAATGTTTAACCAAAGAGAAAACCTTTTATTCCATTATAGTGGATTTTTACATATCAAAGCTTCATCCATGTATTTACTCATACATGCATCTATCCATCCATCTTTCCATCCATCCATTTTCCACCCTCTCATCCTTCCATCCACACATCCAACTACCAAACCATCTATCCATCCATCCATCCATGAATCCATCCATCCATCCATCCGTCCGTCCATCCAACAAATGCTCCATGAGAGCAAGAACTCTGTCTTCCTGATTCATTTTTATGTCTCCAATGTCCAGAACAATGCATGGCACATAACACTCAACATATATTTGTTAAATGAATGGATAATTAATTTTTTCCCAATCTTCAGCGAGTTCTCAGTGTAACGGTAACAGATAAGAATGTCAATATTAGGAACTCAAAGAATGCTATAGTAGAGATGGATATGGGTATCCGGAGGACAGAAGAAAGGCATGTGATTCAGGGTGATAGGGGTACAGTGGAGTCAAGAAAGGCTCTGATGTCCAAGCTGAGTTTTAAAGAATAAACAGAGCTGCCCAGGAATTTGAGGCAGGGCTGGTTTGAGAACATATGGAGTATATGGAGAGTGGCTGCATTATGGGTGCCTGGAATCCATTATTCTCTTTATTTGAAGGAGTGTGGGGTGGTCAGAAGACACGGGTGTAAGGAAGCTGCATGACCGGGCCTCAGGAGCAGCAGGAACATCTTCAAGGTAGTTCTGTGCCTTTAAGGAAATCCAGTCCCCCTTTAGGTGTCTCCACCCGACTGGCTTATTCTCATCCTTGCTCGCCTTTTCTCTACCTTACCTTTTAATTTCTATAATCTTGGTCTGCTCATACTTTGGTTCATTTTATCTGCCTGTCTGGTTAACACATCATCACCTTATAAGACTCAGGTCAAGAATCATCTCTTCTATGATAAATTTTCTAGATCAGTCTGCCCCCTGGTAGACTTGACCTATTCTTACAGTGCCATCCTTACCTTTCATCCTGCTGGTTTCAACACCTACTGCTGATGGACTCATGCTCTTGGCTTTCCCAGTTTGAATTCCCCAGGGACAGAATCTGATTGATTGGTTTTATCTAAGTATGGGTTACTAGTGTGCCTAAAGTCTGGCTGCCTTCAGGACAGGTGCCTGTCCTTGATCCAATCAGTTGTGGCACAGGGAGGTATCAGGGATACGAGGTATAAAATAGTCCTCTAGGGCTGCCTGTGCAGCAGTCTGACAGCAGGAAAATCCCCTTAAGTGGGGCTATGAGCTATAGGAGGACAAATGACAGGCAGATTTTGGATCTTGTAGCAGATAGCTTTTGGTGCCCAATATCACATTCCCTTGGCCTACCTCTGACTTTAGTTGCTGCAGTGGTGGAGGGTTCTATGCAAGCCCGAGCCAACTGCTCAATGAGAGGTTTCACCACAAGCGTGCTCCACCTTTTGCCCCAGGAGTCTCTGAGGCCATAGGGCTTCACTTGAAGAGGGTTGATGGCTGGCATACTCCAGGACAACCTCATGCAGTGGAGGGGCTGGAGTGGTGGGTCACTGTTCCAGACTCCCGCCTTTCAGATTGACAGTTCCGGAAGTGATTCATGAAGCATCTTGGGGTCTTTGCAGAACTGAGTCCCTGTTGCCTTCCGCAGTGGTGTCCCTGTTGTGCCACACACCAGTATGTTCTCTTGGTCTCTGTTCCTGCTCCCTCACTCTGGGGACAACCCCATAAATGATCTGTATCCAGGTCCTAATGTTAGACTCTGTGCTCAGGGAACCCAACAGAGATTTATTCTGAAGGCAAGAGGGAGCCCGGGAAGCATCTTCCCCCTTTCTGATAATAATCCTATAATGAACTGTAGGCGCTCTGCTGGGTGGAGAGGATATAAGCACAATATGTCGCAGTCCCTGAACTCAAGGAGCTTATGACCTCCTCCTCCTCCTGTAAACTTTTCAAAGTGTTTTTATTTTCATTATCTCATTTGGCCTTCTCAGCGACCTTTCCAGGAAAGCAGTGCAAACATCATTATCCCCACCTTACAGAAAAAGCGAAGAGACATAGAAAGGTCAAAGCAGTTTCCAAGGTCACACAGCTGGTGAGTGGCCTTTTAGGCAATTAAAATCTTTGGCTGACTCTATAAATTATCTTAGTCACTCTGGGAAAGCAGTGCTAAAAGCAACACACTTGTTATAATTTAATTATTCACTTGTCTTTATTATATTTTCTTTGTGTTCTCTGTTTCTCTTCCACTTTCCAAATATTGTACTGGCTTTTAATCAGTGCTATATAATTTCTTCTGTGAAACTAGGTCAATGTACAATATGTTAACATAGCTTTCCTTTTACAGTTTAAACAAAATTCCTGCAAAATTGAAAATTAAAAGAAGGGGGAAAAATCCCTTTGACTGCAGTTGCATAATTCTTAGCACTGACATGATGGGATTTGCATTTTAGAAGGACCAGTGAGTAGTGTGGAGGGCGGCGTGGAGGAGAACCTGCAAGGGCACGATTATATTCCCTCCCAAGGTGCTTCTACCCCTCTCCACAGCTTTAAATAACATCTTTATGCTTGTGACTCACACATTCATATCTCCAGCCCCAACTTCTCTTCTGAGCTCCAGATTGGCATATCCAGCCCCCTAATTGACATCTCTACTTGGATGTCTCACAGGCACTGAAACTGAACATGTCCAGAATGAACTCGATTTTTCACTCTTTCCCTAAACCATTTCTCTCCCAGTGTTTCCTTGCTTGGTAAGTGGCACCACTATACCCAGTTGTTCAAGCCAGAAACCGACAAGTTGTTCTTGATCTTTTCTCTCTCATCCTATGTATCCAATCAATTAGCAAGTCTGGCAACTTATACCTTCCAAATATGTCTCAGATCTGTTGACTTCTCCCCATCCTGGCCACTGTATCACTCAAGCCATTGTCATCTTTTTTCTGAACTATGGTTGTATCCTCCTAGCAGTTCTCTCTTTCTCCTTCCATTCTTGTTTCGTATTGAGGCAGAGGTGTCGGTGAAGGGAGAGATTTTCCTTCCATTGCCTTCATGTTACCATGTGGAGGCACCACCCTCAGATGAACAGTCCTGGCCGCCCTCACTGATTTGAGTGTCGAGTTTAGGAGATGGAATGAGCATGAATGGCTCATCTACTTGCCTTCTTTCACTGCGGGATCTACCTGCCTCAGGAAGGCTGATTAGTTTTCTAATGCTGTGTAGCAAATGACAAAAAATCAGCAGCTTAAAATAACATGCAAATATTATCACAGAGTTTCTGTGAATCAAGAGTCTGGGCATGGTCTTGCTGAACCCTCTGTGTAGGGTCTCCTAAAGCTATAATCATGTGTCAGCCAGGCTGCATTTTCATCTGGAAACTTGACAAGGGAAGAAGAATTAGCTTTTTTGTTGTTCATTCAGGTTGTTGGCAGAATTCATTTACTTGAGGTTGAATGACTGAGAGCCTGGCTTTGCTGGCTAGTGGCTGGAAGTCACCCTCAGGTCCCTTCTGCAGTTCCTTGAAATGTGGGCCTCTTCAACATGCCTGCTTACTTCATCAAGCCAGCAAGAGGAATCTCTTGATCCAGCCTGCCATGGCAGAGTTTTACATAAGGTAATGCACCCATGGGAATGACATACCCTACCTTTGCCATATAACATAACTTAAGAGAGGGACAGCCCATCATTTTAGCCATATTCCATTGGTTAGAAGCAAATAACAGGTTCTACCTGCATTCATAGGGAAGGAATTACACAAAAGCATGGACACCAGGAGAGTGTCAGGAGGGGATGAGAGCAACAGTCTCAAGTGCTGTAGAGATTTCAGGGGAGAATAGAGTCCATGTACTTGGCAACTAGGAGGTCAGAAGTGATTTTAACAAGGACAGTTTCAGTGGAATGTGGGACAGAGAGTGAAGGGGAAGGAAGGCAGTGGAGGTGGTAATTGTAGACTTATTTTGCACAAAGTTTGGTTATGAAGTGAAGAAGAGGGGCTAGTAAGAAAGAGATGCAGGAGTTGTTTTCAGTTACATACCTTTGGTGTCCAAATTTCTAGTACTTTCAGGGATACTGTGAGCAACCTAATAATATCTGATAACAAATTGTTTTTCTAGTTAACTACTAGAATGGATTCTGTTGTATAAAATTTAGATTCTCTGATGAAATGGTGAGCTTGAGTAAAGTGATAAAGGTCTGAAATAGTAATTGTGGAGAAAAAGGGAGGGCTTTGGAAAAATGTTTTACAATAGAAGATCGTAGAGCATGGCTGAGGGAAACAACCAATAGAAAGAGTAGGGTGGAGACCACGCACTGAGCATGACTGATTGATGCAGCCATGTTCTTGAGGAGAAGGAGGTAGGAGATGTGGAATCTGGGGCAGAAGGGCTGGCCTTGGACAGGTGGAGGGACATTGCTTTCACTGAGGCCAGAGGGAAAGCGGTAAAGATGGAAATGAAGAAAGGTAAGTTGCATGAGTGTCATGCAGGAGGTGGAGGTAGTCAATCCAATCTTGATGGCCTCTGTATTCTCTGCTGAGGAGGAGGTAACGTTGTTGGCTAAGTCTGAGAGCAAAGTGATGAAATAGGAGGTAGAGTGCACATCTGTCTGATTATGGTTTCCTGGCCTCTTTACATTGCTACCATCTATTCCCAGGCTCTATTCAAGTTTCACTGATTGTTCCAATAATGTTAATTATATAGCAAAAGGATTCAACTTACGATTCCACATTGCGTTATTTGTCATGTCTCTTTCAATCTTTCCCTTGAAGATGATAGGCCAGTTATTTTGTAGAATCTTCTTCAACGTGGGCTTGTCTGTTGTTTCTTCATGATTATATGTAGGTTATACATCTTGGGTACAAATATCACAGGAGGGATGCTGTGTTCTCACTGCATCCTATCAGGTGGTACATGATTTCTGTTTGTCTCATTACTGATAATGTTAACTTTGATGATTTAATTAATGTGATATCTACCTGACCTCTCCTCTATAAGTTATTCTTTTTTCCCTTTGTAACTCTGTAAGTTATTTTTTCCCCCTTATTAAAATAGTTTTAATAAGTATTTTGTGAGGAGGTACTTAGTCATTATGTACATACCTCTTCTTTTAGTCAAACTTTCAATTTATTCCTTTATTTATATCAGTAGTGACTCATGGTTTCTATTTTATTCACTGGGTTATAATGTTACTAATATCATTTATTTTCATGATTTCTCCACCAGATTTAACCATTGGAAGGGGCCCTTTTATGCTGGCTTTGGGTCTTTTTTGATACATCTTTATCATTCTTTGAACATTTTCTTACTTTTTGGCAAAAGAGGATGTCATAGGCTCATTCCGTACTTCCCCTGCTCCAGTCATGTGCTATGGACAGAATTGTGTCTCCTCAAAATTTATATGTTGAAGGCCTAACCCCCAATATAACTATATTTGGAGATAGGGCCTATAAGAAGGTAATTAAGTTTAAATGAGGTCATATAGGCAGGGCCTTGATTTAATAGGATTAGCATCTTCAGAAGAGACCAGAGAAAGTTTGTTTCCTTTCTTTCTCTCTCACTATACAAGGACGCAATGAGAAGTCAGCCATCTGCAATCCAGGAAGACAGCACCCTGAAGAATGGAATCACCTGGCATCTCGATCCTGAATTTCCCAGCATTCAGAGCTGTGAGAAATAAATGTCTGTTTCTTAGTACACCTAGTCTGTAGCATTTTTGTATGGCAGCCCTAGCACACTAAGGTGTTATGGAATTAGCCATTTTTCTTTTTCTTTTTTCTTTTCTTGTCTTTTTTTTTTTT
>NW_012113586.1:6460787-6489872 GCF_000951035.1 Colobus angolensis palliatus | reverse complement strand
CTTCCTTCCTTCCTTTTTCTTTGTCTCTCTCTCTCTCTTTCTCTTTCTTTTTTGGCAGTCTTGCTCTTTCGCCCAGGCTGGAGTGTAGTGATGTGATCTCCACTCAGTGCACCCTCAGCCTCCCAGGTTCAAGCAATTCTCATGCCTCAGATTCCTGAGTAGCTGTAACCACAGGTGTATGCCACCATGCCCAGCTAATTTTTGTTTGTTTGTTTGTTTGTGTTTTTTTAGTAGAGACAGAGTTTTGCCATGTTGGCCAGGCTGGTCTCGAACTTCTGACCTCAGGTGATCCACCTGCCTCAGCCTCGCAGTGTGCTGGGATTACAGATGTGAGCCATCATGCCCAGCTGGAATTAGCCATTTCTCTAAGATGCCCTTGTTCCTTTTACTTGAGAATGGTATTTAGAAGCCAAAATCTGGGTGCTGCATGTACTCATTACAATGGAGATGTTGCTGCTTTCTTGGGAGGCAGAGATAGAGAATATATGTACATGCAAGTGTGTGTATATCTGTGTATTTATTTCTATGTCTATTTATCTATATTGAAAACCACAAATTCACTCCACTACCTCCAATTCCAGTCCCAAACTACAGTGTTCATTCTAGTTTTTTCCCTTTCCATATTTGTAACTCGCAAGTCTAACAGTAAGAAACCTCGCTCTATTATTCTTAAGGTATTATTTGTTCAACTTCTCTATATGTTGCCACCTCCCATTGCTACCCCTCTGCAGCAAGGATCCCCTTCTCACCCCTTTTTGAGTTCTTCTACCTGAAGGAGCTACTGCAACTGCCCCCTGTGATGATGCTCTCTTCACTTTGCCTGGGCTCCAGAACTATGCATCAGGCTGTTCCCTCTGCCAAAATCCTCCTCTCCCTCTCAAGCTCCAGTACCCATACAGCAATGTCCCACCCCCAAGTAAACATCCTTCTCATTGCTCTCAGGCTCTGGCACCCTGTCCCAAGTCACCTTCTTATGCAAATGCCCCCTTTATTCTGCTCAGGTTTTAATACCCTGCACTGGGTGTACCCCCACATGCATGCTGTCTGTTTGGGCTGTATATTAGTCAGGCTTATCTAGATAAACAGAGCCAATATGAAGAGAATTGGCTCATGTGAGGCTCATGTGACTCAGAAGGCTGAGAAGTCCCACGGTAGGCCATCTGTAAGCTGGAGCCAGGAAAGCTGGTGGAGTGTTTCAGAGTCCAAGGCCTGAGAACCAGGGGAGCCAATGGTGTAACTCCTGCTTTGAGGCCAAAGGCCTGGGATCTGGTGGGGAGAGGTGCTGGTGTCAGCTTCAGAGTCCATAGACCCAAGAGCCAAGAGCTCTGATGTTCAAGGGGAGAAGATAGATGTCCCAGCTCAAGGAGGGAGAGAGAATTTGCTCTTCCTCTACCACTTTGTTCTATCTGGGGCCTCAACAGATTAGACAATGCCTGCCCACACTGGGGAGGATGGATCTTCTTTACTCAGTCTACTGATTAACATGCTAATATCTTTCAGAAGCACCCTCACAGACACACCCAGAAATCATGTTTTACCAGCGATCTGTGCATCCCCTAGCCCAGTAATGTTAACACACAAAATTGACGATCACAGGCTGCTTCAACTGAATATTGCTGACTGGGTGGCTTGAACAACAGAAATTTATTGACCACAGTTCGGAAGGCTTGGAAGTCCAAGATCAAGGCCCCTGCAGATCTGGAGTATGGTGAGGACGCTCTTCTTGGTTTGCAGGTGGCTGTGTCTTACACGGATGGCTGTGTCTTACTTGGGTCCTTACATGGCAGAAAGCAGACAGAGCAATCCCATGTCTCTTCCTCTTTTCTTTTTTAAACTTTTGAACCAGACTTTTTTTTTTTTTTGAGACAGGCTCTTGCTCTGTCACCCAGGCTAGAGTGCAGTGACCTGATCACGGCTCACTGCAGCCTCAACTTCCTGGGTACGAGCAATTCTCCCACCTCAGGCTCTTGAGTAGCTGGGACTACAGGTGTGAGCCACTATACCTGACTAATCTTTGTGTTGCTTGTAGAGACAGGGTTTCACCATGTTGCCCAGGCTGGTCTCGAACTCCTGAGCTCAAGCAATCTGCCAACTTCAGCCTCCCAAAGTGCTGGGATTATAGGCATGAACCACAGCACCTGGCTTCCTCCTATTTTCATAAGGGCACTATCCCATTCATGAAGGATCCACTGTCATGACCTAATTATCTCCCAGAATCCCCACCTCCGATGCCATCACACTGGGGACTTAAGCTTTGGCACATAAATTTTGGTGGACACAAATATTTAGTCTCTATCTTCCTCACTCTTGTGGACTCTGACATTTCCTCCTGTGTGGACACTATCTCTCCTCACCCTGCTTAGGCTCCATTACCCTGCGCTCTCTCCACCCCACTCAGCCTCTGATATTCTGCACTGGACCTGCCCTCTCTTTCCTTGTGATGACAACTCACTTTAGTCCAGCTCTGACAACCTACTCTGGGACACAACAAGTACCTCTCTTTCCCCAGTGCAGAGGTCTAATTTGGCCCTATCTAATGGCTTTTGAATGGAATTGTTTAGGAAGGTAAGAGAAGAGGAAGAAGAGTAGGAAAAGGAAGAGTAAGCCCTTTATCAATTGACTCTTCAAGGCAGAAGCCAGAATCAATGTCCCCTTTCAGCAGCCCTTGGAACTTAGGCACAGACATGTGAATCTGCCAACAGCTGGACTCACATTAGGTTTTGGTTTAGATGTGAATGACAGGGGAAAGCAACATCTACTTTGTGATGAGTGTGGTGGTGGAGGTTTCAGCTTTTCAGAGACAGTGGTGGTAGAGTTTTTTGCATCCAGTCCTCAGTGAGGGCTGCCGTGTGTGTGATGAGTGGCAGGGACAGTGATGTCCTTTGTCTTTTGTTTTGTTTTGTTTTAATTTGAGACAGGGTCTCACTCTGTTACCCAAGCTGGAGTGCAGCGGTGTGATCTTGGCTCACTACAGCCTCAACCTACCAGGCTCAAGTGATCCTCTTGCCTCATCCTCCCAAGTAGCTGGGACTACAGGCGTATACCATTATGCCTGGCTAATGTTTGTAGTTTTTGTAGAGATGGAGTTTTGCCACATTGTCCAGGCTGGTCTCAAACTCCTGGGCTCAAGCAATTCACCTGCCTCAGCCTCTCAAAGTGCTGGGATTACAGGGGTGAGCCTCCGTACCTGGCCAGTGATGTCTTTTTAGGAGACCCTGCAGAGTGTTTGGGAGCATTGTTCTTAATTGTGTAGCCTCTGAGCCCACCCTCTGGCTCTTCTAGAGATTCTTTGAATCATCTAATCTTTTTTTAATAGCTTCCTTTTGTTTAAACTAGTTAGAGTGGATTCTGTTGTCTGCAACTAGCAACACTGATTTTTGTCTCTTTTGTGTCCCTTATGATGCCATTGTAAATCTTTGTTAATATGACAATCCTGGAAGAACTTCACTTTCACAGGGGCCTCTACTTCCCTAGGTAATATAGTAAACAAGTATTTCCTAAGTCAAAAAAGTATTTATTAACTTACAGGCCATTTAGTCAAACAAGCAGGAAGTTATTTAACTGATCTTTAATCTTTAAAGTGCCTAACACTCCAGAATTTATGGGTAGGATATATGACATCATAGACACTGAACTATCCTTAAAAAATATACACACTTCAGCAGTGTTTTAAAATCAGAAGTACCTATCAGTATCACCAGGGAGTCAGGGAGTCTTTTTTTTTTTTCCCCAAATGCCTGAGCTTCTCCCAGGGAAATTCATATTCAGTGGGTTTGAGTTGGAACCCCAGGAACACACACTTTATAAAAGCAGCCTGGTTGATTTTGATTCACCACCATGACAAGAGTATTTGAACTAATAGGCCTTCACCTCATGGTGCTGTCTATTTGAGTAGATGGATAACACAGACAATCAGGTAATTAGCAGAAATTTAGGGAGGTCCCATGGGTAGTGAAAAGAGCACCAGGCTCAGAGGCCATATAGTGAGGCCTAGAAGTCAGAAAAAAGGGGGCCAGCATCAGCTTAGCAAACCCTCTAAGAGTTTGGAACTAAGGCTGCCTTAGAGATAAACCAATAAAAACAACTTTTGGCAAGGCTCAGTGGCTCATGCCTGTAATCCCAGAACTTTGGGAGGCCAAGGTGGGCTGGTTGGCTAAGCTCAGGAGTTTGAGACCAGCCTGGGCAACATGGTGAAACCCCATCTGTACTAAAATAAAAAAATTAGCTGGGTGTGGTGGTTTGTGCCTGTAATCCCAGATACTCAGGAGGCTGAGGCAGGAGAATTGCTTGAACCCAGGAGGAAGAGGTTGCAGTGAGCTGCGACTGTGCCACTGCACTCCAGCCCGGGCAATAGAGTGAGACTCTGTCTCCCAAACAAGCAAACAAACAAAGAAAAGAAAACCTTTCAGCAGATGTAATCATATGTCCATGGGAATAAACCAAGAGATTATAATATGAGATTTAAGAATTTGGGAACACCCAAAACACCTTAAGTGGAATCTCAAGGAGGTAGGACCAAAATATGACTGTAGTTTAGTGAGTAGTAACCTAGTGATTAGCTTCTAATCATTATACCTGTATAGGAGAAATATGTGTACACTGAAGAAGATGGGTCAGGTTCAAACCTGAGCAGCGCTGGCCACTTTGGGCTGGTCTCTGCACATAGTAAAACATTCTCAAAGTCCTCTGTACCCATCTATCACCCCACTCATGGCAGCTGCTCCCCACTAAACTTTCCTCACTCTCTTTCCAGAATACTCCCATCCACCTGGCTCCTTTGACACTCCTCTCTAGTTCAACTCTTCTTGCCTTCGGAGTCTCTTTTTCCCCCTGTTGCCATGTGTCTTGTAACATTAACCTGATTAGCTTTTGCCTTCTCCATTTCACCCATAGCCTAATCCCAAAAATAGAGAGTAGAGGAATTGTCTTTAGAACGCAGAGGGGAGGGAAAAGACTAAAGACATTCATATTTTTGTCCTTACCTAAAATATAAAAACTTTATTAGTTAAGGTTCTTTTGATATGAGTACCCAAAATCAACTCAAGCTCCTTAAAGTCAAAAGAACAATTTATTTTATATATTCATGGAATCCAAAGGAGCTTGACTAAGCTGTCTGAAAGGGCAAGAATCAGGACATCTTTAGGGTCTTAACATGAGATATTTGTGGGTCCTTCTTCTAGGATAAAAGTCCCAAAGTTTTCACTTTGACTCACTGAAGAAGGGCAAAACTTTGAAACGTTTCAATTATTTCCAATTCCCAGAAGATAAAGTCCTATGACATGAATGATCACTGTACTAAGTTGCAAGGGGGAATATGCATACATATGCATGTAAAGGGTGTAATGATTGTTATTTGAACTGTAATGGATAGTTTCAAAGTCTAATTATTGAAAAATTGTAAGCCCGAAAGATCACTATGCACAACAAACTGGTAATTCTAAAGTTGAATAAGCATGAAACCAAATTTATAGTAATTTATGATTAATGACCAATGTAACCAAGCTATCAAAACCCACAGTCAATTCAAAGCAACAATGGTGAAACACTGACAATGAAGTCCCGTTTTTACCCCCAGTTGCAGGAATTCCAGCTCCTCGTGTGCCTGTGCACTGTGAGAGCATCCCGACGTTGAGGACCTTGGCTTGGCAGGCAGCGTCCATAGCAGAATACAGAGTTAGAGTTCTCAGGATGCTCTATTTTTTTTTTTTCATTAAAAAAATTTCAATAGGTTTTTGGGGAACCAGTGGTGTTTGGTTACATGAATAAGTTCTTTAGTAGTGATTTCTGAGATTTCGGTGCACCCATCACCCGAGCAGTGTACACTGCGCCCAATGTGTAGTCTTTTATCCCTCGCCCCTCTCCCACCCTTTCCCCCAAGTCCCCAAAGTCCATCGTATCATTCTTACTCCTTTGCGTCAGGACACTCTTATAACAGTCATTTTAATTCATGATTTATAGATTTTTAGAAACCCCTAATGACCATTTAATATATTATTAGGAAATAGTCCCTCATGATATATAAAAATGTATGACTGTGTATAAAAATCATTTGTACATAATAATTTTCATGTGAGGATTTGCATTTTGGATTAGTTTGAAGCTCACCAGGAAGATGCAGTAGTAATTTGGGAATGACTGCTCTGGAAATTTTCCATGAGCTTATCTGAGCAAACTAACAGCTCATCTTCCTCAGATCTAAATCTCCAATTCCCAAGGCTGAGATTCTTAGGGATCCAGCTTGAGCCAGGCGTCCACTCCGGACCAATCCTCTTTGGGGTTGGGAGAGTGGAGAAGAGAGGTGGCAGGATCTCTTAATAAAAAGATGTTTTGTTTGTTGGGACTGCCCTGTGGGTGGAGAGGGCAATTCCTAGAAGTGAGTGATAATATCTACGAGTAGCAACAACAATAAATACAGTGTCAAGGTCATAAAACTTATACCCTACCTTACCCTTCCAGAGGGAACTGGGATCTATTTATTTTTATTTTTTATTTTTAGAGATGCTGGCTCTTGAACTCCTAGCCTCAAGAGATTCTTAGGCCTCAGCCTTCCAAGTGGCTGAGATTGGAATCTGAATCTTTATTTTTGTCTCCAGCCTTTGGGTAGCTTGAAGAAAACTCTAGATTCAGTTCAATTCAAGACAACAATGTAAACAATACATCTAGGAAGTATTCAATCTCTCTGTAAAATTACGTGGTCTCCCAGCTTTTAAAGTCTTCTGGTCCCTCACCCCCCATTCCCTACTGCCCCCTTGGAAGCATGCGATGGTGCCACTGGTTCCTGGAGTCTCCAGGGCTCTCTTGTCCCTAGCCTGGTCACTGCTTGCATGGCTGAAGCTGGCAGCTAGAGGGATTTGTGATTTGGCCTCTCAGTCTGGCCAGGACCCCACATTCCTCCCTGGCAGACTCAGCTGTCCATTAACGTTCTCGGTGGGGCAGAGCTCCCTCTGAGTTTCTGTCATGTCCCCCACCTGGCTCCCTAACCCTAGTGGTCTGCTCATGGTCTTCCCTGTGGTGGAACTCCAGGAAGGCAAAACCTCTGGAACTGAGAGAAGCAAATTACAGCCTGGTTCTGCCTAACAGGCTACTGGGCCCTCATATCTGTGCTATGACACGTGAGGTCTCTGTGTTCTTAGCGCTTTTCGTTTCCTGGATATTTCAGAAGCTCAGTTCCAGCTGTGGTGTGTGTGTGGTAGGTGGCTTGAGAGGTGTGTGTGTGTATAATATATATGTGGTGTGTATGTCCACGTATGTATGTGTATGATGTGTGTGTGTGGTGTGTGGTATGTATGTGGTCTATGGTGTGTGTGATATGTAGTAAGTGTGGTGCAGTATGTGTAGTGTGTGGTGTGTGTCTGTGTGGCATATATTGTGTATGTGTGGTGTTTGGTGTGTACATGTGTGGTGTATATGGCATTTGTATATATGGTATATGGTGTGTATGTGCAGTGTGTGTATGTGTGATATACGGTGTGTGGCGTGTGTATGTGCAGTGTGTGTGTGTGTGTGTGTGTGTGTGGTATATGGTGTGTATGTGTAGTATGTGATGTGTGATACATACATGGTGTGTGTGGTAGGTGGTAAGTATAGTGTGGTGTGGTGTATGTGTGGCATATATTGTGCATGTGTGGTGTGTGTATGTGTGGTATTGTGTGATCATGTGTCATGGGGGGACTGTTCTCTTTTCCCTCTCTTTTTCTCACCTCTTTTCCCCATTATCCCTCTGGATTGAAAGAAGGCTTTTCTCACTGGGTTCTATCCTCCACCTACCATAGAGAGCTTCATGGCTGCATGGGCACTCTAAAAGCTGGTTCCTACAACACTAAAGGGGAAGAGAAAGGAGTTTTGAAGATGATAGCCTGTGTTTATGGAATACTTGCTATGTTCCAGATACTTCCTAACTGCTTCTAAGTGTTATAGTGCTTGACATCTAGAAAGAATTAAATAATATTATGTTTTGCATGTATTAGCTTATTAACTTCTCACAGCAATCCCCAGAGGTCAGTGCTATTATTACCCCATTTTACAGATAAGCAGACTAATTCCTAGAGTAATTCAGTAACTTGTTCAAGGTCACACAACTGGTAAATGGCAGAACCTGGACTCAGCCCAGATATTTTGCCTCTAATTTTCTCATTTTAGTCAATTGGCAATTCCACCTCTCTCAAGATGATAGCCTGAATCTAAACATTAGTGCCTTGTGGAGAAATCTCATTTTAAATGTCAATAGCAGAATATTAACTCTTTATTTATTTTTGCATTATTCTGTAACAATTTAATCTCTCTCAAGGCAGAGGAATGCTTGGGGCCAATTGAGGGAAAAGGTTATATTCTCTGAAAGGCAAAAGAGAAAAACACATTAATAATTTTTCCAAATAGCACCCTCTTTACAATAATAATAAAAACAATAGTAATGACATAGAAGCAGAAAAATAGGACTGTGACAGGGCAAACATGGAGAGCTCTTGGCCAAGCCAACTCACCGCTCTCTCCTCCACAAGGCTCTTCTGATGCACCAAGAGGGCCTCAGCCGAGAGGTGTCCCAGGATGATGAGAATCCTCTAGAACTCCTAGAGCTTCACTGCTCACCAAGGCACATTCTGCCCGTGTGGCCTGTTTAGTTTCTCAGCTACAGGGAGAAGATGCCCCATTAGGTGCACTCAAGAAGCCTCTGTCTGGTTTGACAATTGTTTTCTAGGGCAACTAAATAAACTGGCATCCTGTGGCTTGGGTAATGGGAGCTGCCCCTTTTGGCTCTGAAAAAGTTAAGTTTCTGAACCAACAAGACTGAAGACAAGACGTAGGAGATGGCAAATTAACCAAGACAAACACTCTCTCATGGGACCCAACTCGGCAACCAGGCATTCCTATGGCTCCCCGGCTGTGTCTCCGTGTGCAGCTGGGGTCCCTGGACAGAGAAGCCTGAGACAAAGGCTGAAATGTGAGGCTTTCCTGGGAGAGTGGGAACTGGACCGCATGAGTGAGAGTCAGAGGGACTGAAGCAGGATGGAGAGAGAGCTCATTCAAAGACACACTGGCAAGTGGGCTACTTGCTGATTGCCTGGTCGCAGAGGACTGCCTGATAAGCCATTTGACAAACTCTCAGAATTGTCTATCTGGAGGAAAGAAACAGAAGCATTCAGTTAGTTCCCATAGCTATTTGGTTAGAGGTTTGTCCCTCCACAAACTGGCCAATGTTAGCTCCCGGGCATTTCCAGGTTCCCCTAGACACAGGTAGGAGCCCTAGATGGGAAGAGAGCAGGGCTGAGGCGATGGGGATCAGGTTTGAGCTGAAGATGGCCTCAACTCACTGAGGACTGATGGCTGCATGAAAAGGGGGAGGTAAGACCAAGAGTGTCCGGGAGATGCAAAAGAGATGTGTGTTGATGCACCTTCTTCAAACTGCACAACTGGCAGCGTGAGCTCCACAGGTCACCTCAGCCTTCTGGGTGTTAACTTTCCTCACCCATAAAGGTGGGGCCAGAGAGATGCTCAGCATGGAACAAAACCTCCAAAGGAGACCCAAGGAGAAAGGGTGGATTGGGTACCATCCCCGCAGGTAGGAGAAGACTGCCAAGGAAGGCATGTCTTGGGGTTCAAGTAAAGGAGGTAAGGCTGAGTAGAAGGCCTGGGAAGGCTCTCAGGATATGGGGACAATGGAAGCTCAGTTTGAGTAAAACAGTGAGTGATTGGGGGATTGAGGGGGTGGCAGTCTTCGATGTGTAGTGTGATGTGAAGAGTGGCCAGAAGTGTGAGCTCTGATACCAGCTCTGCCACAGACAGTGTGACTTTGGACGTCCACTATCCACCAGCTCCAGGTGCCAGTTCTCTATCTGTAAAGAGAAGGAGGTATTTAGGGCTCTTAGAGTTTTGGGTGTTTCCTCACAGCAGCATGGGTAAGAGCAGAGGGGCTTCTCTGGATGGAGTTGGTGCTTGGTAGCTGACCCAGCTGTGGGGGTGGATGTGGCCTTTTTATGCTCACAGAACTAGGTATGGATGTCTTTACTGATGTAGCAGGCAGCTATTCAGTTCTAAGATTCCTGATGAAATGGTAGGGTTTCAACAGATAGTAGAGCTGAGAGGAAGCTGGACTAAGTAACAGTTGGCACCAGGGAGGTGATTCTGGGGTTAGTCAAGCCCAGATATCTAGCAAGGGTTCATGGTCTGGGCTCCACTATGTGGGAGGAGGGCTCATTTATACACATAAGGCAGGCCTTTAATCAGTCCTTCTAGGTGGCTACTGAGGCAGCAGTGGTAGCTGACCACCAGAGAGCAAGCTCTCTTTCCACAGTGTAGAGGTATTGTTAGGATGCAGTTGTCTAGTTAGATACCATGCTCCTTAATCCACTGTCTTCAGCTGTACCCATAGGACTAGCACCAGACAAAAGAATATAAGCAGAAATAATGTGTGCCATTTATAAGCTGAGGAGATGAATTATCAGCTGTGCCTTACTCCACTCTTTTCCCCTTCCAAAACTTACAGACTGCACGCTTAAAATGATAGCATTACAAGATGGAAGGAGCCTGGATCCCTGAGTCACTGGTTGGAGGAGAGTTGCCCAGAAATATTAGACTTTTCATTAGACTTTTCATGAGCAAGAAATAAACTTGTTTTAGTTAACCCAATGATGTTTTGAGTGGTTGTCATGACAGTTAGCTTATCCTATCTAATACAGCTATCTTAGACACTTTAAATGAACCCCAGAGCAGAAGGTCAGTTATTTGGAGACATGAAACTTGGGGAACCTGAAGATGAGCTCATTGATCAATCTTAGATAATATTTATTACTAAGACATGCCAGACTTTCTTCTTGGTTCTAAGGATACAATGTTAGGATGACAAAGACCACACTCTTGTGAGGTTTGCCTGCCAGGGAAGGGAGACAGATAACAAGCTGACATGCTAAATGCATGATTTTTAGGCTCAAAGTACAACTTATTTTGTCATCCACTGTCCATTTGAAGTATATTCAGTGGTCGTGATCTGTTCCTATAATGGAAATGTGGGTAGATTGCATGATTGTTCTGCCCACTCCTAGGTGATAGACAATCCCTTGGTCACTTTAAGTTGTAAAAACTGGAATGTCTGATAGAAAACAATGATTAAGTGCTTCTATTTCATCCAAAAGTTGAGTTAGCACCTTTGAATTATGGCCTATTGTTGATGGCATCCTGACTCTAGGAAGGGGACATAGTTTTTTTTCTCTCTTATTTTACCTTCTCTTCTATCTTACTTATTCCTGGCTGATATATTGCTTCTTGCAAAGGGGATAGTGTGTGTGAGGGGGTGCTGGTGGTGGTAAGGGGATGGGACAGTCCTTGCTAGACTGGTCTGGGAGATTTTGTGTTCTTTGGGCCTGGCAGATGGTTAAAGTCAGGTGGATGCATCTAATTGTGAGAGCTTTTTGCTATTCTTTGTTAGCCCCTAGGAAGAATAGGCCTCTACTTTTAGCTTCTTCTACCTTCTTCTTGCAGGAATTACTGCATCTTCTAGGTATCCACATTGAGCAGAACCCAAGACAATGGCTCTCTGATTTTTCTTGCATTGTTCTTGTTAGTCTGTAGAATATATTCAAGCATCTCTCTTCATAACAGGCTCTGAAAATGCAGACTGGAACCAATATAACACCCTCTTTCCTGTTTTTCCAGACTAACCACTTAAGTTTTTTCAGTGAGTCAAGCACAAGTTCAATATCTAACACTCCTCCCATCTCACCAACTTGAGAGAACACAGAGGGTGCTCTCTAAATGGTCCTCTAAAGCCCTCTCACTCCAGGATTGAAGGAGGTAGCACTCCCCATTTTTAACCCTTCCCCTTGGGTAGAAGAAGTTAACTCTCGTAAGTTAGCAATAACTCCTTCCAAAGAAATCCTCCATTCTGAAGGCTCCCATGTATGCACATTGATATGATTTGGCTCTGTGTCCCCACCCAAATCTCACATTAAATTTTAATCCCCAGTGCTGGAGGAGGGGCCTGGTGAGAGCTGATTTGATCATGGGTACAGATTTCCTCCTTGCTCTTCTTGTGATAGTGAGTAAGTTCTCATGAGATCTGGTTTCTTAAAAGTGGGTAGCACTTCTCTCTTTGCTCTCTCTTTCTCCTGGTGGCCATATGAGATTTGCTTGCTTCTCCTTGGCCTTCTGCCATGATTGTAAGTCTCCTGAGGTCTCCCCAGCCATGCTACCTGTATAGCCTGTGAAACTGTTAGTCAATTAAACTTCTTTTCTTCATAAATTTCTTCACGGTGGAAGGGACCTCTTCACAGGGCAGCAGGAGAGAGAAGAAGCGAGCAAGAGAGGAAGTACCAAACACTTATAAAACCATCAGATGGTGTAAGAACTCACTCACTATCACAAGAACAGCACGGGGGAACTGACCCCATGACCCAACATCTCCCACCAGGTCTCCCCTCAACACCTGGGGATTACAATTCAAGATAAGATTTGGGTGGGACACAGAGCCAAATCATACCAGCATGGTAAGGGTTTTGGGTTTTATTCTAACTGGAAAGGCAAGCTGTTGGGGGGCAGGAGGGTTGAAGCAAGGAATGACCTGATCGATTTATATTTTAAAGTGGATAATCAATGACATGAGAAGAAAGAAAGGAGGACTACCGTTTGCTTAATGGACATAAGCAAACACTATGTTTAGATCTAGTTTGGATCCTTATTCAAACAAACTAATTGTAAAAAGAGATCTTTGAGACAACCTTGGAAATTTGAATATAGGCTTGGTATTAGATAGATTATATTATATAATTCTTATTTATTTTGTTAAGTGTGATAATAGCATGCTTTGAGGCTAAAAGAAAGTCTGCTAAGCATATCCTGAGAGTGACAAAAAGACAAATAAGAAATAAGAAAGCATGTATTAGTTTGGGATGGATAATGTGGAAGTGGCAACGGGTAATGTGTCATGATGCCTAGGATTTGCTTTATTTCAGAAAATAATTAAATAATTGGGGCTTTATTATACTATACTTTTATGTATATTTTTAAAATGCATATTAAAAATTACAAAGGAGAGGATCTGTCTGTTGTACGGAGAATGCACTGCAGGGGGAAAGAGTGGAAGCAGAGACC
The DNA here is from genome assembly GCF_000951035.1 of Colobus angolensis palliatus. NCBI lineage: Eukaryota > Metazoa > Chordata > Mammalia > Primates > Cercopithecidae > Colobus > Colobus angolensis. Next base: position 6,476,792 of record NW_012113586.1, on the reverse strand, counting down.
AGTTAGGAGCCCTTACAGTAAGACAGAGAGGGAAGAGATGATGGTGACTTACAGTGGTAGTCATGGCAGTGGCAGCCTGTCTGGAGTTGCCACTGCCATCATGCCGGCTGCAGCAGGGAGGTATGGCTTGGGTTGCCCACTCCATGGAGCCAGCAGGAGCTGGGGACAAGTTGGAGCCCTGCCCCTTCAGGCCAGAGAGGGCCTGAAGGCTGGGGGACCAGGCTGCCAGTCCCACAGACCAGAGTGGGAGCTTGTGGTGCCTCTTCTGGGCCTGCCCATGGCTGCCCAGGAACCAATCATCATGTACTTCCTCCCCACTGAGGCCCATAAAAGCCCTGGGCTCAGCCAAAGCTGAGCAGATATCAGGATAACCAGCTGCAGAGAGGAGCTACCAGTCCAGGGCCTCCTCTGAACTATTCTGTCACTCAACAAAGCTTCTCTTTGCCTTGCTCACCCTCCACTTGTCCACGTACCTTATTCTGCCTGGACTCAAGACAAGAACTCGGGACCTGTTGCATGGCAAGACTGAAAGGGCTGAAACATGGCCCTTGCTCACCACATTGCAGGTAAAGAGAAGGAGAGAAGAGCTGCAGCCCTTTGGGGAGCCCAGACATGGGAGCTCCCCAAACCAGGGCTGTGACTCACTCTTTGGGGCCTTGTGGTTCCTGGAATCTCCAAGCTCCTGGGTGCCACTGTGGTCCCCGGTGGCAGTTGTGGAAGCTGCTTGCTGTATACCTGATCCAGCTGCAGCCCTGCAGAGAGTTTGCACCCATACTAGCACCTGGAGCTGCCTGTCCCCCGTAGCAGTTGGCATGCCTGATTGTGTGCAGTGCCAGACCTCATGCTTGCTTGCTTACATACTCCTCCCCACTCCATGCCTGGTTCACCCTTGGCAGGTGTGGGATCTAGGCTGGTAGCATGAGCTGAGTACAGTGTGCCCTACTGAGTGGGTGGAATGAGTCCAGTGGGCCTGAGCAAAACCTGGGCAAAGGTAACACTGGCCACAGAGGTTTCCAGCCAGAAGAGTGAAACCCCAAGTAACCTGCAATGGTAGGAGTTGGGTTGGAGCTGGAAATGGAAAGATAGAGCCAACACAGCTTGTAGATTGGATGTGAGGGATGTAATAGTGGCCCAGGTAAGACTAAAATGAAAGTGACTTTGGGCACAATGTAAGGCCCATTTTTCCATACTAGGGCTTGCATTCTCAAATTAATCCCCACCAGATTAAAGGATGATGGATTGCCTTGCTCTGTTGCCCAGGCTGCAGTGCAGTGGTGTGATCTCAGCTCACTGCAACCTCCACTTCCAGGGTTCAGGTTGATCCTCCCACCTTAGACTCCAGAGTAGCTGGGACTACAGGTGCATGCCACCATACCCACCTGATTAACTTTTTTTAGAGCCAGGGTTTCTCCATGTTGTCCAGGTTGGTCTCAAACTTCTGAGCTCAAGTGATCTGTCTGCCTCTGCCTCCCAAAGTGCTGGGATTCCAGACATGCACCACTGCACCCAGCTGTCTTCAAATTATGTATGTCTTAAATTAAATTTACATTCTTGGAATTGGGGCTGGGCTGAGCTCAATTTAGCAGGGCAAGGGCTAAGACATTGAAATAGCTGGAAATTCTGTAACTCTACAAGGCAGACAGCTGGAAGAAATTACTTCCTGTTAAAAATTGTAGTTCTCAGTCATCGGGTAAAACCCTTGCCTTATCAGCTCCTGGGATTAATGATTTTTTTTTCACACTAGGCCATACCACAGTGCATTTCAACAGTGGATCCCAGAAACACAGATCCTTAATTTACTTTTGGTTAGATCAATTATGCAAACACGTGTTTAGCTACTAGAATGACTTTGTCAGCATTTAGGGAGCTTTAATTCAACTACAAGTACTGGATCCAGCAAAGGAACTCCTGACTGTCTGAGATCTGCCCAGAGGCAACTGTTTGTTGTAGCTATTTGTTTTTGGTGTCACTTTTTTCTTTTCCTTTCTGTATGACTGGTAATACAAATGGAGATGTGCTCTGTCACTGTGAATCTGTCAATGGCTTAGGTTTTCTGGACATAATCTTATTTAATGGAGCCAGGTCTTTTTTTCCTAAGTTTTTTCCCTACATGTGAAGCATTTTGTCATTGTTGTTAAAGTGCTCTAATGTCCTAGTACTAAAATAATAATAAAAATGACAACAATAACAATAGTGCTCTTATTGATTGTCAAGAGAGTAGGCTCTGAATGGTAATTGGAATACCGCTGGAACAGGGCTGTATGGAGTGGCAGACCTCATCCCTCACAGGCAGCAGCAGCTAAGCCCATTCTGTATTCCACACCCTCCCTGACCCTTGATTTCTACTTGGCCTACCTCATCATGTTGTTCTATGGAAAATCAGGTCACCCTGAACCTAACTTTTCCCTGGCCAATATTTAGCAGCTTACTGAGCCTGTTGTGTTGTATCTAATCCTTGCTTAGCCCAGCCATGTGCACTGCCATTAGGGAACATCATAAATCATCATTTAAGGACCATAATATCCATTCTACTTACCAGAGCACCAAGTCACCCATCCCCTTGTGTCTAAGTGGCAGTTGCAAACTCCTGGAATAGATTCCTCATTGTCTTCCTATCAGTTTCAGCATCTCCTGCCTCAAATGTCACTACCCATAGTACATTTTTCTTTAGAACATGCACATTCTTGTGATTTCTCTTCTGACAGAGATAGATACCTGCTCCCCAGCTGTGTTGCTTATGGATTTCCCCAATAGGAGTCAGTACTAGACACTTGCCAACAGGCAAGTTACTTAATATATTTGAATTGCGTTTCCTTCTTAGGTAAATAAGAGTGACATTCCTCCTTTCTTTCTTTCTTGGCATTGTGCCTGGGCTGGGAAGACTTTATGTCAGGTTTGCTGGGATGATCCAATGAGACACGACTTGTGAATATCCTTTACAAAATAGAAGACCCTGCACAAAAGCTAGCAATCATTGTAATAACAAAGAAGTGCCTACAGATAAATGTGTCTCTTTTATTCAACAAACCTGTATTGAATATGTGTCAAGTACAATGATCAAAAAGACTCAGTCCTTGCCTTTAATAAATTTAACGTCTTGGGTTATATACAGATGAAGAAATAGGCACTTACAATACAGATGATAAGAATGATGATAATGCTAAATCCCTTATGAGAGTGCACAGAAAACACATATAATGTAGACTAAGAGAGGTCAGGGAATGCTTCCTGAGAGGTGCAGAGCATGAACAAAGTGAGCTGAAAGAAAAACTGGAAAATGTGGGTTCTGGGAACTGTAAATTACTCAGCCTAGCTCTATCTCAGAGTGAAGTCAAGTGGAAAGACTGGAGAGATAAGTGAAGGCTAAATTATGGAGGGTTTTGAACATTGGAACACTATTGAAAGGTTTAAGCAGAGAGAGACATGATCAGATGTGTCTTAATACCATATGGGGAATGCTTTGGGAGGAGGAAAGACGGAATGAGGGAGATCAGTTAGAAGGCTACTGGGATTAACTAGCGATGAGATAATAATAGCATAATCTAAGATAACTATGGTGGTTTCAAGAGAGGTGGATGAATTCAAGAGATATTTGGCTGTAAAATCAATAAACTTGGATGTTTATATGTGGAGAACTGAGTAGAAAAGATAGTGGAGGGTAGCACCCTCATTTCTAGTTTGGAGAACCATATGGATGGTGATGCCATTCACTGAGATTGGAATCATGGAAGGAGAAGAGTTGGGATGTGGAAAGATTACAATCTCAGTTTGGGTTGTGACTCTTTTTCAGGGACTACGGATTCCAACTAGAGATATGTATAATATATGCATATTCTGCTATGTATGTTTCAGGATGCTTGGCTGCTCAAAACTCTAGGAAGGGACAGAATTACAGACTGTATGGTTCTTACATGTCCGCGGATGCTGACTGGATATGGAATCAATGTCAGACACAATGGCAGTGAATACACTAGCTAGCCAGTAATTGTTCATATATGATATGGTGTATTAGTCAGGGTCCTCTAGAGAGACAGAATTAGTAGGATATATATAGGAGTTTATTAAGTATTAACTTACATGATCACAAGGTCCCACAATAGACTGTCTGTAAGCTGAGGAGCAAGGAGAGCCAGTCCAAGTCCCAAAAACCGAAGAACTTGGAGTCCTATGTTTGAGGGCAGGAAACATCCAGCACGGGAGAAAGATATAGGCTGGGAGGCTAGACCAGTCTCTCCTTTTCATGGTTTTCTGCCTGCTTTATATTTGCTGGCAGCTGATTAGATTGTGTCCACCAGATTGAGGGTGGGTCTGCCTTCCCTAGCTGGGTGACTCAAATATTAACCTCCTTTGGCAACACCCTCACAGATACATCCAGGACCAATACTTTGTATCCTTCAATTCAACCAAGTTGACATTCAGTATTAACCATCACAAGTTCACCTCTTGTCAACTTGAACCCATACACATCTCCTGAGATCATTCATAATCTGCAAATAAAGACAATAATGTCATAATTGCATCTAACTTAATACAACTATCCTTTTTACAACCAGAAATGCACCAATCCCCAACCCAAATACTATTACATAAAGTTAACAATACTTAAATGCTGATATGAAGTCAATAAATCTTATGTCACATGAAAAAGGAAAAGGAAATAAAATAAAGATATTTTCTTAGCGCAAGTGTATACATGCACAAACATGTTTTTAGCAAAAGAAGGAGGAAATACTCATGACAATTACAGTCCCTATTTCTGCAGCTGGTCACGTGGTCATAGCTGGTATTACTGACTACTTTCTTCTACTACCCTTTCTGTATTCCCTTTGCCTTCAGCAAGCACCTCGGCAGGTCATGGATTTTTTCCTGGTGGAGTGACCCAAACCTTCATTACTGAGAAGTCTGGGCCATCTGTAGTCCTGCCTGGATTGGGCTGTTTAGTTTCCCACTGACCTTAATCACAGGGCATGGTAATACTAAGAGATGCCCTAATGGATCTGCTATATTCCATTCATACTCTTCCTTACCTCCATTGTGGAGGAGTAGACTGATTTCATCTTGATTGTCTGGGCCAATTACCCCAGCCAACACTGTAACTCCCTTCTCAGCCTGTTGACTTAAAGGTAGGAGGAGCCCAAAGTGTTCAGGTGGCAATCGGTAGCTGGCTGATCACCCCAAGAAATGGTGCCGTATTGAGGGCTCAGTGTTGGTCTCTGCTGCTGGCAAATTGGGCACTCAGCAGTGGCTGTAGCCAGGTCAGACTTGGTGAGTGGAAGTCCATGCTGCGAGCCCATGCATAACCTTCATCCCTGCCACCATGGCCACTTGGTTCACGGGCCCATTGGGCAATGACAGGTGTGGCTGGAGAAAGAGGCTGAGTGGTGTCCACAGAATGGGTCATCCTATCTACTTGATTCTTAAAATCCTCCTCTGCTAAGGTCACCCGTTGGTGAGCACTCACATGGGATACAAATATCTTCATGGTTTTTGACCACTCATAGAGGTCCATCCACATATCTCTCCCCCAAATTTCTTTGTCACCAATTTTCCAATTATGCTTCTTCCAAGTCCCTGACCATCCAGCAAAGCCGTTGGCTACAACCTGTGAATCTGTATATAATCGCACATCTGGTCATTTCGCCTTCCTTGCAATGTGCACAACCAGGTGCACTGATTGAAGTTCTGCCCGCTGGGAAGATTTCCCTTCACTGCTGTGCTTCAGGGATGTCCTAGAAAGGGGCCGTAGCGCTGCAACTGTCCACTTTCAGGTGGTGCCTGCATGTCGTGAAGAACCATCTGTGAACCAGGCCCTAATGTTCTCTTCCTCTGTCCATGGATCATAGGGAACTCCCCATGAGGCCATTGGTGCAGGCTGGGGGAGAGAAGGTAGGGTGGCAGGAGTGGAGACCATGGGCATTTGAGCCGCTTCCTCATGTAACCTACTTGTGCCTTCAGGACCTGCTTAAATCTGATCATGTATAAACCACTTCCATTTGATGATGGAGTGCTGCTGTGCATGACCCACTTTACAGTTAGATGGGTCAGAAAGAACCCAGTTAATGATAGGAAGTTGAAGTCGCGTGGTGACTTGACCCATAGTCAAATGTTCAGTTTCCACCAAAGCCCAGTAACAGGCTAAGAGCTGTCTCTCAAAAGGAGAGTAGTTATCTGCAGAAGATGGTTGGGCCTTGCTCCAAAATCCTAGAGGCCTCTGCTGTGATTCACCTATGGGGGTCTGTCAAAGGCTCCAAACAGCATCCCTATCTGACACTGACACCTCAAGCACCATTGGATCTGCTGCGTCATATGGCCCAAGTGGCAGAGAAGCTTGGACAGCAGCCTGGACTTATTGCAGAGCCTTCTCCTGTTCTGGACCCCACTCAAAACAGGCAACCTTTTGGGTCACTTGATAAATGAGTCAGAGTAACACACCCCAGTGAAGAATATGTTGCCTCCAAAATCTAAATAGGCCCACTAGGCGTTATGCCTCTTTCTTAGTTGTAGGAGGGGCCGAATGCGGCAACTTATCTTTCACCTTAGAAGGAATATCTCTACAGGCCCCACCCCACTGGACCCCTAGAAATTTTACTGAGGTAGAAAGTCCCTGGATTTTAGGACTTTCTACCTCATATTTATCCCATCCTCTGGCATCCAAATGTCTCACAAATAAGTCCAGTGTGTTTGCTACTTCTTGCTCACTGGATCCAATCAGCATAATGTCATCAATGTAATGGACCAGTGTGATATCTTGTGGAAGTAAAAAGCAATCAAGGTCTCTCTGAATAAGATTATGACACAAAGCTGGAGAGTTGACATATTCCTGAGGTAGGTCAGTGAAGGTTTATTGCTGACCTTGCCAGTTGAAGGCAAATTGCTTCTGGTGGGCCTTATGGGCAGGAATGGAGAAAATGGCATTTGCCAAGTCAGTGGCTGTATACCAGGTACCAAGAGATGTGTACCTCTGGTACAGCAGCTGCAGTTGGAGTCACCACTTGGCTAAGCTTATAATAATCTACTGTCATTCTCCAAGATGCATCTTTCTTCTGCACAGGCCAAATGGGAGAGATGCACAGGCATGTAATGGGAATCACTACCTGTATGTCTTTCAAGTCCTTGATGGTGGCACTGATCTCTGCAGTCCCTCCAGGGATGTGATATTGTTTTTGATTTACTATTTTTCTAGATAGAGGCAGTTTTAATGGCTTCCATTTGATCTTTCTCACCATAATAGCCCTTACCCTACCAGTCAGGGAGCCAATGTGGGGATTCTGCCAGCTGCTAAGTATGTCTATGCCAATTATGCATTCTGGCACTGGGGACATGACCACAGGATGAATCCGGGGACCCACTGGACCCACTGTAAGTTGGACATGAGCTAAAACTTCATTAATTACCTCACCCTCATAAGCCCCTACTTTAACGGGAGGACCACAATGACATTTTTGGTCCCCTGGAATCAACACCAACTCAGAGCCAGTGTCCAGTAGTCCCCAAAATGTCTAATATTTTCTCTTTCCCCATTGCACAGTTATCCTGGTAAAAGGCTGGAGGTCTCCCTGGGGAAGGATGGGAGAGAGATTCATTGTATAAATTGTCGGTCGTGGGGCCTTTCCTCAAGGGGACGTGGCCTCCCTTTCATTCAAGGGGTTCTGGGTCTGTAAACTGGCTGGAAAGTCTGGAAATTGATTGAGGGACTGTGATTCTGTTTTTATAATTCATGTTAGGCTTTTATCTATTTGACCTAGAAGTTTCCTGCTTGTATAAATTAAATAGGAATGCAATAGGCTTCCTATCAATTTCAGATCTAGGAACACAGTTGTTAATTAGCCAATGCCAGAGCTCTACATGAGTCAGACTATTCTGTCTGTCACTTTGCCTCTGCTGTCCATTATGGTAGCTATGCCCACCTTGCCTTTTATGATTGAGTGCTGCCACTTGGCCCCTGCCACCTCAGGATCCAATTATTCCCATTGTATTTACATTTTGTAGCTGGGTAACTGCAGTTCCCACCATTCAATCTGACATACAGAGAACAGCAATTACAGGGCTCTTCAAAGATCCAGGTGCTGCCTTAAAAATCTATTTCACAAGGCATTGGCCAAGGGTATATCTTGTGGACCCTCCCAGCTGGGATGAGTAGGTCTAAAGTGGCTAATCCACTCCACCATCCCAATGTCACTAAGCCTTGGGATCCCTCCCTGTACATTAAACCAAGAAAGATCAGGCGTTTCCAGCTCACACACAGTGGGCCATCATTTAATCCTTATTTCAGCTAACCAAGCAAATAAACTATTAGAACCTTTTTTAACTCCCCAAGCTGCAACATTAAAAGCTGAGTCCCTACTTAGTGGGCCCAAATCAATAAATGCAGCCTGATCCAACTCTATGTTCCTTCCACCATTGTCCCACACCTTTAATATCCATTCTCATGCCTGTTCTCCAGATTTCTGTTTATAGAGATTAGAGAACTTAAGTGTACTACACCTCCTCATGGGTCACACTATCAACTTCACCTCTAGCAGCCCACTGAGAATTTAGTTATAGGTCTAGAAGGAAACAGGGGTGTTGGGGGTGGCTCCTGAGGAGGATCAACATTATCTTGCCTGGCAACTGCCTCAGGGGAGGCCGTCACTGTTGCCTCAGGCAGCACAGGGTTTATCTCCTCAGACAGAGGTGGAAAGGCTGATGGCAGCATGGGTCAGGGAGGGGATGTTGCCACTACTGGGGATGGGGAAGCTGTTCCTTCTGGCAAAAAAGTTTCATCAGAGTTTACAAACTCAGTGTCCCCAGTTTCATCAGGGTCCTCCCGCACGTCCCCATTCCAAGTTGCAGGGTCCCATTCTTTTCCAATCAACACCCTCACTTTAACAGTAGACACCTGGTGAGGCTGTGCAAGCACCTTTCGTTGCAGGTCAGCCAATCGCATGATAAGAATTTGTGTCTGTTTTTCCACAATTTCAGCTCTTTCTCTATAGGATATAAGACTCTCACTAAGGGCAATCTTAGCGGATTTGAGGCTCAGTATCTGCTTCTGAATCCAGGAGACAGAATCCCTGAGTTCATCATTTTCTTTCATCACTGTGCCCGCTGAACTTAGAAGCAACCAACCAGCTTCATTGTGTCCCTTGGTTCTCCACATATGGTCAAAGGGATTATGTATAGAGTTACTAAACTTGCCTCTCATGAGCAGTGAATCAGGAGTGTCAAATGCATTTATTTTGCATAACTCTCTAAATAGCTCACACCAAGGACTATCAGTGTTTTCCATACTATTAGAAGTAGAGTCCTTAGCATTTTTGGGTCTAATCACGTTAAGCAGCTCACTCCAGAAACCCCAAAATCAATGAAAGAACTCCATCCTTAATATTCTTTTCCTCTAGAATCATTCCCAGTACCAAAATCTGTATTAGTCATGGTTCTCTTAGAGGAACAGAACTAATAGGATATATATAAAATCAGTTTATATATATAAATATAAACTAATAGGATAGATATGATACATATGACATATATATGTGGGAGTTTATTAAGTATTAACTTACATGATCACAAGGTCCCACAATAGGCTGTCTGTAAGCTGAGGGGCAAGGAGAGCAAGTCTGAGTCCCAAAACCAAAGAACTTAGAGTCTGATGTTTGAGGGCAGGAGGCATCCAGCATGGGAGAAAGATGTAAGCTGGGAGGCTAGGCCAGTCACTCCTTTTCGTGGTTTTCTGCCTGCTTTATATTTGCTGGCAGCTGATTAGATTGTGCTCACCAGATCAAAGGTGGATCTGCCTTCCCCAGCCCAGTGACTCAAACATTAATCTCTTCTGGCAACACCCTCACAGATACACCCAAGATCAATACTTTGTATTCTTCAATCCAGTCAAGTTGACACTCATTATTAACCATCACATGTGGCTCAAACAAATGAGTTGTGTCAATCAGATTTTGTCTTTGGAGAGTTTCAACCAACCAAGCCACTGACTACTGCCAGTAACTGATGGACATTGGTATTGGAAAGTCTTACAAACTCAGGGGCTGTGATAGCCATTGGGCCCATATGTAAGTTGCTGAAAGGGCCGTTGTCTTCCTGAAAGACCTGAAAAGAGAAAATAATGGAACAGACACAAATTGATGAAGAACTGAGAGAATATGGCACTGCCCCTGAGAGAGAAAGAGACAGAGAAAGAGAATATGTCTGGTATATATTCTAACTTTCAGTTCTAATTTCCTTGAGCCTGGCTGTTCTTGTTTCTTGTGCATTCTCTCTCTTTCTCTGTGTGTGTGTGTTTAAATATTAAATATTTAAATTTTAAACTTTAATCTTCTTTAGTATATGACCAGAAAGCCTGTAATTAGAATAGAAATTGGTACCAGGAGTGAGGTTTCAAGTGACAGAGCCTTAACATGTGGGACAGTTATGGTATCATTGGGAGGAGATATAACCTAAAAATAAATTACAAGATGAGAATTTTGCAGCCTGTGATTTTTGGTGAAAAACTAGTTAAGTGTCACCTGCAATCCCTTGAGACCCAGGACATAACCATACAAAAGGTGGAGCTCTGGGAGGCTTGATGACTGATTGTAAGAATAATGAAGCAGATTTTTTATTGCTTAGAATCTTAGATTAAAGCCATCAGCAAAGAGATATGTTTCTATCCAAGATGCCCGTCTATCAGCAAATAAGAAAAGCAAGGTGATTATGTAATCCTGGGGCAGGAAGCCCATTTTTTCTGTAGCTGGAGCTCTCTGATTACTTAGATTCAAATCCAGAAACTAATGGGCCTTGCCAAACTGTGGTCTAGTCCTAATTTTCTGTCTCATTGAGTTTCTAGTGCCAAAGCTAAAGGTGTGATTGACAAAGATGGATATTTAGGCCATTGGAAAAAGATTATCTAGAAGGAGTTGCTGGGGAATATGACACTCCCACAAGCTCCTCCAAGGCATTTTTACTCTGCCTTCCCTACAAAACAAGAAGATCTCTTCCCACTGGGAGGCAAGTCTAACAGCTAGGATTGAAGTATGGATAAGGAAAGACAAATTAGGAGAGAAATAGCTAGCACTTTTTGCCTACATCCCTTTTGTACTAAGTGGCATCAGCCATTAAGAGAAGGACAGTCAGATTGAAGAACCTAATCCTGGGTTCTGAGCAACAGAAAATTGATGGGCCTGGTCCTCAGGACTTATTTCAACAATTAAGAATATGCAGGCTTCCAAGGACATTGGCCTTACAGTGTCAGTCAGGGTTCCCTGTAGCTTCAGGATTAAATATTTGCTTAGACAAGTAGCCACTGTATGGTTCTTGCCTAGAGATCTCTTTATTTCCTCTATTTTTCTAAGTAAATGATTGTTTTCTGCTATCTTCCCATTTTTGTTCCATTGTTAAATATCGGGGTATGGCAGAGGTTAAGTTTACCATTTAGTTCATAGATTGTAGGAAGATGAGACGTCACCTTTGGACAGGGTCTCACAGAACTAGAAGAGGAATGGATATAAACTGAACATTGTGGATTCTGAGGCAGGCAGGCAACCTTTGAGATGGCCTTGAGACACTCACTGCCTCTGAATGAGGAGCAGAATATGACTTGAAGTTATTTCCTATGGGGAGAGGATGTATGATTTATAGTTGTAAATGTGATCAATTAGACGAAAGCACCTTTGAAAATGTCCGAATAAGTACAAGCAATAGAATGAAACTGACAGACTTTCATTATTTGTCTTGTTCAGTGATGCTGGAAGGGACAGCGTTATACGGGATGGACACCTTACCCAGGGCAGCAAATCCTATGACTTACATTGTCAGGGTTGAATGGATAGGCTCATCAAAGCAGACTCTTTCTCCTGAATTTTGAACAAGGAGACATTGTGTCTATTGTCACTTGGAGTGAGCTCTTCAGTTGGGTCCTATACAATGGGGGCATGATGAGTAGACAAGAATGAGGTGGGGTGCCAGGGGACAATGGAGCAGACACCTGGAGACTGGTGACTCCTGAGAGGGGGAGAGAGAGTTGCCATTTCTGTTCTTAATGGGTTTCTCCTAATTTTAGAACCTCTCATATCTGGCAATATTTTGCTTTTCTGTTCTTGGATTTCATTGGATTTCTGCCTTCTTACAATAAATCCCAATCTGTGGCAGAAATCTAGCATTCAGGGGACAGATCTAGACAGAAATATGTTTTTCAGATCCATCTGCATTTCCGTGGAATCACGACCTGGGAGTGGAGGAAATCACCCAAGGAGGGTGTAGAGGGAAAGAGAAAATAATGTATTCTGATCATTACAGTGTACCACAAGATATTAAATGTTTGCATATATTATTTACCCTTCTAAACAACTTTGTAAAGTAGCTGTAATTATTTATTGTCCTAATTTTACAAATGAACAAAGATGATAAAAATGGGTTCAGTTATTAATACTTTGCCTAGGTTGCACAGGTCTTCTGACTGAATTCACTTTTCAGCTCCCATTAGGAGCAGAAAGGACTCAGAATTTGCAGGGCAGAGCTATATGCACTTGACCAGAATCTGAACTGGAATTCTCTCCAGGGGTGGGCACTACTTTGTAATCATAAAGACCAGTATTACCTGATATTTGCAGAGAAGTTGGCAGGAGAGTAATGAATTAAAGGAAGGATGCTTATCCCAGAGCTCCTTATTTCTCTTTGTGTGTCTCCTCTTCCCTCACCCCATGACTAGCCCTGCTGCTGTCTAGCCCCTTTGAGGGAGAACACTGACCTGCCCCATCCATGGAGAAGCAAGAGGCCTGTGCTGCAGTTATCCCTCCCTATAGCCAATTCCTAGTCCTTTGGGGGAGTGTTTAATGCCCCCGAATTTTGCCACTTGGGGGTAGATAGTGGGGAGGGATGGTAATGGTTCCCTGTATCTTCAGGATTAAATATTTGCTTAGACAAGTAGCCACTGTATGGTTCTTGCCTAGAGAGCTCTTTCTTTCCTCTATTTTTCTAAGTAAATGATTGTTTTCTGCTATCTTCCCATTTTTGTTCCATTGTTGAATATTGGGGTGTGGCAGAGGTTAAGTTTACCATTTAGTTCATAGACTGTAGGAAGATGAGACGTCACCTTTGGACAGGGTCTCACAGAACTAGAAGAGGAATGGATATAACCTGAATATATCCAGAACCCTTTTGTGGGAAAAGGGTTACATGGGCAAAGGATTTGGGAAACGCTGAGTTAAACAAACAAAAAGAGATTTCCTGATCACAGTTCTTAGAGCGTGAAATGTGTGAACGTGCATCTCCTAGAAGGGAGAATGCGTTAAATGTGTGAACATGCATCTCCTAGAAGGGAGAACTTCTAGGAGAACTTCTATGGGAAGAACTTCCCCAACTTACCCGACCACAGAACAGCTTCCTAATGTGCTAGCATTTTAAGCAGTAATGGGGAAGGGGAAAAAGATTGTGGAGGTGGGAGGCAGGAGGTGGGAGGCATACAAGAATTTCACCTCAAGGGTTAGCAAACACCTATTCCCTATTCATGAGCAACGGCCTTGAGCGGAGCTCTCAATTGATAAGTGGGGGGTTTGTTTGTGTGTGCAGGTGTGTGGTTTGTGTGTCCATGCACCCACACACATAGGCACAAATCTTGGCTATCAACTCAAATGCAGGAACTGGACTGATTTTTATAACTTTGCTCTTAAGGTTTCTCATCCCCTAATATTTGCTCAGGCCTCTTTGGGGACTACGTGTTAAATAAGGCATAGCCTGCCTCACAGTGGCTTTATTTGCTTGTTGTGGGTGGTGGTGGGGCCAGGGAGCTCATTAGGATTCTTAAAAGTTTAGGAAGGAGCAAAGGCCAAGTTAGAAGAGGATACCTGCCTCCTGACTCCTTGGGGGGCTCTCTTTCTGGCCTGCCCTACCTACTGAGGACTGGTTGGAGGAGCCCTCACAGGGAACTTCTCTTAAATTGACACCCTCTGTTTATTTTTGATCCCCTAATTACCCTTTAAACTGGCTGTGGTTTATTTTTAGAGGTTTCCCATCCACCTCATTAACAGCTTGTAAAAGCTCCTGTCTCATATTTCTACCATTTATGCCCTTAATTAAACACAGTGGCTTTTGTTATCTCAGAATACTGGTCTTGTTTAGAATTTAAATAAGATGACTCCAAGCTACTGCCTAACTGCTTTTTAAGCATTCCTTCCCTTTCCTCCAATCCTTTTGTCTGCCATGGGTCTGTCTAGAGCCTTGTCCCCAGGGTTCTCTCTGTTCTTTTTTGGTTGTGTTTTTCATAATCAAGGGCTGAGAATGCAGAAGAAGGAGGCGTGGGATGCTGACGGCTCTGTTTTGTGTTTCAGTTTTGTTTTGTTTTGCTGATTTTGGGGGGAGGGCACCATTGGGATCCTTCCTCCACCTCTACTGGGAGTTAGGAAGAAAGAGATGGGTTAGGACTTTTTCAAGCTTTGCCATCCAACGTGTGAACAGAACAGTGATACTTGATTAAATGCACACCAGGACTCTGATCTCTGATCTGACACCTGCTGATCCTCTTCCCTCATCAGGAAAGCGCTGCCTAATTACCTTTTCCTGCTGGCCCAGTTTATATTCAAACCTTCTTAGTAGGACTGATCAAAATATTGAAAGCATCCATCATCAGAGGTGCTCAACACCAGGCACTGCCTCGCAGAGGGAGGAAGGCTGGTGTAGGGCAGAGGAAGCACTTGTGGTCCGGGGACAGTCAGTGGCACAGGCCCGGGTAGCACCTGCACTTTGGCCAGGGCAGGGCAAGCCCAGTCAGTGGTCTGTCCTTTGTAGCCTGGGCCCAATCTGCCCTGTGGAACTCACAGTCTCCCTGGCAAGAGACAATCCTGTCATCTGTGCTGTTGGCTTAGTCAGTGGGCACAGGCTGAGCTGGCGCCCATGCCCTTCACAGGCAAAATAAAGCAAGTATCACCAGGTTCATCTAGGCTTGACTCTCAGTTCCTCCCCTTGGCCTTGGGCAAGTTACTTTACTTCTCTTCCTTGTGTCCTCTTCCATATAATGAGGTCATACCAATATTATCTACCTCAAAAGGTTGATGACAGAATTAAATCAGATAATGTATGTAAAGAACTTAGCATGGTGACTGGCACATCATAATCATGTAACAGATGACAGCTGCTGTGATTAGTATTAGTATTATTGGAAGATAGTGACCATTCTGATCCTACGTGGCCACTTGAGACCATAGGGGCAGTGGGAGCATTGTGGGTCATTGTGATGATATGGATTTTATCCTGTAAAAGAACTTGTCTACTCATTCACTCACATGTCTGTTTATCCAACAAACACTTATCAAGCACTTACTATGTGTCAGGGACTATGCAAAGTGTGGACTAAGTGAGGCCGCCCATGGGGCGTCAGCTCTCAGGCAGCCTCTACTCTGATGAGGGAGATCCTACTATAACATACATCGGAATAAAATAGTACTAGAAAGAAGATACAAACACTGGACTTACAAGGCCAAACAAGAAGGAGCTCATAGTTATGACCTGAGAGATGCAGAACTCAGGAAAGATAGAGGAGGGATGTTTGAGCAAGAACGCGAAGGATAAGAAACAAGGAGCAAAGCAGGGAGGGAAGAACATTCTAGGATGAAGGAGAGGCATTAGCAAAGTCATGGAGAAGTGAAAGTGCATGGGTATTTGGAAAATGTAGCCTGGGTAGAGACAGAAAGTGACCATGTAGGACCCAATGATGGCTGGACTCAAATGCCACAGTAGGGAATTTGAAGGAACTGAGGTCTTAAGAGAAGTGACATTAGACCTTTGTTTCAGAGAGACAGCTAACTGGGGCTGTGTGAAGTAGATTGGCAGTGGGTCCCAACCTTTCATTACCAGGAAACCCCTTTTGTTAATTTACCCCCAAAGATCTGGCAGTTTGATTTTGGACATTTAACACATTACATGTATCAATAGTCTGTGAAGCTTTATTGGGGTAAATGTATAGTTTCCAGTAGTTCTTTTAAATACTGGGCCGGGCGCAGTGGCTCAAGCCTGTAATCCCAGCACTTTGGGAGGCCGAGA
>NW_012113586.1:6385232-6460622 GCF_000951035.1 Colobus angolensis palliatus | reverse complement strand
GGAGCTTGCAGTGAGCTGAGATCCGGCCACTGCACTCCAGCCTGGGCGACAGAGCAAGACTCCATCTCAAAAAAAATAAATAAGTAAAATAAATAAATAAATAAATGAATGAATAAATAAATAAATACTGAAGACCCCTAGATATTTAAGAGTGCCAGGCTGGGAACCAAAGGGCTCGGGAGGTAGAAGAGCAGGTGTCTGAAGACCCCTTAGTTAACTCCTGGATGCGCAGGACAGAAGTTAAGAAGGCCTGAACTAAGGCAGGTGTGGTTTCTGAAAGGTGGGGACAGGTATGAGATGCTCTGTGGGAGAAATGGACAGAATTCGGAGAGTGATTGGGGCTGAAGTGAGGGAGGAATAGAAAAATGAGTCGAGGTTGGACATGGTGGCTCATGCCTGTAATCCCAGCACTTTGGGAGGCCAAGGTGGGAGGATCGCTTCAGCAGGGGAGTTCAAGACCAGCTTGGGTAACAAAGTGAGATCCCCATCCCAACAAAATTGTTTTAAAAAATTAACTGGGCACAGTGGTGTGCATCTGTGATCCCAGCTACTCAGGAGGCTGAGGTGGCAGGATAACTTGAGCCCAGGAGGTAGAGGCTGCAGTGGGCCATGTCCTTGCCACTGCACTCCAGACTGGGCAACAGAGCCAGATCCTGTCTCAAAAAAATAAAAAAAGAAAGAAAAGAAAAGAAAAGAGAAGGGAAGGGAAGGAAAGGAAAGGAAGAAGGACGGAAGGAAGGAAGAAAAGATGAGTCAGAGCCTCTGGGCCTGGGGATAAGAATATTAACGAGAGGGGACCCGGAGGGGACTGGTGGCTGGGAGGAAGGAGTGTCAGTTGATAGCAGATGCACTCAGTGTGAGCTCGCTGGAGTCTTCTGCATGGAGTTCTTCAGCAGGAAGTTGGGAGCTTGGGAGAAAGGTCACTGCTTTGGGGCAACTCAAGACATTTTCTCATGGGCAGAGAAACTAAGGCTCCCTTAATCTTCCATCCTCAGACCAAATGGCTGGCACTAGTGCCCCCTGAGACACCCACCTTTACTCTTACCTTGATCAGACCCCAATAATCTAGAGTCTACTTCGTAACATTCTTCTGTATCTGTCCTTCAGTGCTCTGGAAAGCATTGCTGACTATAGGAAAGAAAAGATTGGGTTAGGGAGAGGGGTGTGAAGAGGTGCCCAGGCTAGGGCAGTGCTCCACCACTGTCTCCTGCCCTGCTTGTGCCCAACCTGCAGTTAGCCTGATTTAAAACAGATGCTCTCAGTCATGATCAACCTGTCTGCTTCTGCTTTTGCTCTGTGGTCATGGGAAGCAGATGGTTCACCCTGCTGTAGTGGGGACTGAATTGCAGTAGCATAGTGTGGGGTGACCTTCAGGACACTGGGCAAGGCTTGCAGACTGGGTGCCTTTGCTAACACCCCCTCCTGTGCAAGTCGGGCAGTGTGTTGCCCATGGGGCTGCCAGCCAAATGCCTGAGGGGGAACCAGTCACGCCCCCAAACTGTTAATGAACATACCTAAGTAAACACACAAGTCCCATCAGGTGGAATTTAGAACACAGTCCCCTGTGAGCTGTGTCTGGGTCAGGGTCTTCTTGACTTAGGAACAACCATCCCATGCCAGGTAAAGCCAAATCTCTAATTCTGGGCTTAATGTTCCTTGATGCACGTGCCTGGACTTTGTTATGCACCAGAATCACCAGCCAGCTTGTCGAAGTGCAGATTCCTAGGCTCCAATCTAGTGCATCAGAACGTCTGTGGGTAGAAATTTACATTTTTAACAAGTTTTCTAGGTGGCTCAAATGCACAGTAAAGTTTGAGTCGCTGGTGGAGAGCATCCTCTGTTAAATCACACCAAGACTTCTTCCGTGCATCGTCCATCATAGACCATGTTTGTGGGGTTACTGTGTTAACTGTTTCCTGAATCCCATGCTGGGTATTCTGAATCTGGGTACTTGACTCTGGTTTTGGCTCATGTGTCCTCCCCTCTTGGCTGTAGGTGCCTCCTCTCTGACAGGCTCCCCATGATGGGGCACCTGGATGTGCAGGGCAGCGGGAGGGAGTAGGCGAGAAAGGGCACGAAAGAAATAGGACACCAGCTTCTAATAAGGGAGTGTGCCCAGCACCGGCTCAAGGTATGGGAGGGAAAAGCACGATCCCCAGAGGGGCTCTAGGAAGGCTTTTCTGGAGAGGCTGGAGTTAGGCCCCAAGAATAAGTGGGATTAGGTTTCCTGGGGCTAGGGAGGGCATCCTGAGGATACAGAGTATAAACAAAGCATAGTGAGAGGAGGGCGTTGCATTTGGCCATAGAAACGGGTGCTGAAGACCTATGAAGTATTTTGAACACCAGATGAATGCATTGTCAGTTTCATGGAAAGCAAAGTGCTCGGTAATTTTTAAAGCTCTATGCAAACATTAATCATTTGTTTCTCCTTCTGTGGGCAAAAAGGGAGTCAGTAAAAAATTATGAATAATGGTGGGATGCCTGGCAAAGGTTTTAGGATGAAAAAACTACTAGGGAAATGGAGAACAACTTTTTAGGGGCTCAGAAGTAGTTGTCCAGGGGCTGAATCTGATTAGTTTGCCCAACAGTGTTAGCTTTTTTAAAAAAATTTTTTTCAGATGGAGTTTTGCTCTTGTTGCCCAGGCTGGAGTGCAATGGCGTGATCTCCGCTCATTGTAACCTCTGCCTCCCAGGTTCAAGCGATTCTCCTGCCTCAGCCTCCCAAGTAGCTGGGATTACAGGCGCCCACCACCACACCCGGCTATTTTTTTTTTTTTTGTATTTTTAGCAGAGACGTGGTTTCACCATGTTGCTCAGGCTGATCTCGAACTCCTGACCTCAAGTGATCCACCAGCCTTGGCCTCCCAAAGTACTGGGATTATAGGCATGAGCCACCGTGCCCGGCCTTTTTTTTTTTTTTTTAATTTGAATTTGAATGTCTTTAGATAGAGCTTTCACCTTCCAGTTCCCACAACCTACAACTCTACATTTGTTTTACAGCCTCATACATTTACACCTGCTTAGCCCCAGAATGTATTAGAGTTTTTAATCTCTCAATTGGCACTGAGGAGGGTGAAAAGTTGAAATTCCAGTAGGAGAGATGACAGTAGTAGGAAGCAGTGAGGGCCCAGAGAGAGTGGGGCAGTGAGATAAGAAAGAAGGAAACAACATAAAAGAAGTAAATAGGACATGCTGGTGGATTGAGGGAGTGAGGGGAGTCAAGGGTTAAACTGATGGGACAATGTTGCTGAAGTCTGCAGAGGCTGAGGAGCGGCTCTGAAGGATATGTTGGGTTTAGGTTGTGGCAGGATATCTCAGGGCCTTGTCTAACGGCAGGTGACAATTTGGGCCTGGTGCTCAGAAGAATAATGGTAGCTGGGGACGCAGATCAGCCTGGCATGGAGGCGGTAGGTGAAGTGGAGGTGGAGGTGAGGTGGGTAAGAGTGTGCAGGGAGAGGGTGGAGGGCTGGGGGAGCCTTCTCACTGCGAGGAGGTGTGCAGAAGAGTTGGGATGGCAGCAAAGCTGGATCTCATGCAGGAGCCCAAAGTCAGATAAGGAGAGAACTTCCAGGAGGGAGCGGCTGATTGGTTGCAGGAGGCACTTCGGCAGCCAAGGAGAACATGGGTTGGAAACACGTCCTTTAATAAGCCATTGGCTTTGAGCATTGGTGAGCAGGTCAGCAGGGGTGAGCGTCCCTGTGGTTGGGCTCTGCTCCTTCAGTAAGGGAGCACTAAGGCAGTGGAGGTCCGGCTTCACCTGAGGGGCTGGCATGGACTCCCTGCACAACCTGGCTCTAAACTGGACAGTGGACGGGTAGCCTCTGCTCTGACCTGTCATTGTGTCTTCCCTGAACGTCTGTGCTTGGCCAAAGCTGAGCTGTTCATAGTTGTCCCACACTGGCTCACTCTGCACTTCTCCCCAGATGGCCTAGAAGACCACGGCCCTCTCTGCTCCTCAAGTCAATAAGCTGAGGTTGCTGGAACTTTTCGGACTGCCGAGGCCACTTCCGCTTCCGGGTTGTCTGACCACTGGCCAGTTTTCTGCTTGCTCTTTAGCGGCTCCTCCTCCTTGTAGCTCAGCACCCTGTGAGGTTGAAGAGGCGGCTGCTCAGCTGTGGCTGAAAGTGAAGAAGCTCTCTTTAGGGGGTAAGGGTTGGAGTTTGAGAGGAAAACTGTTTGATACCGCTTGGCTTCACATTTTCCCCCAAAGTGAAAATCCAGCTGGTTTGTTCCCCTGGTTTGTCTCTGAAGCAGTATCTGGTATTTATAGAAGACTGAGCCAAGGGCCAATCAGCTCAGAATGGAAATGCCTGAGCCTGGAGTTCTCTGGAGCAACCGTCTCCTGGCTTTCTCTCTCCCTGGAGTTCAGCTAAGGTTTTCTCTCGAAAACTTTCAAGCCCTGAGAATCAGTTTGAAGAACCACAAACTGGGGAAAGGACCGTAAAGCACACTGACTGTCTTTCTCTTGGCATCGATGTCTTGTGCATTTTTTTACGGTTGATAGCAAGCAGGTAGCTGAAGAGCTAGGAGAATGGCCCGGTGCGGGGCACGAGGAGCAGCTGCAGCATCCAGCTCTCTAGGGTAATGGGCATTGTCTCCTGTTCCTGCAGCCTCTAGGACCTCCTGCTTCTGAATTATGTGCCTGTGCTAACCTACTGGGACAGAATTGTTGTTTTTAGCATGTACCTTCCAGCTGCAAGGAAAAGGAATGGGATATTTGACATTTTAAAAGACAGCTGGAGTGAGTGAGATATCAACTGACACATTCATTAAATGTCATCACTTTTGTTTCTCTTCGACGTTCAGTGCTTAAGTTATTCTAAATTAATTACCCAACCACTTGATTTATTCCTTACACCCCCCTCTCTGCTCCCTGCCACCCTCTCCAGGCTTAAGAGCAGCACAAGTTACCCGGTTGTAAAGGCTGAGCAGGGGCCTTCAGAGAAAAGGGAGACTGTCCAGGCAGCTAGGCTGCAGGATGTTCTTACAATGGGGTCAGAAGCCGAGCCTGACCACTGCCATGAAAGTCGTCATCCCCCTGTTTTACAGGGAAGTGAGACTCAGAGAGGGTGAGTGATCCATCCAGGGCAGACTGCGGAGGCTCGAGGAGCCAGAATTTAACCCAGGTCTTCTGGCTCTAGGCTCTTGAGCTTACCAAATATATTGGTGTCAAAGAGACAAATCTATCTTCACATGCTAGGTAGCCATGGGGATTAAATAAACTGGAGAATACAATTTCACACCCCTGTCTCGCCCCTACTTCCTTGTCAGGGAGAGGGAGAGCCAGGAGCGGGAGGGCAGCTACAGGTTAACATCCAGGAGGCACATGAGGAATCTCTCAGCACAGTAAGTTAGGTATATTTGGATCATTCAGCAACGAAAGTTCTTAGTAATTTAAGGAAGACAACATGTGAAGTTTGTCTGGCTCTTTGATTTCACAATCCAGTTTTACTGCTGTATGTCATTGTTGGTAATTTTTCCAGAGAGATGAAAGACCATGGTACAAAGGGCCATAGCCCTTTCAACTGTGATTAGCAAGTCCTCTGTCATCTCAGGGACTAACATTTCCACAAACAGAATTTCTAGCCGCAGGTTTTCATTCTTTATTGCTCCAGCCTGAAATGTTCCCACAGACCTAGCCTAGGTACAGATCGCAAGCTGAAGCCACAGAGAAAAGCAGAAAAAGCCACAGAGAAAAGCAGAAATGCTACATGGCTCAGGAAAGCCTGGGGCATCTGCCCACAATGGCGCTCTGTGTCTCTCTGGATAATCTCTGATGTGTCACCAAACTTCCCCAAACTGTGTGGAAAAAAGAGCCACCTCAGGGAAAAGAGTCACATCTCCTCCATTCCTTCCCCCAGTACTGATTCACTGTGAGTTCGTCCTCCTCAGCTGAGATTACTGCAGGAGGTGATTCACAACTCTGGTACTGAAAGGAAAGAGATGCAAGGAGGCAGGAGAGCTGAGCTAGCCTGTGGGAGTGCCTGAGTTTGCAGGGTTCCTCTGAACCCTCCGTGTTCTGTCTGCCCTCTTCTGTGGCAGCTCATCAGCTCATCACCAAATTTCCCTTTTTGTCAAGTCTCATGGCTCATGTTTTGTCTGGAGCTGCATATTGCAACAGCATGATGAGTTCTCCTGCCTTTTTGAAGCTCAACACTGCTTTTCAGTAGAGCTGTGGAGTTATACCGACTAAATTCTTTCTTGCATTGTCCATCATTTGCATCATTGTCATTGTGGGGTTACTAGCTGGGGTTGGGTTTGATACACAGATCCCACAACTCTTTAGCTGCTCCTGGAGGAGTAACTGATGTGGGGGATCAAATTAGTATGCATGACTGATGGTTCTCAAAGAGTCCATCACAGGGCCCTCTCCTGGAAGGGATGAGGCTGGAGTTTCAGAAGGTACATTTAGGGGTATACCATGAAGGGATATGCATAGTTGTCTGGGT
Organism: Colobus angolensis palliatus; assembly: GCF_000951035.1. Classification (NCBI taxonomy): domain Eukaryota; kingdom Metazoa; phylum Chordata; class Mammalia; order Primates; family Cercopithecidae; genus Colobus; species Colobus angolensis. The sequence continues at coordinate 6,454,173 of NW_012113586.1, read as the reverse complement.
TAGGTAATCTTTCTCTAGGATGTCTTAAATCTCTGGCATTTCTCAAGCTTTGCTCTTACTGTATTACAGAGTGATTTTCTATTTCTTCGTTTGTCTCTTCCTCTGAATTGTGAGCTCCTTAAAGAGCTATGTTTTATTAGAAGGCAGCTTAGCATCATGCTTAAGCATGTGAACTCTGGGATTTAATTACCTGGGTTCAGTTTCATGATCTTGGGCAAGCTCTTTACCCTCTTAGGGCTGGAGGGAGAATTAGGTGAGATTTTGCATGTAAAGCACTTAGAACAATGCCTGGCATATAGTCACTGCTTAGTGTATGTTATTATTATTATTAAATTTGCATGTCCTAATCTCTAACATGATACCTGATATACATTAGATGCTCAACACATGTGTTTTGAGTGGATAGATGAGTAAATACCCATGTGTATGTAGAAAAAGAGGTGAGCCTGCCATAATGTGAATAAGCCCAGTTGAAGTTCTTGGGCATTCTGGGGCTGAGGTAGGGCAGGAAAGAGAAGTTGGGCTTCAGGATTGAGTTCTGTTGTTCAGTTGGGAATTGGGCCAGGACATTTGCAGTTGTCGAAGATGACTTTCACAGGGAATTGGTAAGAGTTGAGTTTGGTGTAAAAGGTCTGGTTAGCTAGTTTTGACCTCCATATGTACTTGGTTTTTTTACCAAGGATCACAACATGTGTATATCAGTAGGGTTCTCAGAGCAGAGGTGGATTTATGGACAGAATGTCAGCAAATGGCACCTTGTGGAGTGATTATAGTGTCTTCAATAGTTGGGTTCCTGCCAATATTACCCAAAGTAGCCCACATAGTCAAGGCGATTTCTATTAAAATCCCAATGATGTTTTTTAAAGAAATTGAAAAATTCATCCCAAAATTCATATGGAATCTCAGGGAACCCTACATAGCCAAAACAATTTTGAAAAAGAACAAAGTTGAAGGACTCACTCTTCCTGTTTTCAAAGCTTACTTCGAGGCTACAGTAATCCAAACAGTATGGAACTGGCATAAAGACAAACATATAGACCAAATAATTAGAACACAGATCTTAGTAATAAACCCTTGCGTATATGGTCAAATGATTTTTGACAAGAGTATCAGGACCATTCAGTGGGGGAAAGGACAGTCTTTTCAACAAATGATGATGGGAAAACTGTATACCCACAAGCAAAAGAATAAAGTTGGACCCTTACCTTACAGTATATGGAAAAATTAACTCAAAATGGATCAAAGTCGTAAATGTAAAGAGCTAAAGGCCAGGCGCAGTGGCTCAAGCCTGTAATCCCAGCACTTTGGGAGGCCGAGACGGGCGGATCACGAGGTCAGGAGATCAAGACCATCCTGGCTAATACGGTGAAACCCCGTCTGTACTAAAAAATACAAAAAAAAAAAAAAAAACTAGCCGGGCGACGAGGCGGGCGCCTGTAGTCCCAGCTTCTCGGGAGGCTGAGGCAGGAGAATGGCGTAAACCCGGGAGGCGGAGCTTGCAGTGAGCTGAGATCCGGCCACTGCACTCCAGCCTGGGCGGCAGAGCAAGACTCCGTCTCAAAAAAAAAAAAAAAAAAAGAATAATAAGAGCTAAACCTATAAAACTCTTAGAAGAAAACAGAGGAAATCTTCATGACATGGAATTTGGTGATTATTTACTGGATACAAAGGCACAAGTAACAGAACAAAAAAGACAAATTGGACTTCATTAGAATTGAAAACTTTTGTGCATCAAAGGACGTGGTCAACAGTATTAAAATGCAGCCCATGGAATAGGAGATAATGTTTTCAAATCACATATCTGATAAAAGATTAATGTCCAGAATGTGTAGAGAACTCCTACAAGTCAACAATAACAACAAAAACAACCCAGTTCAAAATGGGCAAAGGACTTAAGTAGACATTTTTCCAAAGAAAACACACAAATGGCCACTAAGCACATGAAAAGATGGTCAACATCACTAACCATTAGGAAAATGCAAATCAAAACCACAATGAGATACTACTTCACACCCATTAGGATGGCTACTGTCATAAAAGCAAGGGTTGGTGAAGATGTGGAGAACTGGAATTCTTGTGCAGTGCTGATGGGAATGTAATAAAATAGTGCAGCTGCTATGGAAAACAGTATGGTGGTTCCTCAAAAAAATTACAAACAGAATTACTGTATAGTCCAGCAATTGTTTCTGGGTATACATGTAAAAGAATTGAAAGCAGGGTCTCAAAGAGATGTTTGTACACCTATGGCATACAATAGTAGCATCATTCATAATAGCTAAAACACGGAACCCACCCAACTAGCCATTGGTGAGTGAATGGATAAACAACATGTGGCATATCCATACAGTGGAATATTACTCCGCCTTAGAACAGAAGGAAATTCTGACATATACCACAATATCTGTTGAGGACATGATGCTAAGTGAAATAAGCCAGCCACAAAAGAAAAAGCCTGTGTATTCTACTCATATGAAGTACTTAGAGTAGTCAAATTCATAAAGACAGAAAGTAGGATGGTGGTGGCCAGGGGCTGGGAGAAGGAAGGAATGGGGTGTTAGTGTTTAATTGGTAGAGTTTTAGTTTTTCAAGATGAAAAGACCTTTGTGGATGGATGGTGTTGATGTTAGCACAACAATGTGAATGTACTTAATGTCTCTGAACCATACAATTAAAAATGGTAAATTTTATGTTATGTGTATTTTACACAGTTCTTTTTGAAACATCAAGGGTCAAGCTGATGGGAGACGAAAAAAGAGTTGGAGCCCTGCAAACATAGGTGAAAATGGACTTTCGTGAATTGAGTTATATTGAAGCAACTTGGATTCGCTTGTTATGAGGAATCATTTTAGGAAGCCCTTGATTGATCTGTTTTTGTTCATCAGCATTTGCATCAATCAGCCTTGCTTGGGCACCTCTCCATGATGATTCACATCACTTTCTTTTCCCTTGATGTCTAAATGCTGATGGTTCCCGAAGAACCTCTTTTTAGGCTCCCTCGTCTACTTGTACTTAGCAGCGTCAGCCTCCTGTCTTCACATCGCTTTGAGGTGTAAGGTTTCCAGAAACTAACATCTCACACCTGACCTCGCTGCCAGGATGCGTCTTGAACTGCAGCTGTCTGCTAGACATCCCTCCAGCATCTCAAACTGAGTTTGGCCCAAACTGGACTCATCACTTTTTCTTGCTCTGCTGAATTTCTGGTTTCTGTGGAAGGCATAGAACACTTAGTTTCCAAGGTATAAAAACATACAACACTTGGAAAACCCCCTTTCCTCTCTCTCTCTTCCAGATGAGCTCAGCTGTCACCAGTGTTGCATTTTCCTTCTGTGACTATCAAATTTTTTAAAAATAGAGATGGGGTCTAACTCTGTTGCCCAGGCTGGTCTCAAACTCCTGGGCTCAAGCAATCCTCCCACCTCAGCCTCCCAAAGTGCTGGGATTACAGGTGTGAGCCGCCACGTCTGTCTGTGACCACCACATGTTGTACAGGTGCCCTGCCGATGTCTGGGTCAGCCCTACACTCCCTCTTGAGTGGACAGCCACAATTGCCTGCCCATCTCTTCACCTCCAGTCTCTCCACATGGGCTTGCTGCTATGAACAGCCGAGGGAAAGCTGGAGAGAGGCTGGTTCTGTTTCCTCTACTAAGGAATCAGACCTCTGGATAGGGCTCACCCTGAAGGAGAGCAGGACATGACACAGATCATGAAGTCCCAAGTGGCTTCTGGCTGAGAAATAATAGCCCAGGGAGGAAAGGCTGGTTAAGTGGATGGGGTGAGGCTGCTAGACTGAGTCTTAAAGTCAGAGGAGCAGTTGCCAAGCCACCAATGGAGGGTGGGGCAGCAGGTCCAGTTCCTAGTGGAGGCAGTTGGCAAGAGCTACACAGGGGCCAGGTCTAGAGTCTGGTGGGGTGGGGCCAGGGACAGCAGGGCTCCATGGGCAGAAGTCCTGCACTCTGCCTGGGCTGACCAGTGCAAGCAGGGTAGCACTTGAACTCAGGGGGTTCACTGTCTCGCCTAGATTTAGGGTAGTGGCAGCCCTAGGAATTCCAGCTCTGGACCTTCACTTGTGTGGGCCCTCAGTTTGCAATATGCCTCCTCCCCACAACTTCCACACTTCCAAATCCCACTCAGCCTCAACGCCTAGATTGGAGCCACTTTGCACCTGAAGCTGCCACTCATTCTGCTGAGCTGGGATGTTCTTTCTTGGACCTCTATAGCCTTTTACTTCACCTCCGTAACTGCACTTCCGTTTTCTACCTTGAACTACCATTACTCAGTGCCATTGTACTAGACTAAAAGCTTTCTGTGGGCAAGTCGTTCGACAATGAATAGAACACATGGATGCCTGTGTTAGTGTTTCCGAATCCATCGTTCAGTAGCTGTCAGCCTCCACAGGCCTGTTTACATTCTCTGTGGTCTTCCCAGGTGCTGCTAACTCAGTATTTCCAGTTCTTCTTTCCCTGGGGAACTCGAGCGTCTTATGTTTTGTGAGACTCTATCAGCAGTTCTGGCAATGGACTGTGAAGAAAAGTGATGTGTTACTAGAGCATTTAGGCCAGTAGGAGACCCTTCCAAGTGTTCTTTTCCTTCATGGGTGGCAACTAGCAGTGTTTGAGATTTCAGTTGCTCTGTCCTCCTGAGTCCCCCTGAATAAATACGATGAGAAAAGCTCCTAGCTGACCTGTGATAGATGAGCAAAGCTCCTAACTGACCTGTGATGGGCACCTATCATGGATGAGAAATAGGCCTTTGCTGCTTTCAGCTACTGCAATCTGCAGGTTGTAATTGCAGCATAGCCCGGCCCATACTAACAGACACAATGACCCCTTTGGTTTGTCAGCTCTAGATGTGACCAGCACATTGCCTCCTCCTTCTGACTGCTGGGTGACCTGACGGGAAGCCACTGGCAAGGGGAGGCTGCATCTTCAGGCAGGGGAGTGCTGTTCTCAGCAGTTCAGCTCACTGGGCCTCTCATGGTGGAGCATCCCTCATTTAGATGCAGACGTGCAGGAATGGATGGTCCCTTCCACTCCCCAATCTACGGACTGCTCTCTAAATGAATTAAAAGCTGCAGGTGAGCAGAGAGATATTCTATTACATTAGAATGTTCTTTTTTTTTTTGAGGTTGCAATAGTATTTTCCCATGGCTTTGCCAAATTGTGTTTTACAATAGTTAGCAGAATTCCTCTGCTGGTGGGTGACAGCATCATACTTCCCAGACGTGAGTGTGTGGCCCACTTCCCTAGGGGAGCTTCAGCATCTACAGGGGCTGCTTGTTGAGCTGAACAGCTGAGGGAACAGCGGAGCCCTGTGTGCCAAATGATCTCCGAGCCACAAGCCTGACAAAACACAGGTGGATTCCAGCCTGATGGAGTACACAGGTATTCCTCGGGCAGAACAAAGAACAAACAAGCCCTTCTGCTCTACCTCTGTTAGAAGGGAAGTGGTTATCTATGTGAAGCAAAGATGGAAAAGAAAAGCTTTGCGATGTGCTGTGCGTGTGCTGACTGCTAAACCCCAGGAACACAAAATGACAAGAGAAATGGGCAAGAGACAGAGATTTAATTGAATAAAAACTCCAGGCTATGACAGGGGTGGGAAGACACGAAGCAGTAATTAACAACATAATATTTTAAATGACGATGCAATTAATTAACATCCTGGGTAAGTGCAGAGGGGGAGGAGGGCGTCTTTCAGCCCAGAAACACTGCTAAATAAAGGAGAAGGGAACTTTCCATGTTTTTTTAAAAAGGCTATGTGCAAATGGCCCTTGTTATCACAACTTTTTCAAAGCTCACAGCAACAACCCGAGAGGTTTCTCCGGCCAGAGAAAGCCAACAAATGGACCAACTTTGTATTTCATTTTTTTCTCCTCTGTGAGGGAAGAGATACTGGGCTAGATAATGAAGTTGGAAGATGTTCAGGTCTCATTCATGATTCAGGTTGAAGACTAGTCTACCTTGAGGGTGCTGGGGATGAGGCTGCAGGAGCTAAAAGCCTCCCTGGGGTGGGCTCCCAGGCCTGTAGGAATTGACCCAGACTGCCAGAGCTGCAGCGGTTGCATTGGCCGGGGTGGTGTGGGGTCTGGCTAGAATCTATTCAGAAGATGATTTTCTGAAACCATTGGGATGTTCACTCATGGGAGATAGCTGCTTGGATATAAGAGGAATGTCTCAGATGAGCAATACTATTGCAATTCACATTGATCACACTCCCTTCTCCAAGAGGTTAGAATGGGTTATCCTCACCTGCCTAAGGGTTTAATGATGACAGCTGGACATGCATTTTGAGTTCACTTCCAGAAGTGCCTTCTCACACTAATTTCTGGACTCCTTACGACCCAGGAAACTCAGTTGTCCCTTTGTAATTGCAAGGTCTACAGCATCTGTTCACTGATGGAAACGACTCTCTTGATGGGGTCAGTCTAGAGTCAGAATCACAGTGAAGTTTGTCGCCTGCTAGGAATCTTGTCATGACCTTGGGTTTTTTTCTCACTCTCAAGAGAACACCCAAATGCAGGACTGCCGGACTAGGAAGGCCTGTCAATCACAAGATATCTGGGGAGAAAAGTCATCTTTACACATGAGTCCCTAGCCTAAGGCTCAGTACAGGGTGGAGTTTAGGTTTATCTGCATTTACTTTTCCAAGCAGAAAACTCCTTTTGCCACAATATCCTGTTCACTCATGCCCAATCTGGTCATTTTTAGGGCTAGAAGACACTATGTAGAGTTCTATCAGCAGAGAAATCTGACAACTTGGTTTAAAATGAGGGATACTTTATTGGTCGCTGCTCCTCTACCATGGAATGTATATAAAGAATAAGACACGGATGTGTGAACAGATTTTCTGTTCTTGATTTTCCACTGTTAAAAGAAGGGGTTCTTCAGCAGACTTGCCTCTTGCAAGTAGTACACACAGCTCTGGAAACTGGCATTGTGCTGCCACAAGTCAAAGTAGAAACTCACCTCCACGCACTTACTGGGGTTGTACAAACTGAGATTGAGCAAATCAACCTGGTTTTAGGGGTTGGTGCGAAGAACACTATTAACAGAAATGTGCTCTTACAACACAGAATAGTTCAAACCATTTTTTTTTTCCTAAATTGAGTTTGGCCTACGGTAGAGATCTAAAGGAAACAAGAAACCCTCACAACCACTGAAACAAACAACACTGAAGTACTTAGTAATTTATAGAACTAAAGTTTAAGATGAATATTGTCCCAGAGCCAAAGGGGCTGAAATAGGCTTACGCTGACTCAGTTTCAATCAAAAAGGTACTCTTCATGGAAAGATGGACTCAAACTGCTACTTGGATTTCAAAACTCCCCATCTGGAAAAGAATATTTAATCTAGGTTTTTCTTTAATCTGTTCAGGCATTTTAAACAGCGACTTGATACTTCATGGAATTATAAAGCTATGTATAATGCAGAAATCATTCCAGAACATATGTGGCTCTCTTACTTTACAATGAAGGTTATTTCTGAGAACAAAGATCCTGTTTTCAAACAAATATGATCATTTACTGTGGCGCATCAGAAAACATATGGCGTGTTTAGTTTCGGCGGAATCATTCCTAAAGAAAGTGAGTAAGTTCCCATGAAGAATCAAGACGTTTTCAATTCATGGGGAAAACCAGCGAAGAAGGGGAGCGAGGGATCCTGCACTTCAGCTGAAGGCACACAAACACCTCAGAGGTCTTGTGATTTCAACATGGGACTGATGGTCCCAACGTGGTTTCTGTCCCGCCAGCAAAGAGCTTCAAAGACTAGTAATTCGCCTCACAAAGGCTCTTCCATGGATTCACCTCATTCCTGCAGGGCACTGAAAATGCAACTGCAGTCCCACTGAGCTTCCTCGTTTTCCAGGGTTGTGGAGCTTGCTGGAGGCACAGCATTTCAGAAACTCAATCTGCCTCTTTCCAAAAAACTGTACATTGTATTTTCTAGAACCAACTTCTGGGCTTTCCACCCTTTGTCTTTTCCTACTCTTTTTTTTTTTTTTTTCTTTTCTTAACAGTAGACCCATAAAAAGTGAAAAACCACAAAAACATCACCTTGGGAGACAGAAAAGGCTAAGACAGATCTGACCACATGACAAGTGTCTCAGCCTTGACCTATACAGGAGCAGGTAAGACTCTGGAGTGATGGACGGCTGCCACTGCTGCCGCCACTGCGACTGCACAACACTGTTTAGATGGTTGAACAAGTGCAAAGAGAACATTGCTGAGTCCCATTTGTGTTATTTGGCCGCACAACTCATGGTGTCGGAGGTGGCTTCGGAGATGGGCACGAGCTCTCACTGTCGAAGCTAGCAGCTCGGCCCTGCCACTGTAAAGAGGAGAAAAGTCTGGTTATTAACTGCTAAAGAAATTTACATTTCAACTTGCAAAACTGAACTGGCCCAATGCACTGAATTCACCTTTCCCAGCTTCTCATAAGCTTTCTTGAATTTTGCTGTCAGCCATGCAAAAACATAAGGGAAACAGCTTAGAGCTTCTGGTTTGGAATACCTGATTTTCAAAAAGACCTACTGCGGAGATAATTAAAGCTTTCTTAACCATGTGTGTGTGTGCGTGTGTGTGTTTGTGAATGAGGTGCTCTGACTGGACCATTTCTGTGCGCTTCAGCCATTTTTCACACTGAAAATCATATTATGTTAGCAGCGAAAGAGGCAGTGTGCAGAATATGTCCTTACTGCCAAGAACCCATGGTCATGCATTATTAGCAATTTGTCTGGGAACTGATAGTACAGCTAAAAATCTGATACTGCTTTAGCTTTGAGCTATCTCCTTTGGTCTTTATTCTTCCTATGGGCATTTGCACCTGACTTGTGGAGAGGTAGAGGCATGAGCAGACCCTTCTGGGCTTCTGTAACCCCTTTCTCCTCCCCAGCTCTCCTAGCTCAAAGACTGCCTTCTATCAGCCAGACTCTAACCCTTCTGTGAAAGGGGTGATGTAATGAGGCGTAATGGAGTGAAGGAGAGGGCTGAGGCTGGCTGGACTTGAGCCATTCGATCCTTCTTTAACCAGTCATTGTTGCAGCAGTCATAACTGCAGCAATGTTTACTGAGCAAGGATTTGACCCCATGAATATTCTGGACCTGCCTGAGGGCTGTATATTAATAACTTCAAAGTGAGTCAGTGTCCACTGCTCACCCAACCTTGGAGTGGGTTGCAGAGACCCAGTACTCTCCTGGGTGTCTGCAGGGACAGAGCTCCAGAGATAAGAGGTTGCTAGGTGGTCAAGATGACCTTCCTGACCTGGAAGTGCAGCCCCCCTTCTGCTTCTCATGAGTGTTGAGGGTCTCCACTGTGGAGTAACGGGGCTGAGCAGAAGCTGCAACTATGCATCTGTGCACACATGGAAATTTGGGGTCAGGGGAGGATGTGATTCTCCCTCAATACAGTCTTTTCTAGAAGGGCCGAGCCACCTGAGGAATAGATCACTTTCTATCCAGCATCACCTATGGAGTAGATGGGAAACCCACGAAGTTGAGGAAGGACCCAGACCTACTAAACTACTTTAATGCTTTCAGTTCTAAGGAAAGCTTCTGTTACCATTCTCTGGGCTCGGTTCTTCATGGGCTTCTTAGGACTCCCTGTGCAGGCCAACTGAAGATCTTTGTGACTAACCAAGGGCCAGACAATCAGGTACCGATGACTACCATTATGTGACCTAGACCTAAGCAATCTTAGCATGTCAGTGCTGGAGGCAGCCTTGGAAGCTGATCCAGTCTAATCTTGTTCTTGCAAATAAGCAAACGAAGTCAGAGAAGTCAAGACACAGCTGGCTAGGGGCAAAGCCAGGACCCGAAACCAGGTCTCCTAACACCCAACTAAGTGTTGTTTCCACTCCATCCTGCTGCTATCTCAGCATTTGGCCGCACTAGGGGAGGAAGGAGACAAAAGATAATAAGCAACCTAACGTCTTTGGGTCCACACCAGGTACTTACTCCTAACTCCAGGTGGCAGTCTCTCTGCTTGCAGCATCCACTTGAATGAAATCACAACCGAGGGTTTCCCTGGTGAAATATTTTAGATAAATAAATGCCTGGTTGTTGAGCCCACTGTGGCTTCTGACTCAAGTGTTTCTTAACCAGAAGGTGACAACAGATGATTACTAATGCTCTCATTTAACAGACCTTCATTTTAGGAGTTCTACTTTTCTGTTACAACCTTTACTGTTGGTGAAAGGTACATTATAATCACTGGCTTCTTCCCTGGGTAAGCATGCCACTTACACAACCTGACTGATAGGCCAGGTCAGAGGAGAAAACATAAAAGGGCTTCATAGAGTGTCTTTCTTCCTTTATGTAGCAGCCCAGAGAGTGGTCACAGGGAGCATAACTGTTTATCCAGAACAAATGAAGAAGGAACACTGGCTCCCCTGCCAGTCCGAGTTTTCCTACGAAGATAAACAAAGGGAGGAGATGGGGTTCGTGGACAACGGGAAGGCAAATGATTCCAGGAGGCTTACAGTGGCTCTGAAATAGCAGCATACCTGTCCCCAGCACACAGGGAGATTATTGTTTCAGAATGCCTGTGTTCTAGTAAGGTCTTTTTTTGCTCTGAAATGGGTCACGTTCCAATGGAGATTTGACATCTCTGGCAGATGATCTGAACCTGGCCCTCCATAATAAAATGCCTTGGTGAAGAGTGCTGGTCAGCCCTGTGTGTGGTAACAATGATGACACGTGGCTCTGGGCTGAAAGGGAAGGGGGCAGGTGCCGCAGCTGGGAAAGGCCACTTGTGATGGCCCAATGAATTTTTATTCATGAAAGAATCCCAGCAGGGAAAGACACCTTTTCAGTTAATTTGTTCCTCTCAGCCTTATTTTGAGGCCCAAACAAGTGAGCAAGTATGATGCCCTCTGTTCTCATTAATAAAAAAGAAATGATCACAGCACTTGAAAATCCCTTAAGAAAGGTGCAAGATAAACACAGAGCGCTTTGCAGATATGATGCCATTTATCTTCCCGGGAGCTGGAGGAGATTTCTTTATGATTATACAAATGGGAGATACAAGTTTCAGGAGCAAAGCTCTTGCTTAACATCCAGAACAGGAATGAAAAGAAGGCACGATGTGAGCTCTGAGGATGAGCGGGAGGATTGCCTCCAAGCACAATGCATCGCACCAGCGGACACAAGGTGCTTACTTAATGTCAGCCCTGTGGGGGTTTGCATGCATTTTAATAAAGATGCTTAAAATGTGGGCGCCAAATGTGTCTGCAACAATTTTAAATAAATGTGAACTATTGAAATTTCAGGTTGCCGAGACAAGTGTCATTTTCAGCTTCTTGATACAGAGAATGATCAGCTGAGCAGAAAATGGTGGGATCATGTATGGGGGAGGGGGCATTCCTGGGAGCTTGGCCTGCGAGGTCAAACAAAAAGTAAACCCAAAGCATATCAATTTATTCTCTTTTTGTTTTCCATATACTGTTACTTTCCCTTTACTGTCTCATCAAATATTCATTTTCAAGGGCTTGATTCTACTTTATCTTTCTTTTGTAGTCTGAACCAGTGAGTCGGAGTTCTCAAAGAAATAGGGACTTGGAATCAATTATTTGGCTTAATTAGGTTGTATTCATCATGAAGGAGAGTGATTCTGGAGGCAAGTCCTAGCTCCTCCGTGGTACGCAACACCCCACCCCCAGCTGTAGCCGCTGCTCTGTCATTTTCCATTTTCCACAGGCAGGCTCAGCCTGATAACAGGGATGGGTTATTGCAGACTCAAGATTAGAAAGGCAGTCACAGTACAAGATGGCGGCTTATGGGCCCAGCCATAGTTTAGGGTCAGAGTTTCCTAGAAAAACAAAGATGGGAAGGGCTTATCCCCTCATTTTACCCAGGAACCCCAAGACCAGAGTGGGGCACTGAGTTTTCTAAGGCCCTACAGCTGAGCAGAGACCTCTTAGCTCTCATTCCATGCCCTCCCGCTAAGCCACCCTAAACAGTTTAGTATACTTGTTCTATTCTTAAATATCTCCAAAGGATGGTAAGCGGGGGAGGAGGAGTGGTGTGGTGGATGGGGCTGTCATGACCTCTGCCTGGGCTGAACCAGCACAGCCTTCAGTGAGGTGCTGGATGCTGTCTGCAGGTTGTCTAGCATTCTGCCCAGCAATGCCTCCTGTATTGTGGGTTCCTCACCCACACTCTGCAGAAAGGGCTTTCTGGAAAAGAGGGGCAGCGGCTCCCCTGGGGGAGCTGAGAGCCGAGGGACTGGCCTCACTCATTAAAGGTCCACAGCTATGGAAAAATCAAGTCGCCTACAAGATAGAAATATGAGGTCTCAACTACCAGACACTGCTTCTTAATACCCCTTGATGCCACCTCAAAGGTCACAGGGCAGGAGCTGCACAGAGCACACGCCACCTGTCTGGGGAGGTGAATCAATTAGCCTGCCCCCTCAACAACCGAGGTCCCTATCAGCCGTGTTTCCACGGGTCCAATCCCCTTGGCTCTCAGGCTCTCCTGAGACATCTCACCCTGCCAGAAACAGCTAGAAATGGGCCTGTCCTCCGTGAGAGGGCAGGGAGCCGGTGGGTTCTCTGGGTTTGCCGACCTGACTTCTCTGCATCATAGAGTGTGGGGAGGGGATGACTCTGTTTTGAAGGTGACTCCGATTTTAAGCTGAGGGGCCATGCAGTGAAAAGGATAAAGCTTTATTTTGTATTAGCAGAATTTCCAATTTATACAGCTCTCTAGACTTGTTAGGTTTGAAGCCTGTTAAGATGACAGAATATTCACCCAGCTGTCTAGGATACAGACCAAGGCATGAGATATTGTGAATGAGGTTTAAGCCTTGTTTGGTCACCCACACTTCCAGTCTATTTGAGAAAAAGCAGGCCTGGGGACCACCAGGGTGATAGAATACAGGATCCTAAGTCAGTGGGATTCAGTGGAGGGTGGAGAAGTTTGCAGATATCACTCAAAGGGATATTTTCTTTGCAATTGAGGGAGAAGTGACAGGGTCAAGGTTATACAGTAAGTCAGGAGGGACCAAGATTAGAGCCCAAGTCTCGGGACTCCCAGCCCAGTGCTCTCTCCATTACGTCTCTGTTAGAACCCAACGCAACCCAGCTCCACAGCTTTAGCCAGAAAGCCTGACACCTTGAGGTCATGCTCCCTTCCCCAACAAGGGCGAGAACCAACATTCATAAGAGGAGGAATCTGCTCTTTGGCATCTCCATCCAAGCAGTGAAAACGGCCAAGTGACTGTCTCGCTTGAGCCTCAGGGAACTTACTGTTCTGACAGGGGTAGAATGTCTTGCCAAGTTGTGATCTCACCCGCTTGGGGCTTTCTCCTAAAGGACCAACTTGGCCAAGGGCTTTGTGAAAGCATTTCAGGCCTGGCACAGTGGTTTGCTGGCACATCTTCTTCAAAGTTCTTGCTTTCCATTAAGAACTCAGTGTTGCTTTCAAAATGCCCAACACCAGAGGCTTTGTGTCAGTGGCCTCCACCTTTTTCCTCTGTTTCCTTTCAGCCTATTACACACCCTGTAAGAAGCATGTGGCCCCCATGCCCACCTTTCCACAAAAGGCTGAAGGTGTCACTGCAGCCGACTGCCATTCTCCAGCCCACACTGCCATGCAGCAAACATGCCAAGGGCCAGGCGACCTCACCCACCTCTTTGAAGGATTTCTTTACCTCCACCAAGGAGTGCCAGTGTGCGATGGGCTTCCGGGGGTATGCCAGCATCTCGTTCCAGTGGTCCCTACCCAGGCCTTCGGCATTGATCCCTACACGACAGACTCCTATGATCTCATTGTGGCCCACTCTGAGGGAGAAACAAAAGTCCCAGCATTGGCTACCAGACATGCCCTCAGAAAAGGAGGTCCTGTGCGGGTGGCCGGGGGGGCGGGCATGGTAGGACTCTGCCCGATGGGTCTAACTTAGAACTCTGAGCTCTGGAAACAGATGCTTGGCAGGGCTTCTGGGTGTCAGTGGCAGTGAAGCCTTTGCCTAGTCCCCTTCAGTGGACACTGGACACAGGCAGATAAGCAAAGGTTATAAACTTGTTTGGAATCTCAAGAAATGGTGGGCAGATAGCCTGAGTTTGGGAGGTGAGAGACTCTAAGTCTCTTCACTTGTTTGACCCCGCCAACACATTACAACCTCACGGAGACATCAGTATTTGCAAATAAATCGACAGTCTCTGAGCACCATTTCTCTAAAACCCCCGTGGCTGGAATGTGATTTATTCACTCGGTAAGAACATCAATTATCCCTTAAGTATGTTCGTCAATACTATGCCTGAGAACTTGGGCTAGAAGTCCTGTATTGAGGCTTTATTGCATGGTTTCTTTCTCCTTTAGCTAAAGTGACAACTGGAGAGAAGGAGTTATAGGGGCTGGAGTAGTTGAGAAATGTTTCTGAGCCAGCCTAGATGGAAAAGCAGGGGGTGTGGAAGGGAAGAAAAATATCTGAGAGAGGGGAGATCCGACTGGATGGATATGCTGGTTCCAGATTAGGGAAGGCCGTGAGAGTCCAAGGGAAAAGCCTGGATCACAGGAGCCACTGATGGTTCTTGAGAAGGGCGGGTCCAGGAAGAAAGCTGTCATTTAGGAAGATGTGTCCCTAGTATGTTGACTGAATTGGGGCAGGAATCGATGGAGGCAGGGGTCAGCTAGGAGGCTGCACAGCCATCCCAGGGTGACAGTAGTAGCAACAGCAGAAATAGAGAGGATAGAGGGGCATTTCAAAGGCCAGATAACAGGACTTGGTGCCAGATGGAAGAATGGGAATAGCAAGGGGGTGAATTCAGGGAAACTGATGGATAGAGCTGCCCTTGATGGAAATAGGCCAGTTGGGAAAAGAACTTTGAACCTTTGCTAAGGGAGAATCCATGCTCTTCCTCAAACTCCTGTACCCTTCCTGGGTACAGATAGAGTTGAGGCCTGAACCCCGAAGCTTGAGCCCTGAATCACAAGGTCTCTAAGGTCAAGGAGCCCTGTGCTGGTGCTGGAGTGGGAGTGAGGGGTGGAATCACATCCTTCTGGGACGCCCACCTACCGATCATAGTCCATGACTGAGATGAGCAGGCTGACTTGATCCATGTTTTCCGGGGGAATGTCAAAGATGATGGCCTCATTGTAGACAGGATTGAGAGTGTTTTTCTTTATGGTTGTTTTCTTCTTCTTCAGCCTCCGCCCATCACAAAGCAGGGACACTTTGACATAGGGATCTGTGCCAATGGGGACAGAGGAAAGGGAATGGAGTGTGTTAACAGATGTCTGCAAACATCATTTGCAGCAAAGGGACTGAAGCCCTAGACCTACTGCTGCTCATCAGATGGTATCAGTGGGTTGTTAAAATAATTAAACCACCTTGTATTTATGTAGCACACCTGTCTCTGAGGACGCTCTGTGCTTAATACATGCAGAGTCTTTAGCTACCTCAGTATTCTTGGGAGAGTGCCTAAAGGACTTTTACTAATGGGGAAGCTGGCCCCAAATCAGACATGGCACCTGCCGACGGGTATGCAGTTCACAGCCCTAAATCTCAGCTCGTCAATCACTGGCTGACTCAAAAGGGTGATGAGGCCGAACAATGACACTATTTCTTTCACCTATGAGGAGTGCTTTTCCTTGAGTGGCTTTTTGTTTTTTCAGAATTGTAAACCAAAGGATAAAGGTTTTGGGGCGGGGTAAAAATAGGACTCAACAATGGCCAAGGAGACACAATGTGTCAGAGTGAAATGAACAGCAACAATCACGATGCTGTTCATGTCCTCCCCACCTGAGAACATAATTTTGGGTCCCATTGTCTCAATAATCTCATTTCCGTTTGGCATCTAGAAGGCGGGAAGTGGCCCTGCTCTCTGCTTCCCTGGAAGCCGTTTCCTGCCCACTTCTGGGCAGTGGAGGAGGAGGGAGCTGTGGCCCGGGGAGACTCAGGGCAGCTGGTTGACATTTCCTTTCTCAGTGGGATCTTGGATTCTCTCCATCCTGCAAAGAGATGCTTTTACTGAACTTCCATGTGCCTCCCATCTTTTTGTTTTCTTTAGTTTTCTGAATGGGTATTTCATGGCCATCTTTCTACCCTGAAATTTTCTACTCACCCAAGTGAAGTGATACCTATTGTATCTCATAGCGCAGGTGTCTCGGTCACCATCATAATTGTTATGTATGCTGCACAGCTCAAGACATGGGAGGGCAGCTCACAGGTAATAATAGCTTTCAAGACACTGATGTGCTGAGACACCTTGTTGCCCAGAAGCCAGGGATCCTGTGAATCTGTCAGGAGATGCCAGCCAAGCAGCCGCTCCCCAGCTCATAGGCATGTGGTTCTATCTCCTGGACACTGAGCACCTACTAGGGCCCTGTACTCCCTGGCATCATTCAGATGGCAGATGAGGCACACATCCATGGTGGAAACGAGGAAGAACTGTGACACCTGATCAGAAACCCCAAGCCTGAAAGGCATTTCTGTAGACACCTAAATGAGCTGCCAACTAATGCATGTGGCAGCAGTAGCTGTGCTTTAACTGTGGGGACGTGAGGTTGGGTTGATGGGGAGACCATGAGGTGTTTAATCAACCTGCTTCTCTAACTATACATTTGAAAGGATCTTCTCTCGGGGATTTTCAGTATAAAGGAAGTGAGAGTTTTGAGAACTGGCATGAGGCTCTGCTTTCCACAGATTCCATTCTCTGTGGATATGCCCCAGGACGTTATTCAGGTTCAGGTAGACAGATGGGCAGAGCTAGCCCCAAGACCTGTCTTTAACACAGCAGCTTGCAAGACCCATAAGGATGTATCTTGCCTTGCAAAGTGGCTCCAGACTTGAGGTTGCTCAGGTGCTGCCTCATTCCCCTGCTCTACCTATTTCCATACATTCCCACATCATAGCAGATTTCCATATCGTGAGGCTTGGAAAAATAGGGGCAGAGCCGCTTGTCCCATGGGCCACTGAGAAAATGCCTTAGCAAACTTCCCCAACTCTGTTCACCCCTACAAGGCATATCCAATTTTTTAAGAGACAGGGTCTTGCTGTTTTGCTCAGTCTGGTCTTGAACTCCTGGGCTCAAGTGATTCTTCCACCTAAGCCTCCTGAGTAGCTAGGATTACAGGCATGAGCCACTGTGCCTGGCTGATATGAAATTTATAAAATTCAGCGTGCATATTTCCCTTGCAGGAACCCACACTTTCACCAGCACCCATGAAGCCAAGCAGACAGATGACCATTCCCTAGGCTTTTCTGGGGCAAAAATCCATGTTTTCTAGTGGAATGGTGGCCCCAGATGATCTTGGAGGTCCTTTCCTCTCTAACAGCCTATGATGCTCTATGCAGCTGAGGGAGGGGACACAAAGACCAGCAGTGTATTTCAGCCTCATTGCCATGGGAGCCGTCAACATTCAGCATTTAGAATGCACTCACCACCCCTTTGTAGCATACTGGTCCTTATTATTATTTTGTGCTATTTTTAGTGTCATGGTTCTAGCAGATAGGCTTTGAGAATTGATTCAGGGCTAGTTTAGATCATGGAGAACAGGAGGATCCTGGGTTTTAGACGTCAATGCCACACAATTCAAGAATAGGCAATTAATAAGCTCCATTCACTCCCCAGCTTAGTTCAACATCAAATAAGTCTGGGCTGAGGGCAACCTCAAACTCATCCTCAAGAACAGGAGATCTAGTTCGAGAGGCTCCTAGCCAGTACACCCCCACTGCTTCACCCTTGGACCAGGTTCCTAATGCTGTAAATTCAGCCATCCATTCTTTCGATATCTATTTATTGAATGCTTACTGTGTTTTATCCACTGTTCCAGATACTTGCTTACATCAATGAACAAAATAGACAGAAACCTGTAATGAAAAGAGGACCCCTGGATCTTCAGAATCAAGCCAAGGTTTAATAACAGGTTCCAAACCCAGGTCGAAAAGAGGGGCAATTGTGAAAGGGAGGTTAGAAATTAGCATGAAAAAAATCTCACACCCCAAACTCTCTGATTCAGAGCAGCTTTTGTGATGACCTCAGCAGCTTCACCATAGGCTTTCTCTCCAGCACATCAATTCAATTATGCCAGAGAAAAGAGAGTGTGGGGACTTAGGCAGCAAAATCCTATTTCCCTCAGCAGCCTTGAGAGTCTTCAGTGAATTTTCTTCCCTGTTATGCACTTATTTTGGTATTAAAACGAAATCTACATTGGCTGTACTTTAGGGGAAGCTGACTTGCTGCTGCCTAAGCTTTTCCCAGGCCAGAAGAGGTCCGTTAATCTCTTCCCCACTTCCTGATGTGTGTGGGAAGCTCTGAGGGACCCAGAGCTACAACAAATACATGTTACTCTAGGGTTTCCTGACCACCTTGTCCTGAAACTTCAGTTTTCAAGGCCTGATACCGCCTCTTCTTCCAGCTGCACCAGGTTACATCTGAGCCCAGGTGTTTTTGGCTCAGCCATCACCTCTTTCCAGCAACTGATTATACCCAAGACTCAAGCTACTCCTCTGTTATTTCCAAACAAATACCTTCTTCCACAACTTAGGGGTTTTTCAGCAAATAAATAAAGAATACAAAGCAAATATGAGGAAAACTCTTTAATATATTCCCAGCTAAGTTCAGAAGCACCTCCTGAGTGGTTTTACGTTGGTAATCTGAATCATCAAGAGTCTCTTGAGCAGGAGGGCAGGGGATCTAGCGAAACAAACTGAGCTTTCTTCCACATTTGCAATTCTGAGTGCAGCCCAGACTGAGAGGCTTCACCCCATTTCACTCCTCAGAGCAGTCTGAGCTGATGAGGGAAGGAGGCTCCCAAGACTCAAGTTACTCCTCTGTTGTTTCCAAACCCAAATACCTCCTTCCACTACTTGCAGAATTGTAGGGGAAGACTCAAACCTCTGACACTACATCCATCCTGCAGGTTGCTGTGCAGCCGCCCCCAAACAAGCATTTCCTCTGTCACTAGAATAGGACTATATTTCTATGTTCCTGCTGTACCTAGCAGCTTTCTTGGTGCTGAGGCTGAGGCCAGGAGGCCTGCAGCAAAGCCTCAAATACCAACGCATTTTGCTTTTCAGTGGATTTGTTTCTTTGGCTCAGTGCACAGAATTGCTGCCATAAGCCTGCACAGACTGGCAAACATTTACACACTCAAACTTGACATAACCCTTCTGGAAGTCCTGGGGCCTCATATAAGGACTTTCTTATCTTTCTCAGATAAGAAAACTTATCCTTAATTTTTTAATCCTGTATATTTACTTCTTATTATCTCCCTCTTCTAAGAGAAAGAATGACAGCAATAGATGATATGCTTATATGTGCTTATATGTGCAAGGCACCATTCTGAACATTTACATGAATTAACTCCTTTCTCCTGAAAGCAACCCATATAAGATATTATTATTCCCACTTTTCAGACTAGAAAACCAAAGCATTTACACAGCAAAGAAGTGGCAGAACTGGAGTTCGAATCCAAGCAGTTTGCGTCCAGAGCTGGTGCTTCTATTCTAAGAATGCTGACAATTCTTTCCCCTTCTCCCTGAACACCGTTCCAAATCCTAAAGTCTGGGCTGCTGGCAGGCCACTCGGGTTAAGAGAAGTACCTGAATAGCCTGTGATGTCCATCGCCTTGAGGTTCCGACACTTAATCACGGTGAGGGTGAGCCTGCCTGCTGTGGGCAGGTAGCAAAGGGAGAACATGATCTCTCCCAAGTCCACGCTTTCCTGCAAAGAAGCAGACAAGAGGGCAGATGAGGGGCTTGCAGACCACGGGCCTCATGTCCAGTGCAGCATCTGTTGGGGTTCTCTGGGGTCAGGAGGAGGCTCTTGGAGACACAGTGCTCTATTTTTAAGACTAAGGAACTGGCCTCCTTGTTGCGAATAACCGGGTATAAAAGGCAATTGAAACAATATTGCCTTTTCAGTACAATTTGCCCCTTCCAACATTCCCTCTCAATGTCAACCACATTCTGACCCTGGTCCTTGCCTTTCTGCCTTTGGCCTGACTTGCTCTCCATGTGCCCCTTGGCTTCAGCCTCCAACCACCAGCCCCTTTATGGCCTCTTCCTGTTCTCCTCCAGCTCACCCTTCTCAGTCACTGACCCCCTTGACTTCCTGCCCATCCAGGCATGTGGTCATGACAATGTCCTGGACAAGACACATGCTCTAGCCTTCAGGTGTCCCGTCTCCCAGCAGGTCCATGATTCTTTTCTGCTTCTGCCCCTCAGTGTAGTAATTCTTTGTCAATCAGAGCCAACCAAGGAGACAAACACCTGGCACCCCATCTGACGGCAAGTGTTTGATGCTAGGCCTCAGGTCCACTTTCTGTTTTCTCCTTAAATGTGGTCATCCTTTAAAAATAAACCCAGCACAGAGCACACGGCCTGCTGCCTCTCCTGCCCCCAGAATCATCATGGCCAGGGATTCCTGGGGGTTTCTGAGAGAATAGGAAAACCTCAAAGACAGTAAGCACACCCATGTGTGGCATTAAACAGTGCCTTGCCAGGTTGCTTCCTCCATTTGATGAAGGAGGGTGCTGTCATGGTGAAGCCTCCTCCTGCAGCTTTGAGAAGGAGCTCCAAGATATGGAGATGTTTTCTCTCATAGGGCTCCCAGAGTCAGGTTTGAGGAGGAAGAGGTCAGGGTTTGGGGTGATTTCAGATGAGGCCATCCATCCACCCATCCATCCATCCATCCATCCATCCATCCATCCATCCATCCATCCACCCATCCATCCATCTATCCATCCATCCATCCATTCAGTAATTCAGTCAGTCAACAAATATTTATTGATCACCTGCTATGTGCTAAGTGTTGATCTGAGTGCTAAGGATAGAGGAGAGAACAAAACAGACAAAAATCCCTACCTTCCTGGAACTTAAAAAATACATTTTAACTTAAAAAAATAATTTCAACTTTTATTCTAGATTCAGATTCAGAGGGTACATGTACAGGTTTGTAACATGGGTATACTGCGTGATGCTGAGGTTTGGGGTACAGATGATCCTGCCACCCAGGTAGTGAGCATAGCACTCAACAGTTAGTTTTTCAAACCTTGCCCCCTCCCTCCCTCCCAACTCTAGTAGTCCCCAGTGTCTATTGTTGTCATCTTTACGAGTGGAGCTTACATTTTATTAGGGCAAAGGACAATAAAAGAGGTAAGTACATAAGTTAGTCAAAAGTATCAAGGAGAACAAAAGGCAGAGAAGGGGAATATAAAATGACCAGCAGGAGGCCATAGTTGTTGAATTTTTAGCCAGAGAAGGCCTCTCTAAGGAGGTAATGACTTCTGGGAAAGAGAAGAGTTGAGGGTGACACCAGGGTTTTTGTCCATTCTCCTTGCAAAGAGCCACCCTCTCCTGGAGACTCCGACAGCCCTGGTCCCCCCTGGAGAATAAGCCAAGGTCCTGTCTCCCCCTATCTCCAGAGCCTGCACTCAGCACACTCTCCTCTAGGCGGCCCTGACACCCCACCACTTTCCTAGCCCCAGATTTGTCTTTTTGTCCACATCCCCGAAATAAAGTCACCCCCCAAACCAAATTCTAGGAACAGCAGAAGGTTCCCAGGAAGGGCCTGGCTGGGGCCAGGGCTGGGCACACTGTGGAGACAGCCACCCCTCCTGCACACAGAACCCTGTGGCCTCCACAGAGCCAGCCATCCCACACCAGCCCCTGTGGAGCGCCTCCATGAAGATCACTTCCATCTGTGAGGCTCTCAGCAACTCTGTGAGGCAGGCTTGTTGGCATTTTCCCCTCCATTTCACAGATGAAGAACTTGCTCAGGTTTATAAGCCTTGCTAGCTGCCTGGACTCGTGACTCTCGGGAGAGTGGTCCTTGCACTCCACTTTTGAGCAATGCCCTTCCAGCTCACCTAGGAAGCTGCTCAAGGGAACCCTCACCCTTCTGCACCTTGACATACACTCCATCCACTTGTTCATTTGTGTTTCCATTCGTATTTACAGAGTGCCTGCCAGAGGCACCATGCTTTGTGGAGAGTATGCAGTCCCCACTCTCGAAATGCAGATGGTCTAGTGGGGTGTAACCAGTTAAAAGAAGGTGCTGGAGTCCCCATCTCGCTCAGGTGCATCTCCTGGCTCCCTAGACCCCTAGTCAAAAGAGACACACACAGCAAGTGCCCTGTGCCCTGGCATGGGTCCTGTGGCAGCGGGCAGATCAGCATCACATCTGGCTAAATATTCCATGTCTCACAGAGGCACCGAGGTATAAAGAGAAGCCCCTTTATTTCCCTTAATAACCTCTCAAGCCCCAAGTTACTGAAACCCTTTAGATTCAGTGAGCACAGTACTAGGAACCAACTCATTGCATATGGACTGTGTGTCAGGCCTCTGCTAAGTACTTGGCTAGACTATCTTGGTGAGTCTTACCTCAGCCCTGTGAAGTAGGTGCTCTCTCTCTCATCATCCCTATTGCACACAGGAGAAAATTCATGTTTGGTGAAGTTAAATAACTGGCCCACGGCTGAGTGACTAATGAGCGCTTTGGTGCGAGATTTTCATATATTAGTGCCACTGCTCAAACACCTTCAGTGGCTCCCTTTGTTTGGCTTCTGGGATCAAGGCTCATCTTCTTAGCTTGCACTTGGGGCTTTCAGCAACCGGGCCCTGTCTTACCTCCTCACCTGCTGCTCTCTCCCTTCTCTATGCCAACCCTCCGCTCCACATGGCTGGTATATCTTTGGTCCTTTTTGCCAAAATGACTCCCCTTCTCCTCTTTGCTTGGATACTCCTACACTTACATCACGCCCCCACACCACACCCCCATGGACCCTCGCCCAGGGTCCAGGCCACAGTGAGCATCTCTCCTCAACACCCCTGCAGGACTTCCTGTCCTCGAACAGCTCACAGGAGTCACCAAGTCCCCTTTTCCCTGTAGCTGTGTCCCCCAGCATCTAGTGACAAGGGCCCCTTTTGTGACAGGGTCCTTGCCTTGCACCTGCTTGTGCTTCAGCGTGCCCAGAAGGACACAAAAACAGCTACAGAAATGCTCGCAGAAAGGGGTGCTTACATGTTAGTAAAAGAACTCTGGAAGGAGTGGTTCTTCGTACAGTGTTATGATCGAGTCAGGGCCCTGGGAAGAACTCTGGAAGCTCCTGTGGCCCCTCCGAGAGGGAGCGAACAAAAGGCTGCTGTCCCCATTTCCCCACCACCATGTCCTACAGATGTGGAGTTGCCTGCGCTTTCACAGGCTGTCTCTTTTGGGGGAGTCTGAGTTTATTCCTTATGAACTTGGGAGGCTTGCCTGGGGGTATGAGAGGTCCCTCGGGGTAAACAGCATCGCCCCAGGCTCTGTGAACTGCTGTCAAGGATGGCTCCCTCCAGGGGAGCAGTGAACCGCAGACCTCCTGGGTTTTGCAGGACCCCTGCTCTTTCTCACAGGACTGTGGCAGCTGGCGACATGCAGGTGCTGAGTCTGCAGTATGGTGTGGCCCCTGCACCCAAAAGTGAACTGCACCCTCCATCCATGGGCACAGCCAGGTAAAAGGACTGGCCCAAGATCCCACTATGACCTGGAGGCAGGGAGGAAACCAGGGCCAGAAGACAAAAGCCTGGCTCTGGAGGCTTCCTCAGGGAGTGGCTGGCCCTCACTGTGCCTGGAGGCAAGTTAGCAGCTCTTGGTTCACTGTTCTCCTGTACACACAAGCAGCAGAGGACTGGATTATTTAATAAGGGAAAATAAACAGGTTAATTTTGAGTAAATAAGAGATGAGAACTAAGCAAACAGAGAGGGTCAGCAACTCCTGGTAGTCACTCTCTCTCTCTCTGGAAAGCCAGGCCCCAGCTCAGCCCTCACCAGGTCCTCTCTCTGAACTACCCTCTCTCAGGAGGTTTCAGTCAGATCCCACATGGCTTACTAGCCTTTTATCCTCATTAGAGGTGTTTGAGACTTTGGACTTCAGTAAAACCATGGGTGACCAGGGGCTTCAGAACAGCTAGCACATTATTGCTTTCATCTTCACCTTCTGTCAGGAGAGGCTGCCTTAGGGCCCCTGACTGGTAATGAGCTCTCTGGTGCAGGCGAGGTCACTGCTATCCAGAAAGCAGCAGAAACCAGCATAGCCCTCTAGACTGCTAACCTAGAAGCTGATAGGGTAGATCAGAGCTCAACAGCAGCTGGCTGAAAGTCTTGGCTAGTGCTTGCAGGAGGTGGACCTGCTGAAGGGAGGGAGCCAGGATGTTGGCTTCTGGAGAAATCTGTCCTTCAGTGCAACCTGTACACCTGATGTCACTGCCCATAACAGTAGCATTCTCCTTGGCTGCAGTGCCCAGGGTGTCTGGACAGTAAGATTCTTAAAGGCTCACCTATCTATAGCCCAACACTGCACTCCCTGGTTTCCCAGAGGCCCCTCTGCAACAACTGATTAAAGCACTTCTCTCTCTTTGATGCAGTCACATAGTCCTGGGCATAGAAAAAGATATCCTATTTGTGGGCTGCCCATGAAAGGGCAGTGACCCATGAATCAGGAGACCTGGACTTTAGACCCTCTGCCCCCAGTTAACTGTGAGACCTTGAGCAAATCATTTCCCATCTCTCGTCCTCGGGCTATAAAATGTAGGGGTTGTTCTAGATGAGATGCTCTATCCTCAAGGTCCCTGCCAGCCATGAGAACCCAAGATTCCAACTGGAAAATCCATCAGCCATCACCAACTGAGATGACCCAAGGATGCTTAAGTGGTGTCTATTGCCTGCCTCAAGGAATCTAGCAATTTCACTTTGAAATCCAAATGCTCCCATTTTTTTAGTCCCCATTGCCCCTCAAATGTTTTGTTCTTCTCCAAGGCCAGCCATGTTTCCTCCTGAATAAGCAGCCAGTGGCGTCAATGCCTCTGAGTCCATCTTCGGAATGCAGGCTAAGCAAAGCAAGAACAATGCTTCCCCATTTCTTATGGAACACTTCTAGTCTCTTAGTCATTAAGTGGCTTGTCTGAATCTCTCATCATCAGCAGAGAAGCATCCGCTACACTTTCAGGAAAGCCATAGGAGACCTAAAAAGATCTCAGAAGCACGGGGCAGGAAGTGCTGTTAAGTTCCCCAGGGGTTGTGGGAGGGTAGGGGGGCTGGAAGAGAGATGGGGTGGAAGCCAACTGGACTCCAATGGCTAAAGAAACATTCACTGAGCAACCGCACATTATGGACCTGGGGCTCTGTACTGGGGGTACAGAGATGAGTCAGATGTGGAAGCCAGATACGTGGAGCTGAGCCAGCCCCCGTGATATCTCCTCCCATAGCAACACAGGCCTCCTCTTTGAAGCACACACTACAACTATAACTTTTATGTTGATCTGGGGATTACATGATGAATGCCTGTGTTTCTCACCAGATTGTATGCTCTTTGAAGGCATGAATGGGGTCTGGTTTTATTCATCCTTATACCTCTCATGTGTAGCCCAGTGCCTGATGTGTAGTAAGGGCTCAGCAAATACTGGTTAATGAACAAATGGTTGAGAATGTGGATTTGGGGTCAATCAGATCCAGCTTCCAGCTCCAAGACTATGAGAGGTTACGTACTCCTAAGAGAGTAGCATGGCTTACTTAACCTTTCATAATCTTGGCTTCCTAACCTGTACAGTGGGATGAATATAGGACCCACCTCTTAGGATTGCCACCGAGATTAAATGAGGTAATTTGTGCAAAGTGCTTACTTAGCACAGTGGCTGGCACAGAGTAGGTGCTTAGTAAGTATTGGCTACTATTATAATTATTACTACTATGATAAAGAGCTCACGGTCTTGGAATAGGGGCAGGGGAGAGAAAGGCATATCAGTGGGTAGTACTGTTTGGTTTGATCGGTGTAGTAATAGAGGTGTGGACAAGACGGGGGCATGCAGAGCAAGGAACCAGGAACTCAGTCCCAGATTTCAAGCTAGGCTTCCCAAAGAGGGTGATATTTGGTAGGATCTAGAAAGGTGAGTAAAAGTAGATTTCTGTCAGAAAAAAGCAAGCAAGGGCTTTTGCTTTTTTTCTCTGGAGAGGGATCAACAGTGCCTAAAGACATGGAAAGGGCAGGGAGTGTTCAGGGCGCATGAGAGGTTCCCTGTGGCTGAGAGCATGGTGATGACAGGGGTGGAGAGCTCCCAGATGAGGCTAGAAACAGGGCCCCAGGCAAGGGCCAGCCTTGCTTGCCTAGTAGCCCATACTTGGGAGTTTGTCCATGATTCTGCAGACGACGGGAGACTGGGTCTACCCCTGCCCTTCCTTCTCTACTTCCTACTCAGTCCACTGTGTCACCTTCAACCCAGACACCCACACCAGAGACCATTTTCATGTGTGTCGTTCATTTGTCACCCAACCACTAAATGTTGGAGGATCTCGAGAGACAGTAATGGTAAGACAGACAAAGTCCCGGCCCTCCAGGAACTCATATTCTAAGGGAGGGAGACAAAAGTACCCTAAGCAAGATGGTACCCAAGGGCAGTGAGGGAGCCAGGGACCTGACCAAGGGTAGTGAGTGGGTGTGGGGCCACTTTACTCAGAGTGGTCCTGAAAGATGGGGAGGAGCAGCCAAGAGTGGAAGGAGAGCTCTCAGCAGAGGGGCTAGCAAAGAGTGCTGTGGGTCTGGCTGGGGGAAACGGATGGTGGCTGTGGTACCAGAGTAAGTAAAGGGTAAGAGGGAGGTCAAGGGAGGACTTGGAAGTGATTGGATTTTGCTTCCTGTGAAAAGCAGAGCCCTTGGAGGACTTGCAGTAGTTTGGGACTTCAGCAGCTTGTAAAGAATGGGTGGCAGGGGCAGGGTGAAAGTGAGCGTGAGCTCAGATGCTCTACGCCCTCCACGGCTACTCAGTTCCCGAGCTGCACAGCTTCTCCCTTCTGAGTGTCCCCAAACTCTGAGGCCCTCTCCTCCCATCCCCCCTGCACTACCTCAGCTCTGGCCTGCACCATCTCTGCCAGATCCCTGCAGTTTTCTAACTCCCCCTGCCCACCCCCTCCAATCCATCCTCCTTGCTGTAACCAGGAGGTTGCTCTCCTGCTCAGAATTCTGCAGTGGCTTCTCATTTCACACTTGTTTTGTAGTTGGAAAGCCTCTTCTTCAAATGAAGTATCATCCAAAAGCCCAATCACATGCAATAGCTGAAGAATGGCTCAGAGACAGGGCACCCAGAGTACCTTCCACCCCTCAGACTACCTCCTTGGAACTTTCAGGAGTCAGCATGAAAAACCACTAATTCACAGAATCACATGGCATTCAAGCTTCTTCACGGGGTGGCCCTCGCCTTTCTAGCCAGCCTCACCTTCCACTGTTCTGCCCCAGGTGCCCTACACTCCAGCCACAATAACCATAACATTGAGTGTTTACTATGTGCCGTCCTGCCCTAATTGCTCCTATGTATGATGTCATATAATCTTCACAAAAGCCTTACAAGATGGCTATTATTGTTATCCCCACTTTTTACCTGGGGACACTGAAGGATGGAGAGGTTATGCAACTGGCCGAAGGGCATACAGCTACTAAATGGCACAGCCAAGATGTGGACAGAAGCTTGAGAGTCCCCACTTTCAGCCACTACACCATCCTGCCTCTTGATGACACCTCCCCACTAAACGCTCCAAGATCTTTCCAAGAACTTCGTCTTGTTCTTTCTGCCTCCTGAAATAACTTCTCCATTCCCCTGACCATCTTGGACAACTCTTATCTTTCCAGGCCAGCTGTCCCGTCACCCCCTCTTGGGTCACCTCCTCTGACTCCCTTGGTCTGGCTTGGGGTTGTGCTCCCATTGCTCTTGGGTGGTAAAGGCCAAGGGAGAAATCTCACAACTGCCCCAAGGCAAAGTCAGGACTTCCGAGAGGAACCCGGAACCCGGCAGGATGTGCTGAACTGCTGGGTGAGGGGCTGCAGGAGGAGAGTGGAGACTGACACTCTGCCCGCCCCATGTCCCCATGGCTGGCTCAGCTCTCGCCTGGGAGAGAGGAGCTGTGGGAGTGGGCACTCCTTCCCAGGGTGCCGAGAGGGGGCCCCTGCTGTGAACACCAGCCTGGGTGACGTGAGTTGATTCCCTGCTCCTCCTCAGGCCTGGGCTCTTAGGGCTTCAGCAAGAATGCTGGGGGTGGCTGGGGTAGAAGGGCAGGACGTGTCTGTTGTGACGCTCAGGGCTTCCTGCTGGGTGCTGGGGCAGGTTCTGTTTGTTCTGAGTTCCATGACTGCTTTTACTCTCAAGTGCTTCTCGGCCCCAAGGGCCTTGCAGCATTATGAATAAATGATCAACCAGAATTGAGGCTCCTTAAACGAACTCAGTATACTCCAACTTCACCCTGCAGTGTGGACACAGGGCTAAAGACTGCCCCGTGGAGGAGAAAGCACCCCCAAGCCAGTGCGGAGCAGCGGTGCACGGAGGATGTGGGTGAGATCCTTGAGTCTGGGTTTGTCCTAGGGACCCATTGAGACTAAAGCACACCAGCGGGAAGCAAATGTTTCTGCATCTGAGCATCTTCAGAGAAACAGATGGTCTTATTTAGGAAACTTTTTCTCAGCCTCTCCTTCGTGAACCTGCCCTTGAAAAGAGGCTTAGTATTTCACATGCACCATTACTTTTGGGCAAATATCCGTGAGTCAGGATCACACTGGGAGGTGCAGATCTCTTTCTAATGACTTTTAAAAAGGTGGGTGGAGAAGAAGAGGGGCTATGAGAGGTTGGAAAGGAGCTTGAGAGGAGTGGAGTTTGGAGAAGTTTTAGAAGAGATGGCAGCAATGCCTGGTCAAGCCAGGAAGTCTGTGCCATAGAGTGCTTGTGTATGAGAGCCCAGAGCCGAGGATCTCACTTCAGATCTGGTCCTTCCACTGTCATCTTCATTAACCTAAGGGGCGGTGGGGGTAGTAAATGGTACATTAATGAAGTTAATGATGAGAATCCATCTTAATTTCTTGCCACAAGTTGTCCTGCCACGTGACTGTCAAACAGCTGCCAGTTCCTCCTGGGGAGAGGGCAGGCATCTCAGTGGTGAGAGATCTGCTCTCTGCCCCTTGCAGGGCTGTGGGGGCTGGGGCTCTCGGCAGGAGGGGAGATGCCTTGGTCCTGGTTTCCGGAGGAGTCTCCTGGGGCAGCTGAGGAATGTTTCTTGCAAACAAGTGCCCTGAGGTGGTGCCAAATAGGCAGGGCTTTGGTCTCAGCCAAAGGCACATGCCTGCACTGCCTGACAGTGGCTTTAGCTTCACCATCTATTTGGGGACAGTCACCCTGAAGATTAAGGTCTTTCCCCACCTCTTGCTCCCCACACTTCAGAATCTCTGAGTCTTGCCACGGCAAGGTGTTCCGTAGAGAAGCTCTTTCCAGCCTTTCACAGAGTTGACTGCCCTGCTCTTGAAAACTACACTTCCTTCGGGTTCTTCTCCCACCTCTCTGGCTGCCTCTTTCAGGTCTCCTGTGCCAGCCTCTTCTCCCATCCCTGCCTCTAAACAGTGGGGTTTGTCAAGCCTCTCCTCTCCTCACTCAGCCATAATGTCAATATCCATCTCCACACTAATGGTTCCTGAGTTTATGGCCCCTCTGCAGACATCTCTTCTAGACTCCAGACTCATATATCCAAAATGACATGGCCATGTGGCTGGAAATCTAGAACTTCTCAGAGGCTCAAAGTTGCCCTTTTCATCTTCTGTTTACATGATTTTCCCCAACCTATAAGTGGCCCTTCCATCCACCCATTTGCTCAAGCCAGAAATGAGACATCTTTATGGACATTTGCCTTCCTCTTTTGGATTTAGATCATCATCAAACCCTGATAATTCTAACTCCAAATTCCATCTCAAGTCCACCCACCTCTCTCCATCTCCAGTGCCACACGGAGGCCAAAGCCTACCCCCTGCCCGCATATAGCTGCCTCCTATCTGCCCTCCCTGCTTCCCTTGCTCTCCCGCCCCATTCTCCATGCAGCAGCTAGAGTGCTCTTCCCCAGATGGAAAATGGAGTGTACCACTCCTTGTTTAAAACCTCCAATGGCATCCCCTTGCAAGAGGAATAAAAACAAAAGCACTTACCAAGATCTACAGGGCCCTCCACAACAGGGCTGACTCTTCAGCTCCCCTGTGCCAGGGCTCTCCTCACAGGCTTCCTTAAATGCTCCAGTTTATTCCTGCCCTGTGACTTTGTACTTTCTCTTCCTCTGATTGACCGTTCTTTCGCCAGCTCTTCACATGGCAGAGACCCACTCATCTCAGGCCACTTCCTCCGGCTCTTCCCTCTGCTGCCAACTGTGTTCCCGAAGGACAGGTCTGGGTCTGTTTTGCCAGGGCCAGGACGAGGGTGAGGCAAAGCAGGTGCCCAGGTACAAAAGTGAAGGAGGTGCTCACTGTCAGGTTCATGCATGTATCCAAGAGTGAGTGCCCCCTTCCATTCTGCCTCCTGGGTACTTCACTTGCCTCACCCTAATCTCAACCCCATATTTTACTCATTTCACTGTATTCTCAGTACTGAGCACAGTGCCTGGTGTATAACAGATGCTGACAAGTATTTGTTGAATTAATGAGCAACTCAGCTTTGTGGGGTTCACCTGGTTAAAGTGGCAAAATGAATGGCTGACAAGAGTAGGCCTTTGCTTAACCTCAGCCTCTGGTCTCCCCAGGAGGGTTGCTGTAGTTATTGAGATGGTTTCAGGGTGGAGACTCATAAGTGTTTCTCAGGGGGTGGGCTGAATATTCCCTGCATTAGAAGCTTGGGAGGTGGGGACTTGATTCCTGAACTGCACCCAAGATTTACCGAGTCATCATCTCTGGAGGGGGTGCCTGGATGTTTGCATTATTGACAGGCTTCCTAGGTGAATGTTACATAGCCTCGGTTCGTGACATAAGGCGAGAGATTCTGAGGTTGCCCCAGGTCAGACCCTATTAGAATCTCTGTGACATGGAACACGTCCTAATGCAACTGAAGTCATTAAATATCAGGGCTACCAAGCAAAAGTTAAGGCATAAAAGGCCCTCTTCTCTTTTATTAGGCACAAGCAAGGGTTCCAAAGGATTGAAGCCATGTGGGCTGCTGGACTGGTCCTGGCCCTCACCACTTCCCTTTGCCTTTTTCCTGTGCACCACAAGGCACACTGGGTAGCTATATTTTAGTAAGAAGCTGCCTCAGCTGGGCGCGGTGGCTCAAGCCTGTAATCCCAGCACTTTGGGAGGCCGAGACAGGCGGATCACGAGGTCAGGAGATCGAGACCACCCTGGCTAACATGGTGAAACCCCGTCTCTACTAAAAAAAAAAAAAAAACTAGCCAGGCGAGGTGGCGGGCGCCTGTAGTCCCAGCCACTCAGGAGGCTGAGGCAGGAGAATGGCGTAAACCCAGGAGGCGGAGCTTGCAGTGAGCTGAGGTCCGACCACTGCACTCCAGCCTGGGCGACAGAGCGAGACTCTGTCTCAAAAAAAGAAAAAAAAAAGAAGCTGCCTCATCCAAATTTACAGGGTTTAAGAAAATTAGGTATTAAGCAAAGATAGTGTTTCAAAGATATCTGACACCATTCTGTAAATATTCCTTATTGCAATAGATCTCCAAGGATGTGTTCCTGACCAATAAGATCAGCATCACTTGGAAATAATCAGAAACACAAATTCTTGGATCCTACCCTCACCAGAAGGCAGGGCCCAATAATCTGCATTTAACAAGCCCCAGGGAAGTCTCAGGAACTGACAACCATTGCTTTTATCTCGTTGGAAGAACCAATTGAACACACATACTCTGGCCAGGATTTTGAAGTGTCTTCCACTTCTTCGAATCTGTTTATTTTGGTGATTAAAGCCAAAGTCAAGAGAGGAGGAGACTAACAGTCATGGAGTATCTACTAGTTTGTAGGGACTATGTTGGGTACTTAACACTTGTGTTTTGTTTTTTGTTTTTTTTTTTTTTTGAGTTTTGCTGTGTTGTCCAGACTGGAGTATAGTGGCACGTGATCTTGGCTCACTGCAACCTCGGCCTCCTGGGTTCAAGCAATTCTCCTGCCTCAGCTTCCTGAGTAGCTGGGATTAGAGGTGCATGTCACCATGCCTGGCTAATTTTTGTATTTTTAGCAGAGATGGGGTTTCACCATGTTGTCCGGGCTGGTCTCAAACTTCTGACCTTGTGATCTTCTCCCGTCGGCCTCCCAAAGTGCTGGGATTACAGGCATGAGCCACCATGCCCAGTCCTTAACATATATTAAATTCATTTTACTCATACTCTGTGCCTGGGAGGAACACATAATTATCTCTACGTTGTACTGAAAATCATAGAGGTTAAGTAACTTGCCTTTTGCTCAGGTGTGTTGACTCTGAAGGCGTTGCTCTTCTCCTCCATCCCACCCAGCTTCCTCTGGGACTGTCCATGCTCCACCCTACTCCACCCCACCTTCTGTCCCTGGTTATGGAGGGTTAGGGCTGCCGAGGACCATGTAGGTTTCGAAGGTGAAATTTCTTGGTGTTCTTGAAGCAAGAAGCACAAGAGAGGAAGCTCGGAGACTTAGAATATTTACCTCCCTTCTGCCTGCCCCCACCTGCCCCTCTTGAAAGAAGACAAATCAATGGATGGTGTCACCCTGCATTACAGACTATGATAGGATCCATCCCGCTCACTTAAACCTTCTAGTGCAGCACCCTGGCCTCAGCCCGTCATTTCTCACGAAAGTCACCTGCTATGTCATTATCTCACCAAGTGCCAAACTGCTGCAGCAGACACTGCCTCAGGGGAAGGAGGGTGGGGGAGAAGCTAGGCCAGCAGGGGCAGAACACCTGGGCCAAAGCTCTTGTCCCCAACGTGGCAGCTCAGTGGAAGAACCCTAGGCTCTCTCTGCACAGATCTTTGTACCTGAGTTCTCTGGGGAGCAGCCACCAGGACTAGGAGGAGGAAACCCATATATGAAAAAGTTTTGAGCTGGTGAAGTGTTTCCCCTGTCTCCTGTAAAGTTGTAGTTATATTCCTCACTGTTATTTCCTTGCTTCCTTAGGTCTTGAGGAGGGGCAAGGAGATGATCTGTAGTCCCTACAGGCTTCTTGGGAGAGTTGAAGATGTCAGATCTCAAAATTCATTCCCTTGGTGTGGGATATTTAAGGATCAGAGCAAAGCAACTCCAATCACATGTCACTAGGAAGCAAGAGGCCCCAAGAAATCAGCCAGCTTACCCAGTCCCAGCTCCCCAGCAAGACCACATTCAGCTTAACAATCAATGCCTCTTTTCCAGTGTTCCACCCCCTCCCGGAACTCAGGAAGTCCTCCCAGATGGCTGACCCAGTGCCTGGGGCATCTGTGTCTTCCCTCCTAGTTCCTACCTACTATTACATCATAATTTAGAGGTTATGCCTTCTAAGACTGTATGAGTTTTGACTCTACCTTCTCTTCACCAAAACCAAGAACCTTCCCTTGGCCTCATAATGTTTTAGGCATTTTGGTGGCCTTTCATCTAGACCCACAACTAACCATCGATGAAGAACTCCTGACTCATGATCCAGAAGGGAAGAACCATGAGTCAGCTACAGGAGTTTTAGTATAAACAGATCCAAGGAGCAATGCGCGGAATTGGGCACAGAACCTGGGGTTCAAATCCCTGCCCTGCTGCTTTCCAGCTGTGTGACTGTAAAACTCACTGAACGTCTCTGACTCTTTCTGACAATGGGCAGTATTGTCATGCTTGAGGTGGCTCCTGTGAGGCACGTGCCTTTTGCCCTGATTTAGAGGCATAAGAGGAAACCATGGGGAGGGTGTGGCCAGCTACTAGTAGGAAAACCAAGACGTGCATGTAGCAAGAATGCAATCTGTTTGTAAGCCTCTCATTCTCCCGCCACATGGAGCCAGGTGGTGCCACTGAGCCCACTGGGTGTGCTGTGCCCTCTGCCTGCCTGGTGGGCTGAGGGGCCAGGTATGCCCCATGGATGTCTAAGTCAGCAAGAGTTGGAGGAAGAGGCAGCTGCTTTGGAGTTGTTCCTGGGTAGAGGGTGGGAAGGAGACATCTTCTAGCCTGGATTTCAGAGGTCCTGCCTGCAGGACCCCATGGAAGCTGAGTTGATTTGCTGGCTCTTTCTTCCCTCCCAGCCCTGGGCTTCCCTACCTAGCAGCGCCTTCAATCAGTAGGATTGGGGAGGGCATCCTGTGTCTTCTCAGGCTCCAGTTCAGATGTTCCCAGTAAGGGAACTTAAGGGAAAAATTAAGCTGGCTCTCGGAGGCCTGGGTTCAAATCCTGGTTCTGCTGCGAATCAGTAGAATGATATGGGGCAAGTCACTGTGCCTCCCTGAGCTGTGCATCCTCAGCTGTAAAATGAGAGCATTGTACCAGATGACCTTGCCTCCTCATTAGAGAAATGGGGTGAACCGTGAAGCCCAATGAGTGTATGCACTGAAGACACCTGGCAGGGATCTAGTGCAGAGCAAACTCTTCAGACACTTTCGGGCCCCTTCCTGCTCCATCCCACTGCAGAGCTGCCTCTGGCCGCTGGTGGGTTGGCTTCAGCCATCTCCAAACTGCATCCTGACAATGCCTCACTGGAAGGAGAAGCAAGCGGTGTGGGAGAGGGGGACGGGAGGGAGCGAACATGGGGCCAGGATCCCAGACATTCCCCAGGAAGTAGTGTTCTTTGCTGGGAGGTTGCTCTAAACCAGGCCCCAGGCCTCCCTTCCCCCTGCTCACCCAGGAGCACGACGATGAAGCACCAAATTAGCTCCATTATTGTAACTCCTTCAAAAATTACAGGCCGCATGTTCTGCCAGAACCAGCTAATGTCTCCCATTGGTAAGCAGGTGACACTAATAGTTATTTCCTCCCTTCCAGGCACCAAGTGCAGAGTGGCAGAAACAGAGTGAGGCTCAGGCTGGGAGGAGAAAGGCCCAGGGAGAAGCCGAGGCACTGGATGGTCCTGATGCCAGGGGTTGCCTGAGTGCCACAGCAGAAGTTTGCTGATCCTCCCTTTCGCTTAGAGAAACTGTCTCTTTGCACTGTGTGAACCTGGAGACCTCCCTGCTCAGGAATGGCACTGCCTGGCCTCCAGGGGAGGCCACAGCCCACAGGCCATGCCGGGCCCTCAGGTGGGGTGTCCCTGGGGCTCCTGCTGCTGCTGCTGCAGAGGGGCCTGCTGCTCCCCAGCTGTCCCCACAGCTCGGGTTCCTTCTCCCAGGCGATGCCCAGCTTTCTTTGGCTTCCCACACAGCAGTCAGCATTTCCTCTCTCACCTCTTCCATCCTCCCCCACCCCCATCTGCCTCTCCTCTCACACCAGACAGAGCCATCTCCTGTCGGTGTCAGCTGAGGCAACGCTTCCTCAAGGGGGCAGGGTCCCAAACGGGAGTGGAAATAGCCCATTCCCAGGCATATACCCAAGCCCCTTTCTGCCAGGCCTAGCAGCGGGAAATCACAGATTCCTGGACCTGGGGTGGCTCCTGTGTCTCTGTAATCACTGCCCTCCGCGCACACCACAGTTCTGCAGAGCATCCAGCAACTCAGTCCCAGCCCAGTCCTTCCTAGAGACAAAGGTGGGAATCAAGTCGGCCTGATGCCTGTCTTTAAAGAATTCCCAACCAAGCCCGCTCTGCAGTTAGTAGTCGAAGTGTAAGGACCTCTCTGGGGATCAGTGTGAGCGCTCAAGGGTCCCCAGAGAATACAAAGGCTCCTTCTCATTTCACATATCAGAAAACAGAGGCTCGGAAGGGCTGGGCATCCCTGGTGAATCTACTTGGAGTTTTCCAGCTCCTAGACCAAGCTGGAATCCCTTTCTCTTACTTTCCAATTCCATCCCACAAGTATAAATTGAGTACTTACTGGATGCAAGGCCAGGGTTCAGGGCTCCAGTAATTTGGAAAGTTCCAAATTCCAGGGACTGCCTACCTCTCACACTGGATGATGATAAGGAAGTACTTTAAAGGTACTACACATAGCTGGCATTCATGAGCTCCTGCTGTGTGCCGATGGGCACTTGGCTGAGATTTGTGTGAATTCTCTTCTTTAATCCTCACAACAACCTTATGGAAAAGGGTAAGTTTTACCCACATTTTACAGATGAGAGAACAAGCATGGAGATGTTATGTTAAAGAGTGTGGAGATACGGCTTGAACAAAGGCAGCCAGACACCAGGGTCTACCTCAGCCACCATGCCAAGCCAGTTTGGTTTTCTGAAAGGTTGTTCCTGAGAATGATTCACCCAATGCTTCTGGAGCTCTGACTGAGTAGGGTTTGACGGAGCTTTACACATTCTCTCAGTAACTTGTTTTTAAAAATCTCTTTTAGGCCGGGCTTACGCCTGTAATCCCAGCACTTTGGGAGGCCGAGGCAGGCGGATCACCAGGTCAGGAGATCGAGACCATCCTGGCTAACATGGTGAAACCCCCTGTCTACTAACAATATAAACAATTAGCCGGGCATGGTGGCGGGCACCTGTAGTCCCAGCTACTCGGGAGGCTGAGGCAGGAGAATGGTGTGAACCCGGGAGGCGGAGCTTCCAGTGAGCCGAGATCGCGCCACTGCACTCCAGCCTGGGCGACAGAGCCAGACTCCGTTTACAAAACAAAACAAAACAACAAAAAAGCAAAACTCTTTTAAAGATTCTCATGTATTTGTTACAACAGATTTGTGAGCTAGGTTTTATAATTACCCCCACTTTGCAGTTGAAGAATTGAAGGCATAGAGGTGTTCATGAGGTCTCAGAATTCAAAGACCACATTATAATCCGCCCCGTGATGCTGTTCACCATGTGATGCCCTCGGTAGAAAATTCCTCCTGTCCTAGAACCAGGAATAGCTTTGTGTTTCCTAGGCCTCTGGTTTGTCTTCACTTAATGGACACTGAATTCTGTGACTATCTTTTCCTTTTTGTATTATCTGCCAGAATGCTTCAAGTCTCTTGTGTGGCCTGCCTCTGGGCGGGTTTGGACGGCAGGGCGTGCACATTGTGTAAGGCGCTCTCGTTTTAAACTTACTTTTAATCTTGTCGTATGTCCTATGAGCTAGCTAAATCTTTTCTGGAGCAACGCAAAGTGACAAGCAAAATAAATAAATGTTTTTATTACATGCTGTGCAACCTCAGATAATTCACTTAGCCTCTCTTAGCTTAATTTTCTCTATCTACAGAATTAGGATAATTCCTCCTACCTGCTGAGGATTAAATGAGACAATGTGTGCAAAAAGGCTCTGTAAATTCAATAGTGCTATATAAAGGCAAGGTGACTTGTTACTAATATTGTTGTTATTAGTTACGAGACGGGGTCCCTGCCCCTGGGGCACCTGCACTCAGGGACTGGTAAAGAGGGCATGGCTGTCTGGGACCTACTCCTACGGCACTGGGAAGACACCCAGGGTTGTGTGGCTTGAAGGAGCTACTGATGCTGCCCTGGCTGGAGAACAGAGCTGCATCAAACCTCACGCTGTCCGTGTCTCGAGTCAGGGCCTTAGTTGAAGCTGTCCCTACTGCCCTGCCCACTGGGCAGCTAACTGGCCAGAGAGGGACAGGCGATGTCTGCATAACCCCCAAGTCCCCCGGGGGGGGGTTGGCAGTCCCTGTGAGGTTGTAGGACTCTCCAGGGAGTCTTCTAGGATCTCAACATCATCTGAGAAGACCATGGCCCCTCCCACTCCTAACATCTCAGAATGCTCAAGGACTTGCTGATATGAGATGGGCAGTGGCTTTGGTCTTCAGTGAGAAGGCTGGCTTGGGGCCTGCCAGATCTTCAGGCCTGTCCTCACTATCCCTCCTCGGAGCCTTGGCCCTGCACACCTCGCACTCTCCTCCCTCTTGTTCTCCACTCCACATCTTCCCTTCTTTCCAGCATTCCTCCAAAATTCCTTAATCCTAGATATTTGCAGGCCCAACCCAGCCCGTGCATCAACCCCTCACAGTCTGCAGGGTAGTCCCCGCCCTTCACTGCATTCACATCATTTTCTAAGCAACAGGGGGACTCTGGGGCTCATCAAAATTTGAGTTGCAGTATTCTTGGGAGGATGGGCTTCTAGTGAAATGTATTTTTGGTGGCTTTCTGTATTTTCTAAAATATCTAAAATAAGAATGTAATATTTTACCTTGAGGTAATGAACGGTAAAATACATGAGTTATAGAGCATTTAAAGAAAATGATCTCAGTTTTGGTTCTCTGCTCTATCATTTTAAAACTGTGTGACTTCAGGGAATTTCCTTAGTTTTCCCCATCTGTAAAATGGAAATACTGATAACTTCCTGTATTGAGGTTAAATAAGAATATATCCTTGGAAATTTATTTATAAACACATTAGTTATTGTTGTTGTTAGATTCAAGAGCCATAAACCACGGCAAGAACCCAGGAAGTCCCTTTTCTCATAGAAATCATATTGCACCCTACTCACAGCCCTGTGGTAGAGATTCTTGTCCACATTTGGCTAAGGAGGAAAGAGAGAGGTGAAGTGGTTTGACAGGCCACACAACAGAGGCCAGCTTCAAGCCCCAGCCTCCTGACTCCAACTGTCGCTTACCTGCAGGCTCTTGGGGCCTGGCACCGAGTCTGCCCTTGGATCCATGCCCCTTGCAGGGTCTCATGGATCCTGACTGAGAGCCCAGAGCTGACTGCATGGCCTTGAAGCCTCTACACCATTATCAGGGCCTCAGCTTCCCTGTGAGTGAAATGAAGAGAGAATCTTTGTCCTTCTTTCTCAACACGTGAGAGACGCAAACTGACATGGAAGTGGTTTGGGTTTTATTATAATCACCCTTAAGGGTATTCATAAGCCACATCATCTTCAGGCTGCGAGGTCTCCTTGAAATTCTTTTCCCAACAGAATTTCTTAGGGGAACTAAAAAATGTCCCTGGGACTGGGGTCCTCTGCAGGGAGGAGCAGTGACAGAAAGTCAATCAAACAAGATGGAGCAGGAACAAGCCCCTTTCTGCTTCCCTGGCATGTGGTGGACACAGCGTGTGCATTTGTGTGTGTGTGTGTGTGTGTGTGTGTGTACATGAGCATATGTACACACATGCATGGGGCTGCCTGGGGTCTGGCCAGACTCAGGGTGGGTGGCGGAGGGCTCTGCTGAGATTCTGCTTCCCTATCTCTTGCAGGACGCAGACAGGAGCGCAGCCAGAGTTTCTCTGGTAAAAATTCTCCAAATAGGGTTGGGGGAATACTTTCCTAGGGAACACCCACTCCCTAAAAAGAGCTGGGTGGCTGCCTGCACTTGGATAGAATTCACTAAAAACACCCTGCCAGCAGGAGTTGGAGTTACAAAGGCCTTCACTGCCAGCCTTTCCCCCGGCCTCTTTTTCTCCACAAACCTACCAAAAAGGCCCAGCAGCACAAAGAAATATTGGTTCTCATAATTTCCCCCATAAAAGTTACCTTGAGCCCTAATCCCCCACTTTCAAAATGCCTGTCCAGGGCCTGCCCACCCAGCACAGCTTGTCAGCATTAGAATCCTGACTCACACCTTCTTTTCTCCAGGGCCTGCGAGGCACTCTGAGCTTGGCTGTTCCGTGTGCCCTCCTTCCTGCCTTTTTGCTTCCAGCTGACTTTCAGCTAGTTCCTCTGATGTATCGATCCTGGGAGGGGCTGGGCAGGGCTCCCAGCAGTGTCGCTCTCACAGGGCCCTGCAGGAGTGACTCAGCTGGAGATGACTCTGACAATGTGGAGGAGGCATTTTCAAGCAGGTGCCTCAAGTCACAAAGCTAGCCCTGTCCCCAACTTCTCAAGAAGGGAAGTGCTTATCATGTTGTCATGACACACCACCAGAGCTGTTTTTTTCTCTCTGGAAGTTGGACTGTTCCTAGCACATGGTCCAATGTGTCACTACAGAGATGTGAGTCAACTAAAGGCTCAAGGAGGGACCGACTCACTCTGGGAAAGAGCCCCACGCCAGTGCTGTTCCCATGGGTGCAGGGGTGGCGTGAGAGGCTGTCCTCTCCCCTTTCCTTCTACAAAGCGGTGACCTCTTTTATTCAAACAAGGTGCAAAGCCTTTTGGGGACAGCAGAGAGGAGCTCTGGAGAAGGCTGGCAGGTGGCCAGGGTGGCTGAAGAAAGACCCTCTGTCTCTCCCTCTGGACACTCCCCTTCTTTCCTTTCGAGTTTTCTTTCTGGTTCTAGGTGCTCCTTCACGTTCTGTCCCTGAATTCTCTTTAAAGCTCCAACCCAACTGTAGACCCAAACCCTGCTCCTGGTTCCCATCACATCCCTGAAAGAGCCTGGTAGTATAAAAAGGAACTTCAAATACTAAGGGTGAACAAAAGGAAATAGCCACAGACAAAGCAAATGACACTGCCTCAGGGTCTCCAGCCCCAGGTGGCCAGGACACTTGCACAGGCCCCTCCCCACGTCTTTCCCTGGCAGCTCTCTGCCTGTCCCGGTGGAGTGGCGTCCTCTCTTTTATGGACATTTATCTCTAACACTCTGTCTCTTTTCTGGCTGAGACCCCATCCAATTCTTCCACCTGGCTGGGGCCTTCTTCTCAGGCTTCATTTTGGACGGAAGGACAGGTTCATTCTCAGGAGACTTGCAGAACTCAGAAGGTTGAGATGGAAGTGGCTTCCGCCTTCCTATCTCAGGTGGCAACTTCAGCCAAGCCCTAAGGAGGGGCCTATCTATAGGAAAATGGCTTTACAAGCCCCGCAGAAATGCCAATGGCCATAGAAATTCTTAGGAAACAGAGAAAGCAAATGCCATTTGAAACCATAAAAGCCTTCTATGGAGGGTGGAGCCTGGTAAAGGCAATATAACAATCTTAGGGTCCCCACTGCTCCTGGAAATGATGGCCAGTTATTCAATTAGCAACCTTGCTGGGTTTTAAATGTGAGGAGATGGGACTGCAACTGAGCTGCAGCTGGGGCTGGGGATGGAGAGAAGTCAGGCAATTGAAAGAGGGATGTGTGGTTGTTTGGATTTGAGGCCTGGAACTTTCGGGGAATGGAGAGGGAAGACAATAGAATGATGGGAGTGGTGGGGAGCTGGGGGCAGGTGCCCACCAGCAGTCTGCTGTGCCGCTGGGAAGTGGTACTCTCCATCACAACAGACCTGCAGTTAAGTGCTGCTCTTCACTTTGTGTTGCTTGGGGTGTGGTGGCGCTGGGCCCATGTTCCATGACTGGGTCAATGAAGGAAGAGCCATTAGAGACCAAGAGGAGGATGACATTTAGGAAGAGGTGGAACATTGGTGCCAGAAGAGACTATACTCATATATGCTTTTCCCACCCCAGGAAGAGGCAGAACGCATGGCGGGAGCCCCTGTTAGCCAGTTCCTGAGAAGGCAAAATAGGGGAGGGCTTGGAGCACATGCAGCCGGCTGGCCAGGTGGACCCCTGCAGCTCACCGGCCTGGTGACCTTGAGCAGATTGCCTGAGTTGCTTCATCTGGAGACTGGGGATAACACCAGTACTGACCCTGCAAGGCAGGGGTGAGGAATGAATAAACCATGGCACTTAAAGCCTGGCACACAGGAGGCCAAGAAGCTCTGGCGGACACCCTGCTTAACCTGCAGTTGGAATTCTGCACATAAATTGTCATCTGAGGCTTGTTTTCGCACCCATTCCTGATCTCACCTCCATTCCCTCCCACTTCAAGTACATCAGACACAGGTTTTGTGAAGAAAACATAAAATAGCTCCTAGGGAAACCCGACCCATGGTCAAGGATGTTGGTGAACTCCACATTGTGTCACATCCAGACAATCAGCCGGGTAGGGCTCTAAAATGACAGTCTTTTGAGGCAATCATTAGTGCTTTTCAGGCCATCAGGATGGAGGGCAGTGCCAGTCTGTGCTGGCCAGACATGGGTGAACATCGTGCTGTGGCTCATCCTGTCTGGGGGCTGTCTCTCTATCCTAATTCCCTCATCCCAAGGCCAAGTGGACTCCATGGAAAGCTTTCTACCCAGATTTCAGTGCAGCCCTAGAGAGGCCCTCAAGGTCTCACAGACTTTGTCCAGAAAGGAAGATATTAAATATTCATGGAGAATGAGTAGGTGTCAATTCAGACATGAGAGGAAAATGTGGCTACAGTGGATGGCTGATGAGGATGAATGAGGGCCAGATGGGCTCAGGGTTGGCAGGGGCATGGGGGCTGGAGGGAGGGGGAGGATGGCTGCTGTAGAGACCACATTTTTCTGTATTGCTGCTGACACTAAAACACTATAAAATATGCTAGCAACTGGACAAGGCTGACCTATACTCTATGGCTCACCTTGTCTCCTTCCTCCTCTAAGATAGAAATATTTATGTACCATGGGGAGATTTTGGGTGGGAGTTAATTGGCTCAGGGTCAAAACACTTTGATAAATGGCCTCTTTTTTCCTTGGTTTTCCTGCTGATGTTCCTCGCTGGTTTGCCTATTTCTGGTCTTAGATCTTCCTTGCATGGAAAAGACTAACTTTTGGGATAGGGAAGGGGGTTTTTGCTCTGTGCCCTGTGACATTTCATGCCTTTAACTCCAAATTCTCTCTTTCACCTCTTCCCTACAGGAGAGAGAGGCTCACGGGCACAGGATGGAGGCAGAGAGTGGGCAGGGGCCTGGGAAGGAAAGAGTAAAAACAAGGCAAGAGAATTTCCTATAAAAATCCAGAGACTAGGAAGGCAGTAGGAAGGGCATGGGCTGGGTCTCATGAGACCTGCTTTGGAGCCCAGATTTGCATTGACTCCCAACCACCCCAAGCAAGTTGTGAGACTTCTCTGGTCTGAGATTACTCATGTATGGCAGGAGGAGGTTGAGCCAGTTCATCTCCAAGGCTCTTTCTAGCTCTGACCACCCCCAAGTCCATGAAAATATGGAGTCATAACACCGTGGTCCGCAGGAAAATGTGAAGCCCCTCAGGGACTGCTCCAATTCTCCCGAGTT
This sequence comes from Colobus angolensis palliatus, assembly GCF_000951035.1. Taxonomy (NCBI): domain Eukaryota; kingdom Metazoa; phylum Chordata; class Mammalia; order Primates; family Cercopithecidae; genus Colobus; species Colobus angolensis. The sequence continues at coordinate 6,411,510 of NW_012113586.1, read as the reverse complement.
GGTTGCTATTCTGGTCATAGTTACACCCCATGACCCTAGTCTCTCTGAATTGCTGCTGATCTAGAAAACTGCATTCCCTTCCTCCTGGATGAATCCTGGAGTTCGAAAGTCTGTGACAGTGCCCAGAGGGGATGTTTGGCTGCTGCTTTCCTTGCGACCAAATAGTCTCTCTCCAGGAGAAAATGTCATTGTGTGTTATTAGGCAGTGGAAGCACTAAGCAAGTGCATATGTTCTGGGAGCAAGGTCGGGGGAAGCATGGTAAGTACATCTATGTTGGAGAAATCACTTTTTGTTGATGCATGAGCTCGTTGCCTAATGATTTCCCATTCATCCTCTTGTAAAGGAAAGATTAGATATTTATTCCATCCAGAGTCACAGCATACTAATGAGGGGCACATTGGGCCGGAGGCAGGGTCGGCTTGCCCACCAGCTCTGTGCTGAAGCAGGCTGTGAGCAGAGGGAGGGAGGGAAGACAGGGTTGTGGTCTGGTTGCCAGTGGGAGCCGTGCCCTAGAGGAAGCTGGCCTGAGTGGGCAATGGGGCTGTCTGGAGGCTAGGGAACTCATCAAGAGTGAACGTGGAACTGTCTCCACTATCTGGGCCTCTGGCAGCTTTGTAAGGCCATTTCTTCTGAAGCAGCGGAGAAGGACCTATTGTGAAAGGCCAAGTTTAGAAACAACTTAAATAAGAACACCCAAGGCCAGCAGAGCTGAGCAGCTCTGCTTACTGCAGGTCAGAGCCCTGTCTGGACCATTGGCTTTGTTTTCCAGCATCACATGGGAAACCTTTAGCCCCCTGGAACCAAGAACAGCTACAGGTCCTAATTTTGGCTCAAGTGAGAGTGTGTGGAAGGGTAGGGGCACAGCCGTCACCTCTGCAGCAGGAACAGTTTGTGGACTTGGGGTCCTCACCTGTGGTGGAAGGGACCTGCTGCTGCTCAGCTGTGGGAGTGTGTGACCCGACTCCCGGATTGACCATGGAGGCCCTAGTGAAGGCTGCCCGTGGGATGGAGTGTGGAACCCATACCTCTCCTCTTTCCTTTCTGGGCTCTTGGTGGATTTTCAGCAATCCTTCTCTAGAGGAGCCTTGGCCCCTTGGGCAGTCCCAGAAAAGTCAAAGTCCTGTTGGCTTTGGAACCTGGGACTGGACACAGTGAGGCACATTCTCAGGATCTGAGCTTTGAGCATGGAGGGACGCTTCCCTGCACCCTCCAACCTCCAATTTCCTCCTAGTCACTACAGACATGAGGTCTGAGGTTAGGGCTGCTGTTACTATTCTGGAGCAGGAAAAGCTGCCCCTTGCTTGATGTTCCCATCTGACCAAGAAATCCTTCCAGGGAGGCAGCCAGGCTCTTCACCGCCTCCCCTCTTTGGTGAGAGGTACAAAGGAGAGGTCCTACCCATCTCTGCATTGGCAGGGGTGAAAGGAATAAACTGTGAGTAGGATGCACCGGTCATTTCCAGCCATTGGTCTAAGGAGGGGGTGTCAGAGAATAACAAGGATGATGACACCAGGCCCAGGGGAGTGTGGGGGCAAATGAACATCCAGCAAAGACAACTGGGGAGCTGCACAGCTCCTGCTGAGCAGCGAACACACAAGGGAGCCCTGCAGCCCTACCAAGGACCTGGTGGCTTCTGATCCAGGTGGGTGGGGGCCAGGCAGCTGGGAGGGCCACTGCTGGGCTCACTTGGACTGCTCAAAGAGGGGCGCAAGACTGGCCATCTTCATGCATTATTTAGAGTGCTCTGGCTGCAGGGTTCGGCCTGGGGAGCAGTCTTCATGGGTTTGGGCAGGCCACCCTGGCCCCCAGGCTCAGGCATACCTTTACACCTACTGGGGCTTCCATGTAACCCTGATTGGCCCTGCTGGCCTCTTTCAGAAAACTCTCCCTCTCTGCTTCCATCCTGGCTTGGACCTGTATGCAGCAGTCCAGACACTCGGGAATTTAAGGCAGAATTCTAGGGATACTGAGCCTTTCTGCAAATTTCTGATGGAAAAGGTGGTCTTGGCCTGAATTGTTCTGTGTTGCTCTCAGCCAGGGCTGCTCACTCTACCTCCCTGTCCCAGCCTTAGCTTTTCCCTAAGCTATGGCCCATATATGGAACCAGCCTCTTGGCACACTGCCAAACCAACCCTCCTAGACCTTTAAAAACCCATTTCAAGAGCTGCACCCTCCAGAAAATTTCCCCAGAATAACACGACCCAAGTCCCTGTTCCACAGTTGATCTTCCCCACTCAGGTTCCACCAAAGTGGCCCTTGTCAAGGCCGATGATAAGCTCCTTGATGCTGAACAAAACGGCCAGGTCTCAGTCCGCATCTTACTTGATTGGTCACAGCATCTAATACAACTGAGCCTTACCCCTGTCCTTCTGGAAACACTTCCTTTGTTTCCTGAGACACTGTACCCTCCTGGCTTTCCTTCTTTTCCCCTGCTGCTAGTCTCCTTTGCTGGGTTTTCTTCATAGCCCCACATTAATTGTTAGAGTACCTCATGGTTAAATCCTGTTTATTTCCTCTTTTCTAGCTAAACTTATTCCACTGGGATTTCAACCAGTCTCATGGCTCTTGACACCATTTATATGCTAACATCTCCTAGATCTGTTTCTTTAACCAAGGCCTCACTCCTGGACTCCAGACTTTATATCCAGCTTCCTACGTAGCATCACCACTTGGATGTCCAAAAGGTATCTCAAATATGACATGTCCAGATCTGAGCTCCTAATCTTCCTCCCCAAATGGGTTCTTCCTCCAAGATTTCCCAACTCAGCATCCTGAGTTATTCGGACTGAAAATCTTGATTCTTCTCTTTCTCTACACCTTAGACCCTCCACCCAATCTGTCATCAAATACTGCTGGCTGTACTTTCAAAATATATTCAGAGACTAGCCACATCTTACATATCTACCACCATCCTTGTTCAAGCTACTGTCATCTCTTTTTCAGGACAATCACATCCCCACTGACTTTCCTGCCTTTGCTCTGACTGTGTACAGTAGTCTAGTCCCAGCCCATCAGCTGCAGTGATCTTTTTGAACTTTTGGTTGTGGAACCATATTAACCTCTCGGGCCTCTTACCTCTCCCACTTTATTTTTCATTCTTTCCCCTCCCCAGCCCTGTTTCTGCTTCTGCCACATTGGTCCTCTTGTTGTTCTTTGTTCTTCTCTTTTTTTCCCTTCCTTCCTTCCTTCCTTCCTTCCTTCCTTCCTTCCTTCCTTCCTTCCTTCCTTCTTCCTCTCCCTCTCTTTTTTATAGACAGAGTCTTGCTCTGTTGCCCAGTCTGATGGATCACAGCACAGTGCTGTGATCATGGCTCACTGCAGCCTCGATCTCCCAGGCTCAAGCGATTGTCCCACCTCAGCCTCTGAGTTGCTGGGATTATAGGCATGCACCACCACACCTGGCTTTTTTTTTTTTTTTTTAATTTTTGTAGAGACGAGGTCTCCTTGTTTTGCCAGGGGCTGGTCTCAAAATCCTAGCCTCACACGATCCTCCTGCCTCAGCCTCCCAAAGTGCTAGGAATACAGATGTGAGCCAATGTGCCTGGCCTCTTTCTTGTTCTTTGATCATGCCAGATGCCATCCCACTGCAGGGTCTTTTCTCTCTGCCTGGACCTCTCTTCCTGCAAATATCTGCAGGGTTCTTTCCCATATTTCAGGTCTATGCAAAGGGCACCCTCTCAGGGAGGTCTCCCCTGCCCACCCTCCCCAACCCAACTTCCTATCACACTTCCTGCTTCATTTTCTCCATGTCATTTATGACTCTCAGACGTACTATTTATCTTAGTCACTTGCCTTCCTCCACTAGAGCATAAGCTCCACTAGAGCAGGGACTTTGTTGACTGCTGCATCCTCAACATCTAGGACCATGCTTGGCACTTAGCAGATGCTTAAACAGGTCATTGCTGAATGAATAATTCCCAAGTGATTCCTCCTTTGACGTCCTCTGTTCCCTTTCTCTTGATCTCCTCCTGCTCGGTGCTCTTTGCTCCCTGCCGCTCTTTCTCCTTCATCCTGGCTGTGGGCGTTCCCCAAAGCTCAGTTCTTGTTCCTGAATTCTCCTTCAGCCATCTGTATCCCTCATCCCACTCACTCACTCTTCTCGCTTCAATACTCACCTCAATCTCCCCCTTTTTCCTTTTAATGTAATGTAAATAATTGTGTTCCTTTCATTAGATTTTTACTTGCTCTGATACCTCTGTTGAACTGTGAGTTCCTTGAAAGCAAGGACTATGTTCGTCCCTTCAATACCCAGTTAGTTGTTCTAGGACCCAACATGTTCTTTGAGGGCTCTTTGAAGACCTGTTTAGTGGATGAAGATTCAATACGCTTACCTCTTACTCCTGCCCGTCTCCTGCCCAGGACAGACCTAGAAACTTGAGATCCAAGGTGGACACTTTGAAGGTGTTGTATCGAACTGCCGGTCAATGAAGCTTTGGGAGGCTTCATCCCCCGGTGATTCAATGAGTCACAGCGGATCAATTAGCTGATTCTTTGGCCCTACTTGAAAAAGCCTTTTGTGGCCACTCTGGGATCTCATTTGACTTGAGCGTGTGGGCGAGAGAAGAGGATGCAACAGAAAATTTTTTCAGGCAAGCAAGGCAATTTCATTTCAGGAGGCCTGTCTTCCCCCAACATGCTGGGCCAGTGAGGGATCCGCATGTCACCAAGACAACAGAACTGGTTTCCTGCCTCCCCCATCAGACTGTGAGGTCTTGAGGGCAGGACTGGAGTTGAAGTCATACTCCCAGCCTGGTGCCTGCTACATAGTAATTACTCTGCAAGTAGTTATTATACAAAGAAAAGAAACCCAATCTTACGAGAGAGAAGTTCTCTCTAGATCCTTCCCTAAGTCCAAAGAGAACAAAGAAACATAGTCGCCTTCCTCTGACTTCCTCTTTTATCATGCTCTGTCCTTCACTGTCATCAACATAACCTGGCCTAAACTTTTCTTTTCTAGAAGCAGCTTTTCTAGAGCAATCTCATCTGACTCCAATTTCTTTTCTTCACGTCTCCTAACACCTCTGCACATGGCTTGCAGTGCAGCAGCTTGCATAATTGTGTTGTAGGCATCCTGAACTGGTCTGTCCCCAGGTGTGTGCCTTATGTATGAGGGGCTTGGGGACTGGGGGGCACAGGCATCTCCTACAGTTCCCATCAGCCTGGGCACCCTGATGTGGAGGGGTCTTGCTCTGCCTTCCTTTCCATAGCCCAGTCCCTGGCTCTGCATTCAACAAGTGACCAGTGATGCACTGACCAGCACATAGTCGGCATTCAATGAATAGCTATTAAACTAAAGAGAAACGATGTCGAACCTAGTGCTCACAGAAAGGAAATGGGGGAAAAGGTAAAGGAATCCAATGTCAGCACCAAACCCACTCTCCAAAATGACTAGATTTTGAGATGCGTGAGAGAACCTAAGCAGCCCACAAAGAAAAAACAGAACAAAACACTCTTCTGGATCCCCTGATGAGCTGCACAATTTCAGTGTTTATTTTCTGTCCCAAGAAACAATGTAACCATGCTTCCCTCTGGTGGTGTGAGGATCATGAGTTCAAATCTTGGCTTTATTATTTCTGTTTGGGTGACAATGGGTAAGTCACTTAAACAACCTTCATTTGTTTATTTACATATAGGGGACCACCATAAGCATTGTGGTGAGGATGACACATGGCAAAGCAGGTTGTGCCCTTGGTAGCTAGCAGGAGCTCAATAAGTGATGACAGGCACATTCCAGCAAATGGGGATTGGGAAGGAGATGGGAGGGAGGGAGCTGAGTGCTGGCACAGGAATGTGGCTCATGGGAAAAGGAGGAGGAAGGGTTGCTGATGGGGCCTCCCCTGTGGCAGAAACCTCCTAGAGGACATTCCCCAAGGGCTTGAAGAGAGGCCTGACTCTTACTGACATTTAAGGGAGGAGTGAGGATGTCTGGAAATTCTGCCCCATGGCTTATCACTGTGCGGTTTAGGCCTCTGCTATGGAGACCACACTCCGGAGAATAGGTAGCTCTGTTCTGTGAAAGCATGAGAGCCAAGAACTTCCTAGAGGGGGAGGAGCTGAGAATCACAGGCCTCTAGAGATGGTTTAATACTGAGGAAAATGCAGCCCAGAGATGGAAAGTCACTTTTTCAAGGTCACACAGAAAACACACAGCATAGCCAAGACAAGAAATAAAAAAGGAATCATAATATCCAACAACCAGTCAGAACAGGTGACCTGGACTGAAGGGGAAGGTCAGGCCTGGGAGTGTTATAGCAGGAAGGCACCAGAGGAATAGGGCTCAGCAACTGCTCTGTGACAGTGCTGTCCTGGGTGGCTGTGTACACTGTTTCATTTACTACATATAATACCAATAGGACTAGAAGCCATTATTATCCCCGTCTTGCTGATGTCAAACCTGAGGCACAGTTTAGATAATGTCCCAAGGTTTTAAAGCTAGCAAGTGAGGAAGTTAGAATGCAACTCAGGTTGGGTTGACAATAAAGCCTGCACTCCTTCTGCACAGCTCTGCTTATTTCCAGGCCAGAGGCTATTCTACCATTTAAGGCCTCCCTTCCTCCCTGCATACCCTCAGGCCAGGTTCTCTGGAAGTATATGGAACACTTCATCACCCCTAAAACACACACACACACAAATGCACACTCACACACATACACATGCATGCACACACACACTCTAGCCTAGTCCAAAAACAACACACGTGCACACACACACGCATGCACACTCTAAACTAGTAGGGACCTGGTAAGGCAGGAAGATGGCTGAATCCATTAGCACCACCAAGCACAGCACATATTTATGGCCCCAGTTACAGCCTTCGTCTCCCACTACAGTGAAGGAGAAGGAATAGCCACAGGAATAGTTGTGTGCGGTGGGGTCTGAGTCCTCTGTAGCAATAACTACAAGATTAGAGATGTTAGCAAACCGGGGTGACGGCAGCTCTATTATAATGATAAATCTACAGCTTTATTTAGAAATAATGAGACTGGGGGCAGAAGACGCTAGGAGGGAAGAGCATGGTGATTTTAGCCAGTTGAAGCTCTGGTTGGAGAGACAGTGGCAAAGCTCTGGGAATGCCCAAGAGACCATCAGGGGCCCTTGGGCAAGCCAGGCAGGAGGAGAGATGGGGGAAGCAGGAGGGCAGAGCTTCCCAGGGCTGGAATGGGTGTGGTGAACTCCCAAAATTTCCATCCCAGGCCTGAGTTTCTTAATTCCACGCAATGCAAGAGGCCTCTGACTGTCCTGCAGACCTGGTTTGCTCTGGCTCTCCAGCCAGTGGGGCATATGAGCTGCTGTGCTGCCCAGACTTCCCTCTGGAACAATCTGGGGTAGGGAGGTGAGTGTCCCTTGAGGCTTAAGATTTGCAATTAACAAAGAGCTAGACTCCCCGGATGTGCTCCTCCCCTTCACTAGCCTTGAGCTCAGGGTTCTGTGTTTGTGAGAAAACAATGCAAATGTTTCAGGCTTTGGTACTTCACGTCAAGCACAAGGGCGGGGGCGGGAACAAGGGATCTGCCTGGTGCCACCCGCCAGGGCTGAATCTGACTCTTCTGCACAAACTCAAGGAGCAACACAGGCAGCATTCACATCACTTTGGTGAGCACAGAGCAGCCTCCAAGTTCCCTTTCTCATAGGACCTTTCCTTCTGCTCAGCATGTGGGTCACGGACCCTCTGCTTTGGTCCAGACTACCTGATCTGACTGGTTACCCCAGACACAAACCATCCCATTCACCTCTGAACAAGTGCACAGGCTGGGTCTCTCCCAACCAAGCCTGGCTCTAAGCCATTTTCTAAATACTACTTGAACTGCTTCTCCTCCAAGAAGCCTTCCCAGGTTAACTCCATTCAATCCCAACTACTTCTTTAATAGTCTTTTCCTTGGGCACCCATATATAGTTTTAATTGAATTAACTAAGCCACTGGTCATTTAACAAGAAAGTACTGGTTTCTTACACTCAGCCCTGAGGGAAAATACAAGAGAAAGTCAAATGTGGGTCACAAGCCATTCCTGAGCCATTGGGAGGACTTTACAAGGTAGAATATGACTCAGGATATAACTTGGGGATACAGAGAACACACTGGAGAGGCAGCTGCTGTGAGACCGGGAGGCCACATGGAGGATGACGGCAGTTAGGCTCTGAAAGGTGGATTGGTTTGCACCAGGCAGAGAGGTGGGAACAGGCCTGCCTGACATGGAGAACTTGTTGGCAAAGGCAAGAGGCAGAAATGTCAGGTGTTTTTCTGAAGCTGCTGGATTCCTGAGCTCAGGTCCAAAGGGCAGCTCTGGGAATGGAATCAGACACACGGGAGACATGGGAGCTGGCTGTTGGCTGTGCTCAGCTCGTCAGCATTGCTCCCCATTGTGCTGGCTGTGGAAATTCATATACACCCAGTGCTCTGTTATTCCTGGTGACTGTGATGACTTGGGCCTCCCTGGCCCCCAAATGATTAAAATTTGACAGCACCACAAATAGGTACAAGCACCAGCCTTCTTGCACCTCTTCCCCCTCTTTTTGCTTGAGTCCTTGCCTGGCAGGGTGATGAACTTGCTCCTGAGAATTCTATCTGCTGGTGGGGCTGTGGGTTGGAGGGTGGCAGGGGACTCACTTGAGAAGAAACATCCAGCTCAGACAGATAGTAAGACAGACTGGCTGAGCATGGGTGCGCACGGCTCTGCAGCTTGGAAAACTCCTGCAGCTGGACTCCCTCTGCGCCTGGACTCCCTCTGCGCCTGGACTCCCTCTGTACCTGGCTAGAATGCTGCCCCTTCCTCTTGGGCTGTCGACTTACTTATGACTGTCCTTCCCCACCTGATTTAGTTCTCCTTATCCAGGAGACCTTCGCCAGCTGTCCTAACTCTAAGGCTCCTATAACCGTACACAGCAGATCGTGTTTGCTGCTTTGCACTGCCAGCTACTGCAGGGACTTTTCCTGTCTCTGTAATTAGATGACAAGTTTCTGTGGGTCAAAGAGGCTGTTTTCTACCCCAGCCCCACCCTCACCCCCATGCCTGGCACAGTGTTCTTAGGAGGAGGAGAGGGAGGGGGGCTATAATGATAATAGTTGAGGATGATGAGGATGGTGGTGATTTGTTCCATGCTCTTTGGTTGATCTGCCCTTTTCAGAAGCCAGGCTGGGGAAGTGGTGATGGGACAAAGGCAGGACAGCCACGGGGTTCTCAGATATGGAAAGGTGCATCCAGGTGAGGAGTGTGCTTGGGCACAGACTGCTTACCCCAGGCATGAGGCTTCCAGTCATGCCTAGAGCCAAAGACACCAGATGGTGGACTCTGGCAAGGAGCAAAGGAGGCTCCTAGAAGGGCTGAGCTGAGCTCTGCTTCCTGCAGCCCCTGGCCCTCACGCCCTTCCCTGGGTGGCAACCTCACTCTGAGGAGGGCTGAGCTGCTTTTCGCTACCTGTCCAGTTACCATAATGAAACCACAGCCTAAGGAGACCACAGGGAAGAGCCCCACCAGATGTGAACTTCAGAGTGATTTATGGTGTGGAGCGCTCGGGCCTGGGGCTGCCGCACAGCTGCTGTTCTGATCCGCCCCGTCTGCCCGCCCCGTCTGCCTGCTAGCCAGCCAGCTACTTATGTTCTTCTTAGGGATGACATTTCAGGAAAGCAAAGGTGGGGGAGGCACTGGGCCATCGGGCTGGACTGGTCAAAGTCAGCACAAGCTATGAGAATGGGGTGTCCCCCAGACCCTTCCTGGGGTATAAGCAGAGCCCACCAAGCTTTCTCACTTCCAACAAATCAAGATTTATACCCTTTGCACACCAGAGCAGGGCTGATTTTCCCAGCCCCTCTCTTCACAGGCTCAACACAGAGATATTGAGTATTGACTATCTGAGCGGGAGTCTGCAGGCAGAGTGGGGTCGCCCCTCCTCAGAGATACAGCGCAGGAAATATCCAGGTTGCCGCTCAACCTGTTAGCACTCAAGACAGCAGATGCAAGGCCACTGGAGCTTGGAGGGATCGCCCCCACTGAGCTCTCAGCTGCCTGGAGGTGGGGGGGGGGGTGGCTTAGTGAGAGAACACTAGCTATACCTGCAGGACACAGCTATACAGTTTCCTCAACTTGGGACTGGAACGAAGGGCTATGCCAGACCGAAGGGCTCCAGATGTGCCCTCTCCAGTTCTCTGTGCCAAACCTGTGCTCCCTTCTCTTAAAAGCCAACTTGAGCCCCAGCTCCTTGAAACCTTCCCTGGTTAATTCCAGCTGATTGCAAACAGCCCAGCACCCACCTCCTGTGTAGGGGTTAGTCAGGTCTCCTTTTGGGCTGGCCTCCCCCATCTCCCATACATGACTGGGAAAACGATGCCCAAGCAAAGGGACTCTGCTGTGTGTCGTCATTCGTGCTATTCATTAGGTATGTCCAGCTCTCCTTCTGGGCACTCGGTAGGATTAATTTGCCCCTTCTCCCTCGATATTAGGAGTTACCATGTGTCTTGTTCTAATGGGAGTGGAAGTGACGTGTGTCACTTCTGTGTGGAAGCTTTAATAAACGGTGCATGATTTGCCACTTCCTCTTCCTCCTGATCTTTAACCGTGGGGGCCCGTGTCTAAATGCAGCGTCTGTTGGCTTGGGTCCCCAGGTAACAAGGTGGAGTAGAGTCCCCAGCCCAGATGCAAAGCACATGAAACATGAACAAGGCATAAACTTTGGTTGTCTAAAGCCACAAAATCCTCGGACCGTTTGCTGCTGCAGCATAGCCTGGTTCAGCCTAATTGATATGGCCTGTTTCGATTGCCTGTGCCAGGTTTCTGTATCTATATCAGTACTCTCTATATCAGTACTCTCAGTAGAAAGAACTATCCCGGAACATGCAACCAGAAACCACAGATAAAAAATCCCTCCCCTTCCTAGCTACATGGGGACTCTGCTGTCTGCCATTCCAACCTGGGGCAGAGTGCAAGGGTAGGCTGGGCCACTGGGCAGTTTCCAGAGTCCCTCTTCATATCCCGAAGGGAAAAGGCCCATTTGTCTCTAGGAAGTGAGGGGTTGGGGATATGTCCAACCCAACCCAGAACCACAAATCCTCAAGAAGCCAAGGAACAGGGCTGTACTTACACTTGTGGCATATTGGATGTCCTTCCAGATGGAGGTTTCCCGAGACAGATCAGAGGCCTCAAAGAGGTTGTCCATGATGACCTCACCAATCATGTCATGGCGGGAGAAGCGGTCGAAGTCGAAGACACTGAGATGCAGCTTGCGGTCAGCCAGCTCCTCATAGGGCACAGGGAAGTGGAAGTTCTCATCAAAGGTGGGGTTCAGGGTCTTGCGGTGCACCCGGGTCTGCAGCTTGCATTTGCGGTCAGGCAGGAGGTAGATCTTGACATAAGGGTCAGAGCTTCCGCAAAAGTCCTTGGCAGGGAGGTCAAAAGCCTTCACGATACGCACAATCAGGGTCTCGGTCTCGTAATCATAACGTAGGCTGAAGTTGATCTTCCCGCAGCTTTTGGTGGCCTCAGACTTGGCATCGTCCCCATCCACCGACTTCTGCTTGTAGAGCTCAGGCTTGATGCGGCCAATGCTGGTGGGCTGCTCTGCTGCTGGTGGAAGATCATTGCCATAGTCTACACTGGAGACGTGCATCTGCCTTGGCAGGTGGCGCTTGAAGGACGTGTGCCTGGTAGAGGGCAGGAGGGGGCAGAGAGAGTGTGGTCAAGGTTCAGGGGAAGGGGGATGAAGGCAGACACAAGCCTGGAAGCCCTGGCTCATTGTATCCCTTGTTGAGCCCCCTTTTCCTTCCTCTTATTGACCCCACTTTTCCTCTGCACACATTTGGTGTACAAGGTTGTGGTGAGCATTACATGTCTTAATATATGTAAAGTAGTTGGAATGGCACCTGATATATAGTAAGCTCAATAAATGTTAGCCATTGCTATCATAATCACTTTTTCCTGCTTTTCTGTTACCTGCTTTTTAGGTTTACTTCCTAGTAGACAAGACTCTGGTTTCCTTATTAAATCATGAGATCCCTTAAGAGAAGGACCATCCCTTCTTATCCTCAATGTGGCACCCCCTTCATCACCTTCATCAACATCTCCATTTGTTGAGCATTTGCTATACAGCAGGCAGCGGAGTGGTAAAAGCATGGGCTTTAGAGTTAGACTGCATAGGTCAATCTTGGCTCTGTCACTTTCCAGCTGAGATCTTGGGAAAGTGATTTAACCTCTCTGTGCCATAAAAACGAGGATAATAAAAGTAACAACCACATAGGATTGCTCTGAGAGTAAAATGAATTGATTACATATGAAGTGCTTAGAACAGAGCCAAGCATAATCATAAGCAATATACGTGTTAGCTCTCCTTATCGATTACATTGATTCTTCCATTGGCTCCTCACAACTGCCATATAAAAGTCATCAGCCTTATTTTACAGCTGGAAAAAGCGAGGCTAAGGGAAGGTGAGGAACTTGCCCAAGGCCATATGACAAACTGTCAATGTGACCCCCAGCATGTTCATTCCTGGCCTCCAGTCTGAAGATCAGGCCTCATTCTCTTTGGTTGGTCCCCTGAGGGCCTGGAGAGCCATTGCAGGGACCTAGGAATCCATCAGAGCCCTAAGTTTTGAGTAAATACAAGGCCTTATGCATGCTTGCACCACATCTTTTAAAAGTGTTTCTGAATTTGGGGTAGGTTTTTGTCGTTATGTTTTTCTTGTTGCTATTTTCAGTTAAAGGATGCTGTATGTATTTACAATTGTTGTCATACAGGGAACTCTGAAAGGCTTTAAAGGAATCCTCATTCTCAAACTATTAAGAATCTCTTGCCTTATCTGCCACGCACTGCAGACTGTAGCTATCGGGCTTTACTGACATATCCCTAAACACACCGTGAACTCTTACGTCTCTAGGCCTTTGCCGTTCTCTTCCTTCTGCCTGAAGCCTTTCCTTCCAAACATCCAACACTCCCCTATTCCACTATTCCATTCCCCTCACATCCACACATACCCCAAGTGCACACCACATGTACAGCAACCAGCCTCAAAGGTTTCCCTTTTGTGAAGTCTTTCCTAGTGCCCACCTCCTCCTCGTTGATCACCCATCATGGATCACATCTTCTGACATATTTCTCCATCAAAGGATATGTGTTATTATTTCTGATCGCTGATCCTCACAGGCTGGAATCCCATAGATGTATTAAGGGAGTGTGGAGGTGTGGGATCAGGGAAGGGAGCGGTCTACTCCTCACCTGGTGGATGAGGCTGGCTCTGTAGTTTGCCGCTGCAGCCGCGTGTGACGCATGATGTGCTCCTTGACCGACATCTGCACCTCAGCTGGGATATCTGGGGATGTGTGGCTGATCTTCACGGCCGCCTCCAGGAAGCCCAGGGTGCTGGGGTCCTTCAGCTTGTCCGCCATGTTGCCTCTGAAGCTGGGGCTCTGGAGGGCTTCCAAGGGGGGATTAGCAGAAGAGGGACTGGAGGCCTCCTTGTTCCTCCAGGGCATCCAGCACAGCTTCCAAAAGAGAAAGAGAAAAACTGCCACCAGGGCCACGCCACACACAATAACTACAACTGCGAGGAGGCTGACAGAGGTGCCTGCTCTCGGCATGAGCCAGGCAGGGAGGGACAGACAGACAGAGGCGGGGAGAAGCGGGTGAGGGTGTTGGAAGAGGGGGCACACAGAAGGGACAAAGACGGAAGAAGAGAGAAGAATGGTCATGAGAAAGCTGCCAGGTCAGAGGGAGAGGTGGTTTCAGGGTGGAATCTTGATTGTCCACTTCTTGGAATATCTGCAGCCTTGTGTTCACCTCAGTCTGATTCTTCCAGCATCATCCTCTTTCCCGCCCCCACCCCCTCACCCCAGCCAGCTTGGGGAGCACCTGGGCTGTGGTCTCTACTGCCTATTGGCATGTGCACAGGGAAAGGAAAGTAATTTAAATAGTAGCCTAAGCAAATGTGCAAATTCGTGCAGCATTCATGTTCAGATGCTGTTTGAATTTCTGTTAAAGCTGCTACTATGGCCAGACTTAGAGTCATTTTTGTCTACAGCCTACTTCCTTAACAGGCTGTGATACCTTGGGGGGGCAGATGCTGGCTAACTCATCCTCTTTTCTTCTTTATCCCATCCCCACTGAGCCCAGGACAGAAACTCAATAAATACTGAGTTGACTACAAGTGAATGAGAGTCAGCATAGTCTCTTTAAGGGCAAGGATTATGTTCTTCTGTACTCCCAGAAGTCTGTGCATAGTAGGCTCAATAAATACTTCTATTAAGTTGGAATCTGATCTACACAGAGCACATCAAAGCTAAATACAGGCACAGTTCATTTCACTATGCTTCACTTTGTTGTGCTTCACAGATACTGTGTTTTTTATGAACTGAAGCTTTGTGGCAACCCTGCCTTGAACAAGTCTTTTGGTGCCAGTTTTCCAACAGCATGTGCACATTTTGTGTCTGTGTGTCACGTTTTGGTAATTCTCACATTATTTCAAACTTTTAAATTACTATTACAGTTGTTATGGTGATCTATGATCTGTGATCAGTGATCTTGGATATTCCTATCGTCATTGTTTTGAGGCATCCTGAGCTGCACCCATGTAAGATGGCCAACCTAACTGATACATATTGTGTGTGTTCTGACCGCTCCCCTGGCTGGCCATTCCTCTCCTTGGGCCTCTCTATTTGCTGAGACACAACAATATTGAAATTAGGCCAATTAATAACCTTACTTTGACTTGTAAGTATTCAGGTCAAAGAAAGTGTCACATGACTCTCATTTTAAATCAAAAGCTAGAAATAATTAAACTTAGTAAGGATGGCATATCAAAAGCCAAACAGGCCAAAAGTGAGGCATTTTGTGCCCCACAGCCAAGTTGTGAATGCAAAGAAAAAGTTCTTAAAGGAATCAGAAGTGCTACTCCAGCCAACACACAAATGATAAGAAAGCAAAACAGTCTTATTGCTGATGTGAAGAAAGCTTTAGTGGTCTGGACAGAAAATCAAACCAGCCCCGACATTCCCTTAAGCCAAAGCCTAATCAAGAGCAAGACAGTGCCTTTCTTTCATTCTATGAAGACCGAAAGGGGAGAGGAAGCTGCAGAAGAAAAGTTTGATTCTAGCAGAGGTCGGTTCTTGAGGTTTAAGGAAAGAAGTCCTCTCCATAACATAAAAGTTCAAAGAAGCAGCAGCAAATGCTGATGTAAAAACTGCAGTAAGTGATTCAGAAGATCTAGCTAAGATAATTGATGGAAGTGACTACACTGAAAAACAGATTTTCAGTGTATAAGAAATAGCCTTATATTGGAAGAAGATGCCATCTAGGACTTTCACAGCTAGAAGGGGGAAGTCAATGCCTGACTTCAAAGTTTCAAAGGGCAGACTGACTCTCTTTTTAGGGGCTAACACAGCTGATGACTTTAAGATGAAAACAATGCTTATTTACCATTCCAAAAATCCTACGGTCCTTAAGAATTATGCTCAGTCTACTCTGCCTATGCTCTAAAAATGGAACAACAAAACCTGGATAATAGCACATCTGTTTAAGAATAGTTTACTGAATATTTTAAGCCCACTGTTGAGACTTACTGCTCAGAAGAAATGATTCCTTTCAAAATATTACTGCTCATTGACTATGCACCTAGTCACCCAAGGGCTCTGATGGAGGTGTGCAAGGAGATTAATGTTGTTTTCATGCTGGCTAACACAACATCCATTCTGCAGCCCATGGATCAAGGAGTAACTTCAACTTTCGAATCTTAGGCTTTAGCTGTCATAGATAGTGATTCTTCTGATGGATCTGGGCAGAGTGAGTTGAAAACCATCTGAATAGAATTCACCATTCTTGATGCCATTAAGAACATTCATAATTCAGGGGAAAAGGTAAAAATATCAACATTAACAGAAATTTAAAAGAAGTTGATTCCAAACATCGTCAATGGCTTTGAGGGGTTCAAGACCTCAGTGAAGGAAGTAACTGCAGATGTGGTGGAAATAGCAAGAGAACCAGAATTAGAAGTGGAGCCTGAAGAATGGATGAGGAGTTGCTTCTTGTGGATGAGTGAATAAAGTAGTTTCTTGAGATAAAATCTACTCCTGGTAAAGATGCCGTGAACATTGTTGAAATGACCACAAAGGACTTAGAATATTATATAACCTGAGTTGATAAGGCAGTGGCAGGGGTTGAGAGGATTGACTCCTATTTCGAAAGAAGTTCTACTGTGGATAAAATGCTGTCAGGCAGCGGCGCGTGCTACCGAGAGACCTTTAGTGAAAGGACAAGTCCACTGATGCAGCAAACTCACTGTTTTTTTATTTTAAGAAATTACCACAGCCGCTCCAGCCACCAGCAACCACCAGACTGATCAGTCAGCAGTCATCAACATCGAAGCAAGACCCTCCACCATGAAGAAGAGATTAAGACTCACCGAAGGCTCAGATTGTTAGCATTTTTTAGTAATCAAGTTTTTAAAATTAAGATATATATTGTTTTTGGGTGTAATTCTATTGCACACTTAAGGGGCTACAGTATATTTTACACTGTATACGTATATATATGTATAGGTATATATATTACATTGTATACGTTTTGTAAGGCTTTAGCTGCCACGAATAATGATTCCTCTGATGGATCTGGGCAAAGCAAATTGAAAACCATCTGAATAGGATTCACCATTCTTGATGCCATTATATGTACAGTATATTGCAGTATATTTTATACTGTATATATGTGCATATTCACATGTATGTATATACTGTATACACTTAATAGACTACAATATATTTTATACTGTATATATATTTTGTTTAATCCTATTATGCTATTCTAATAATTCTATTTATTGTTAGAAAATATTTTTATAAAACATACTGTAGTCTATTAAGTGCACAATAGAATTACACAAAGTTATATATATGTTTACATATGCGTATATATAAATTACATATACTTATATGTATAAAAGTTCTATATACATATATGTATATATAGTACAAAAGTTATGTGTGTATATATACATATATAGTATAAAAGTAGTATAGTATAAAAGTTATATATATCTATACATACATACATATGTATATATGTATGTTATATATACTTATATGTGCATATCAACATATAAGTTTATATAACTTATGTGTGTGTGTATATATGTGTGTGTGTGTATATATAACTTTTATATGCACTGGGAAACTGAAAAATTTGTGTGACTTGCTTTATTTTGATATATGCTTTATTGCAGCGGTCTGTAACTGAACCTACAATATATCCAAGGTATTCAGGTACAAATGATTCCTAGAGCTGTCCTCTTCCATTCCTGTGGCCATTCAAGAGCTTTGCTATAAAAATGGTGTTTTAAATGTTGTGATTGGTTTGGAAGTGGGCACTCACTGCCCCCCCCAGCCCACCCCTAACCCCAGGGATGCCCATTATCCCAAGAAAGGGGTATGCCCCTATGAGGGATGCCCATCTTTGTGAGAAATTATTAAGCAAACCTCCCATCCCACTTCCCTCTTCAAATTTGGGAATGAACCTTTGAGTCCAAGGCCTCTTCTTGCTCAGAGTAGAGAAGTCAGAAGGCTCCGAACCAAGGGCATACCTTGCAGGGTTTGCAAAAATGTTACTGTGGACAAGCTAGCAGAGGAGTTTTGTTTGGCTTGCTTAATGATTGAAATGTTAAGAAATTCCACCATCATCATCACCCCAGACTTCTGACTTCACTGGAAAAGACGAATGACTTGGTAATTGACATGGGCTCCCACATAGTGGGAACTGGTGACTCTCTTTGTAAGGATATGTCCTCACCAGTTCAACCCTCCACTCCCTGTTCCCTGCCTGGCCCCTGAAAGCCTGTAAGTTTGCAGCCTCTGTCTCAGCCTGTCCAAATGCCTTAAAAATATTACCATTTGACGTGAGAAATGACCCCACAAGTACTGAGTCCAGGCTGTGCCTTTAAAGATGGGAGCAGTGGTCCACAGAAGGGACTTGCTTGGAGTCACAGGTTGGTCAGACACAGAACCTGGACTAGGATCCAGATGTCCACCACTCAGCCTGGCACTCTTCCCTCTGCCCTGGCCTGTCTGTCTCTGGTTAAACTGTAGGCTACTTGGACACGTGTTTTTCCTCTGTGTCTGACTCAGGGCCTCGCATAGAAACTGGCACATGGAATGAATGAGTGAATGAAAGAATGATATATGAGAAGGCTGTAATTAGCTCTCATTTCAATTAAGTTCAAGCAACCTTTACTGAGTACTTGCAATGTGCCAAGTTCTGGGCTAGCTTGGGATACAAAGATGCCCAGGCCCCTCCTAAGGGGATCCAGGTACTCCCACAGCACATAGGCTCCAGGGAAAGAGATCCCACATCAGAGGGGCCAAGAAGGAGGTGAGGATATGAGCCACTCTCTCTGGGAAGCCAGCACTGCCTTTTGACTCCTTTGCTGCAAGTTACTTGCCTAGATCAGCTGTCACCTCTGAGAATAGGGAATAATAGCAGAGAATCCTCAAGTCCTGAGCCACCTACGACCACCCCCTTCCCAAGCCTTCCCAATGCCTGGCTCCCTGCACAGAGACATTAGAGCCTTTTTCTGGCCAAAGGAGCTGGAGCTAATCCTTCACCTGAGACTGCTAGACACCAGGAAAGCTCATTCTAAGTCAACTTCTATACTAAAGGTCTCCAATGTGGTAGTGTCTCCAGTGGGGTGAACCTTGGGGCAGGGGGACACAAGAGAAAAAAAAACAAGCCATTTTAATATTTATAATCTTTACAAGAAATGAAAATTTTAATATACAGGTTGATAGAAATAATAGCATGTTATTATTAGATTTAGGCAATTTATTCAACATTACTATGTCTAAGGTTCAAAGAGCTTTATATCTATTCACTTATTTAATCCTCTCCAATGAAAAAGATATGATTATTATCCTCATTTTACAGATGTGGAAACTGAGGCACAGAAGGTTAAATAGATTACCCAGGTCACACAACTAGTGAGTGGTGAAACAGGGCTACTGGTGAACCAGCCAGTCTAGTTCTGAAGTATTACCTCTGTGAAACAGGTATGTAACTTGGGAAAAAAAAACATATATTGGAGGTACTAAGTTGTTTTTTTTAACCTGTTACGAGTTCATGATCTAAATAATTTGGAGACTGTTTCTTCAGGCCTTTATCCTAGTGGGCTCACCGGGAAAATCACCACAGCTATATGTGTCCTCATTGTACATATCTGGCCATCTCTAGCCCTTCACATCTGTTCTTTGTTACAGCTGTTCTGGATGCATTCTCTGCAATATGACTCACCTCAAAACAAAAGGTGTTTCTAGGGCTTTGCTTTCCTTTGATCATACATCTTACTTGTTCTGGTAATAATTAGAATTTTAATGAGAAGGGGGTAGGGAGAATCTAGAGAGCATAGAGTGCATTTAAATGTTCAGCCTGACCAAAAATTAAATTCGTAAATGAAAAGAGAGGTAGGAGAAGGGGGTGGGGCAGGAGAATGAGGTTTTCCCCCGTGTGGCTGCGATTTAGATTGCTTCTCCACATGACCCCCAGCTGCTCTTCCCTCAGAGCTGTGATTAGGGAAGGCAGAGAGCATGCGTTATTGGAATCAGCACCCAGTGCCCAATAGTGGTTATATGAGACCAGGAGGCCCGTCCTATGCTGGAAGAATCTTCTTCCAGGACTAGAAGAGCCTGGGCTTTTGACATCTCACTGGCAGGCAGTGCAAGGAGAATTAGGTCTCAAACACTGAGTGGGTTCATCTTCACAGGAGATGCAAGGTTGGTGAGCAAGGCTGGTAAGACCAGAAGCAAGCAGCGGGGAGGAGGTGATTGTAGAGGATTTACCCCCTTTAAAATCACTGTATGTGTCCTGGAACTCAGACAGCCCTCATCTCCTAGTTTAAGGTACATTGAGGTTAGAAAGGGCTGTAGGTTTCTGTACAGCCTAACGGCTGCCCAGATAACCTAAGCTGTGTGCCTTCCCACTCTGGGTTTGCTGGGGCCAACCCACTGGGACATGTCCCCTAGGAAATCACAGGTGCACAAAGAGACTTCAAAATCCTTTCCCCATTCACATCTTGTTTGAACTTTGACCCCTTGAGGCAGCTAGAACTTTGATGGGCAACTCCACCAGTTTCTGAGTCCTGATCCAGTGCTCTTCCAATTTACACCACGCATTCACTTCAGGAAAAGTGAGAAGTAAGCCTCCAGTAAGGGAGAGAGGGCTCAGCCCAGCCCTGAAAAAGAGAAAGTACTTCCTAGGTATTTGGATGCTTCTTCCCTGTCTTCTTCTTTACTTCCTCTTCAGCTTAGAGAGAAGGAAGCGTTGCCCTGAAGTCAGACTGGGCTCACTCACAGTCTACCTCCACTAGTTTTAAACTGTGTGCCTTTGGCAAACTAGGTAACATTTCTCAGCCTCATTTCCTCATCTATAAATTGGGGGTAATAATAGTATCTACCTTATAGGGTCATTGTGAGGTTTAAATGAGGCCAAAAGTGTTGAGGATAGTGCCTAAGATGTAATAAGCAATAAAATAAATATTACCTATTTTTATTAGAATGAGTTATGCCCAACCCAATTTGAAACAGTCCTTAGTTTTGAAATTTGTTTAGTGGGCAGAACACCTGAAAACCATGAACATTAATCAATAGAGATAGTTTTAACCTTGTCTTCACAAACCAAGAACAATCTTACTAGCAGAAATAATGTAATGGTTTCGGACATAGCCAGGTCTGTCTGTTTCTTGAGACATAACAAAACCATGGTTCAGATCACACATCTCCAGGCTTTCCTGCTAATACTCATTTGCTTGCTGCCTCCTCAGTTGTTTTGTTGTTACCATCACCAGCCAGCTGGTGAACAGGAACGAATTCCAAAGGAGTAAGAAGATCAGGGAAGAAAAACCTGTAATTGAGAACATCCTATGTTCTTGAAACTTTCCTTGAAATTTGGGGAAAAGAAGCCTATTGCTCAATATTCATTGTGAAATATTTTCATTCAGGCATCAGAAGAGCTCTAGTATTTCATGGGCAACTGATTTGGTAAACCATAGTAGCCAGCTATCCAGCAACCCTATGGAAGAGAAAACAGCTATGGAACTAGGCTTTGGGATCACACCCCAGTGACATAGCCTTGTACAGGGGCACATGGCTCCTAGCCCAGGCTGTGAAACTGGACTCACAGGTGCTCAGACACAGGATGGACATCTCAGGTGGGTGGCAGTGCCAGAATGAATGACAGCACAGCATGTACCATCCTCATTGCTTTCTAATTGCATGAACTTGAGCAAGTTATTTAAACTGTACAAATCTTAGTTTTCTCTTTTATTTAGTCAGGATTCGAATTATTCCTACCTTTCAGAATCATTGTGAATATTACATAAGCTAAGACTTTGAGCACAGGCCCTGGTACATGGTGAATGTCCCCAAAATGGAAGCTGCTGTTATTCTTCATGTTTTGTTTTTTGGTGGAGGATAATAATTGACTGTATACATAACAGACACAAAGCTAAGTCTTTGAGGCAGGGAAGGGAGACACCAGATCAGAGGACAAAGCATCGAGGGACATCAGGCCCCTCTTCTCTCCTGGGAAGCTGAGATCCCCTTCAAGGCCATCAGGGTAGAATCTGCTTGTCACCTTAAATGAGACTGTCTTGGGGTGATGGCCCATGGTCTCCCTCCTCTTCCAGAAAACACTGGGTTATTAATTAGCAACTCAGGTCTTTCTTATCTTCCCCCACTGACACTTCTTTCTCCAAAGACAGCCCTAGTGCCCCCTCTCCTCTTCTCCACCCATAGTGTTAGAATTCATCAGCAATTCTTATCGCTTGCTATTGTTCCCATTTTTCTAATGGGCTTTCACGTCAGAAAAATCCATTTTGTAACAGTAACAGGCATTCTTCCTAACCGATTGTAATTGAAGAGATAAACTGGGAAGAGGAAGCAAAAAGAAAGAACCATTTTCCCTGCTCATCCCAAAGCCAGAGAAGGCTGGCTTCAGGGCCTGGAATTGGTGGTGGACCCTCAGAAATGGTCAGCACTCAGGCTGGGGAGAGCAGAAGCTGCCTCTGCCAAGGAGCTCTCGTGCAGACACAGATAGAGACATGGACAAAGCACAGCCCAGAGGCCAGGGAGCAAGTGACGCAGAGGCCCAGGAGCTTGGAAGAACAGTGTTTAGCCTGGGAAGAGAAGAGATTCTGGCAGAACCACTCATAAAATACGAATAATATTATTTATTTATTTCTACATAGTAAGCACTATGCCCTTTACATTATCTGATTTAACATTTTTACCCTCCCTAAGAAATTGGTAGTCACGCTTAAAGATAAATAAACTAAGTGTAGAGATGTTAACCAGGTAACTTGTTCAAGGGTACAGTGCATTAAGGAGAAGAGCTAGGATTTGAATCTAGGACTTTCTGATGCCCAAATCTGGGCTCTTGAACCAGATTTCTGGGAGGACTACAGATTCAGCTGTAGAGTCCCAGTTGGACAGAGAAGTTGGCGGGGAGTGGAGGGGACAGGCATTTCTTAGTTGTACTCAGGAGAGGATGGCAGGGACACTCCCACTTTTGGCCTGACCCTATGAACCTGGACAGAGCCCCAGAGACTCAGATTATGACCAGCCTGGTCACCACCTGCCCCATCTTACTTCTTCCCTGGAAAGCTGACACTTCAGGTTGCCCACCAGCCACTAGGCAAGTAACCAGTGGCCTCTGGAAAAGGTGTACCTGAGGAATATCTGAGAGAGACAGAGAGAGAGAGAGAGAGAGGGAGAGAGAGAGAGAGAGAGAGTGTGTGTGTGTGTGTGTGTGTGTGTGTGTGTGTGTGTGTGTTAGGAGAACAGAGCTATTCTGTAATGAGGCTCATATGTGGCCCATTAATAATAAGCTCTGCCAGGGCTTGTAAGTTTATTAGGAGAACCTGGTGTAATTAAAATTCAGGGCTTGGGGGAGGGGAGCAGAGGGCTTTTGCTTCCTTTCCTTCTTTCAGAGATCCAGCCTGAGCTACCAATGGGAATAATTAGCAGAGTCCAAACAGAGAAGGAATTAATGCTCCTGAAAAAGCTGTGATGAGGAGAGACAATGCTAAGCTAATTACGGCCGCACCAAGCTTTATGACTGGGCGCTCGCTTCCACCATCATTAGGGGATTCAGAGCTAAATTGGAGACAAATGTGGAGTGTTATAGCTAACAGAGCATTGGCACTAATTTAGCAATTATTAATATTATTATTTTGGTGGATGGTAACTGTACCTTTCTGCCTGAGGGGTCAGGGCATGTGGGCCTTCTGAATGTGGGATCAAGGCTGGAGTGATGGAGGTTGGGGGCAGACTGTCAGAAATTCTTTTCCCTCTATGCTCCTCTCCCTGTTTGTACCTGCAACTAGTGAGAGGAGGGGTCTGCCTGGGTCCTCGGGGAGCAAGAAAGAGTTCAGTGCTCCTAGAAGAAAGAAGGGAGGGATGAGGTTGTGTCATTATACTTGGAGTGCCCAGATCCGGATGCCCCTATTTATTTCTACTTTCAGAGACTCCTCTGATTTCAGTTCCTAAGTGTGACTCTGTCCTTACAGGCTTCCTTTCCTAAGCAAGACTAGAAAGGGTGCCACCTAGTTTAGTCAGGACTTAGTCTTAGCATGCTTTCCCTACTCCATACAACCCTATGCAGACCATAAAGAAACCTGGCTTGATCCAGATGCCTCAATGCCACTCCTCACTATTTGCAGCCACATGTTATACCCCTAACTCTGTGGACAGGGAAGATAAGCTGCAGACAGTTAGAAGAGAACATGTCTTTTGTACAGAGCTTAGAGGGATGACACATACTGAAACCACCATCCCTACTTGACGTTCTCATCAAAGTCAGAGAGAGAAGAGAACTTCTAGAACTGTAAATCTAAGGGCTTTACAACTCCTAGATACTGGACCCTGCTTCCAGAACTCTAAAGCTCAAAACACACTAATAAGAATACAATCTCCTTGGGTTCTAAAGTATTGTGCATTGTACCTTTCCTCAAAAACGGCAAAATCTGCAGAATTCCATCCTTCTAGTGAGAAGGACAAACATCACATAAATCTCATGGCCACAAGTAAACTGGAGTTAACCACTCCCAGCTGCCAGCCTAAGAAAAGCAGGGAAGCTTGAGGTCTCCTGTCAGGTTTCTACATTTTCTGAAGCACTTCTGGACCTCTGCTTGCTACCTTAAGTACAGAACCCATGCTGACCATACCTAAACCTCTGCAACTTGGCTTATGGAAAAAGTTCATTCATTTCCACAAGGCAGATGACACAATGAAAGGTGGAGAACTGCTTGTTAGTTCACTCAGGATGTATTAAGGAGAATAGCAGGGCTGTGGCTCCAGAGTTTTTAAAGAAAAAGGGGAAAATTGCTTTTAGTTGGAACAGTTTGTGTACAGGTGTTTCCAAGTCAGGGTCTGATTAACTGAGACTTCCTGTGCAATTCCTAGCACACACTCTGGCCTATAGAGGAGTCTCAGCAAATGACAGTGGAGTCTGAATCTCAACTGTCGAATCCCAGGGTGTTACTAGAAATCTGTAAGCTAGAGACTTATAACAGGAGAAAGTCAAGGGAAAACATAAAATGGTAAAGAGAGCTGGGCATGCTCTAGCCACTTGCATTTTTCATAAAACTGCAACAAATGAAAAACTCTAGCATTCTGCTAGCTGGAGAATCTGGACCCAGGTAGTGGCTCTGGGATGCAGGGAGCAGGCTGGGAGGTGGAACAGTTGGGGCCTGGTCCTGAACTCCATGGCATCTCCCCAGACCCTCTGGTCACCTAAATTCTCAAGATCCCAAGGCCACTCTCAACCACTATCTTTCTCTTGCTATGATCAAAGGGTCTGCTTCTGCCTCCCCACATCCCTTTCAGCCTCCCAACTTGGACCCTGGGCTTCCCGGGACTTGTGACTCAGCAGCCAAAGTTAAAGTTTTCCTGAGCTAACTCTAACTCATCTTCTGATACAGCCTGCAGGGAAGGCATAGTAATTCATCTGGGCCTGCTGACTCTCACCCCTCAGGCTTTTCTCACCCTCAGCCTGGCCATTCAGGCACCTGTCATTCCAGATTATGGGTATCCCTCTGGAGTCAGAACACCAGTGCCTCCCCCTACCAAGATGTGCCGCGTACCTACAGCCCTGCCCCACTCCCAGCAACTTCCACCCTCACCCCGGCATTTCTGCCCTGAACAGACAGGAGAGGCAGCTTCCATCCCAGGTGGAACTCCACAGGAATGTTCTCGCCCTGTAGGCTCTGAGGGTCAGGACCAGCATTAAGGCCCCGCTGGAGATGGATCCTTGGTGGAAAAGATGGAAGGGAGCTGGGGAGTACGGAGAGGCAGGAAGAGACTCCCTGATAGGGAAAATTCTGTGTCTGGTGGGTATGGGGAAATGGGTGGTGTGGGAGGGGATGGTACCAGAGAACCAGAATCTTATAATAATAACTTGTTAGGCCTAATGTGTTCTGCGAATCTCCAAGGCAGGAAATCAACTTCCCCAACCTCCATCTCCGTACTACCCTCTAAAAGTTCTTCTTTATGTCTAACCTCAGTCCCTTCTGCTTCAGTGATCAAGCCATTGACTAAACATTGCCACAACTAGGGAGAGCAGCGCCTCCTACGGCCCTCACGGGGCTCAAGTGGGCTCCACTTACCCCAAGGCTGGATACAGCCCCCTCACACACCCAAGGCTCTCCTTGGCCTACTGCCCCCTCCCCTGAACTGTTCCTCACGGATATCTACCTCTATATACGACCTTTAACCTCAAGTGAAAAGACCCTGGGACCTGCGGCCGCTGGGGAGTTTACCCCACCTGTACCTGCTCCTGGAACGGCCGGTCCCTGGCATCTCGTCCCTGGAGCAGGGCATGGGGACCAAATTCCCGCCTCTGGCAGCCCCTTTCTCCCCTTCCCGCGCCAGCGATGCGGAGCCACTGGGCAACTCCCGAGTACTCCTAGGCCCAGCCCTACTGGAGTCGGGGTCGGGGGACAAGGAGGAATGGAGCCCGCAGAGCCTCCTGGAACCCCGGCGCCCTGGTCCCTGCAGGATCTCCCCACCCCCACTCCGCATTCTCTCCAGGCCTCTCACTCCCCCAGCCCCTCCCCCACGGAGGGGACGCGACCCCGTACTCCCTCCCGCCCGGGACCCTCCAGACGTCGGGACAAAGAAGCCCCGCGGCAGCCGGTGAGCGTGACTGCAGGGCACTGGTGCAGCAGGTAAATACCCGGGGCCGGCCGCCACGTCGCCGACCCTCCCGCAGCTCCAGCCGCCAGGGCGCGACACGCCATTCCCGCTGTCGCGACTCCCCGGAGAC
>NW_012113586.1:6384056-6384702 GCF_000951035.1 Colobus angolensis palliatus | reverse complement strand
GAGAGACCGGGGGTCCGCCCGCGTTCACCGCGAGAACACGCACACTGACGGACAGACCGACGCACGGACCCCGGGACCTCGACACTTGCTAGGAGGCGAGCTCTCTTCCTTAGCCGGGCGCCCCTCGTCTCCCGCTCTCTCCATTGGCCCCTCTCCTGGCAGATTGCCCGCAGAGCGAGCTTGGAGATGCGAGGGAAACTGAAGCCCCGAGGGTGCCCGGTCCTGGGAGCCTGGCTGTCTGCGGGGTCTCCCGCAGTCCGCAGTAGTAATACGGGAGGGCCAGGGGGGTTCTACCCCCACCCCCGGTCCACTTCGGGTCTCTCCTGGCTGTGCAAGCGATGGGTCAGGGGGCTGGACCAGGCTGGCTCCCAATCCAGAATCCCTAGCTGGAGAGTTCTTTCTAGGTTCTGGGGCTCCTGGGACCGGGGCTTTGGGGAAGGGAGACCTCAGGACGGATATCCAGGAAGGGAAGGGGCCCTGGGTCTCCCGTTACCTGCGCCTGCCGCGCTGGGACTCCGTTCTGGGGGCTGCAGCTCAAAGCTCCGACAAGTCTCCACGTCCAGCCCGAGAGGGGGCGGCCGGGCCCGGCACAGCGAGGCGAGGACCGCGAGCGCCTCCTGGCACCGAGGCCCGCCGGCCCCCCACA
>NW_012113586.1:6277919-6383997 GCF_000951035.1 Colobus angolensis palliatus | reverse complement strand
AGGCCTGCCGAGCAGCAGCTCGAACCCGCGCCGCGGCCGGACTGGGGCGGGGCACGACGGCCCCAAGAAGACCCTCCCTGCAGCGGCCCCCTGCGGCTCCGCTCTGCTTTTAATCACTTCCCCGCAGGGTCCCCGCCCCTCACGTGGCATCCCGCGGCAGCTGGCAAGTCTGGCGCCTTGCGGCCGCCCCCTCTACACTCAGGGACTGGTCTGAGTCCGGGGAGTAGGGGGTTCGAGGCGGGGAGCCGGGCTGTCCCGAATCTCGGAGGGTGCAAGGCCAGGAAGGAGTCCGGGTTCCCGCTCCGCATTCACTGCCTGGTGTGACCTTGGGCGTCTCTGAGCCTCAATTTTCCTCTCCGTAAAGGTGGTGTAATGATTTTAAGTACTTCACGGGCTCCCTGGGGACAGAAAGATCGTGTTTGTGAAAACACTGGGGAAACTGCCACATGCCGCACAAATGACAGGGAAATAGATAACCCCGTAACAGAAAGAGCGACGGTCAGGCTAGGTCTGGGAGGACCTTGGCAGAGGTTCCTGACGGGAGAAGTTAGACTGGCCCCCGAGTCCCAGCTTCGGAGGTAGAAGATCCCAAGACAGGCTGGCGATGCGAACTGCAAGACTTTCCGAGCTCCGCAATCCTGCGGTCCGTGGTACCAGCATGTTGCTATGGCGACGGGAGGCAGCGGCGGTCTCTCTCCATGGCAACGGGAGGGGAAGTTTCTGGCGAACAGGAATGGGGGGTCATTTCAAGAGGGCTTAGGGCGCTCAGTTCCGCCGACCCACTTCCCTGCTTATGTGAAACAGCACCAGAGATCATGTATCTTTCTGCCAAGCGTAACAAGAAATACAGAAAGCTAAACGGGAGGATTGACGCTAGACTTAAAGCAGAGATCCCCTCAGAAACTGTGGAGTGAGGCCCAGGAACAGATTGGCTGAGGGGCTTCGAGGCTCCTCACTCAGCGCTGGAAGTCTATGAGCCATGGTCAGGGAGGCCGGGGGACCAGCGCCCTGCAGGGGGGCCTATTACGGGAGTCTCTTGATCTCCACCTGTCGGCGGTGGGGCCCCTTCTGTGAGGGGCTCGCCTGAAGCCCCAGACTCCGGTCCATTTGCTCTCCCGGAGCTGGGAAGGAAACTTTAGCTGAAGCTCCTGGAAACCGCTGGGTTGGTGTATGCCCGAGTGGCTGGCGAGGGAAGAGGGTCTTGCCTCTTAATTAGCACGCTTGTTGGAAGTGACTTGAGCAATGACTCACGTTCCGGAGGGAGGAGATCCGGAGCTCTAGCTACTGGCGGTCTCCACTGCGCGCCATCTGTGCCAGCCGGCCCTTAGACTTGCCATCCCCTAGCAGCTAGTGCCTTGGGCACCAAGGGCTAAGGTGAGGCCTGTGAGGACCCTGGCCCAGCCAGGCGGCTTTTCCACCTTGAGGTGCTCCTTGGCTCTGTCCACGGTGCTGAAGACCCAGTTGGTGCTACCAGAGCGTGGGCCTAAGTTTAGAGGACGAGGGAGAGGCAATTGTGGAAGGTTCGCAGCTTCCACCTTGACCCCTGTGCCTGTGATAGGAGAAGGTTAGGAACTCAGGCAGGGACCAGGCAGACACGACGCAGGCGATACTGTGCAATCCGAGCTGCCTTCCTGCCGGAGGTGTTTGGTTGCTGTTCCAAGAACAAGTGGGACTCTGGCATCCCCATTCACCTTCCTGGTGCTTCTGAAAACCCACCTGAGGAGCCCAGAGGCCCCATTAACTTATTTGCCATCACCCGATGCAGATCTCAGAACCCAGGAGAGCCTCTGGCTACACGCTTATTAGCAGTTTCCCAAGTGGCAGGTTTGTGTTTATGTAAAATACAAATGGAGAACTGCTCTTTGCCCGTGTTTATGGCAACTCTGTCACTCCGCTGCTATTTCTCCCTCCCCCTCGCGAGTTCCTGGGGAAATTCACAGAACAAAGCGCCTTGTTTTGCCTTTGCAGGGAGCGAAAAAACACAGGACTATTCCAAGGGCCCAGACCTGTGATGCAGGGAAATCAATATTTTGCTTATATCGAGTGGGGGAATTTGCATCTAAACCGAAGGTAAAGGAGCTTGTTTGGAGCAGAGCAGGTGGCAGGACCGAGAATTAACAGATAATTTCTCATTGTTCCCGGATTCAGCCTTCACACTCGGCAGGCGGTTCTGCAGCGTCTCTGGCGCCCCAGCAGCAGCTCTGGACCTGGCATTTCTCAGTCTAACACTGTGAAGGAGCTGCTGCCCTGACAGGGCTGCAGAAACAGGTTAGGGCCCCTGGGTCAGTCAATAACTACTGAAGTTGGAGTGTAGGACTTAGGGTGTGTGAGAGAGACAAAGAGAAAGAAACAGAGACAGAGATAGAGGCAAGAGACTGATAAAAATGAGAGAGACAGAGGATGAGATAGAGATACAGAGAGAAAGTTATAAGAGATAGAGAACAGAGAAACAGACAGAGAGACAGCTGTACAAATTAAGAAACACACATTCAGAAGGAGACATTTAAAAAGTATTTTTAACATTAAGATAAAGCCTCACCCTAGTTGTCCTCTTTAGCCCGCCACCTCCCCCGCCCCCAGGTCAATTGCTGATACCATTGTGGTCACATAATCAGCCACAAAGCAGAAAAAATTCTTCATGTAATGATGGAAACTTTTTTGTCTCTCAAACCCCTTTGCCCTGCAAACCCAACCCCAAAACACACTTTTGCTTCTTCCCATATGAAGAGATCAAATTCAGAGTCCCAGGGTCCCACCAAGACCTGGGAGGGAGGATCCGGGGTCCCACTCAAACCCAGAGAGGGAAAGAGGTGGAAAGAAGTGGAATTGTTGTCCTTCAGTTCTATCTCACAGAGAAATCCCATTCATTCTGAGTTTGGGTGTAGGGGTGGGGAGGAGAGAAGCAGGAACAGAGATAGTAAGCATGGAGTGGTGGCAAATAAGTACATTGGACAGGGCCTGGGATGGCTGGGATTCAGGGCTGGTGCACCAAAGCAGCCATGAGGCTGTCATATCCCCTATCTGGGGCTTAGTGTGCCTATCTGAAGTTGGATTAGGAGCTCTTTGAGGCTCCTTCCGGCAACAGCACTCTAGGATTTTACATGAGGGAGAAAGGAGGAGGCTGGGGCGAGGGGAGGAGGGAGGCAGACTTTCCTGGCTCTGAAGCTGAGGGTGGTTATACAGAGGCCAGCTCACTTTCAGCTCCCCCTCCCCCATTGTTCTCATTGCATCTACAGCCATGGATGGAGCATCCCGAGTTTGGGTACCCCCCAGGCCAGACTGCTCAGATGCAGGAAGAGGAGCTGGGGTGGATGGGAGGCAGAATAAGAGGAGGTTTGAGACAGAAACCAGAGGGCTCCCACTCCTATGCCCTCCTCTCTTCGGAAATAGCCAATGTGCCCATCCCCCCCAATTAAGTCTCTGCCCTTGGGCAGGCTCCCACTCTGCTCTGAGCAGGAATGTCTTGTTGAGTTATGTTGCAAATAAAATAAATTAAAACCAAATAATAATTTCTTTCAAAAAATTGAACCTTGGTAGGAAATTGCTAATGCTGTAGGCGGGAAGAACGAGCTCCTTTGACATGAGCCGATGTGTCATATTGTCTTTTCATCTCAATGCAATTTCTAAATAGGGAGCCCTTTCCCCATTCCCTCCTCCCTCCAAGTCCCCAGCAGAAATGTAAAGGGAGCAGTCTGACAATTGAAGCTGGATTGTCTGACGTGCAGGGAGAGACACGGAGGAATAGACACACAAGCACACCTACAGCTTTGCCATGTGGATAGAAGCCAAGGAGGCTCTGACCCAACCTTGAGGGCCCCTGGTCTCTTCTCCCCCACCTCCCCCATCCTCTGCTTACTGAGGCTTGTAGCTGCCTTCTGCAGAAGTGTTGATTTACTCAAGAAAACAGACATCAGTTGAACCTAGTCTACTGCCAATGGAGAATCAAGTTGAGGTCCTGTATTTGAGGGTGTAACTTTATATCATTATTTGGTATAAACTGTACTATGGATTCCCTATGGGGTTTCAGCCAGAACAGCTTTATCAGTATTTCCTACAGATTCCACCCATTCCCCAAGATCCCATACCAAGACAGCAAATCTAGCCAAAGCTGGGTGACTTCTGCAAATCATGCCATTCCAAGCCATCATCAGAGTTTTCAGGGATTCCTCCTTACCTGAGAAGATGCAGAAGACATCGCAGAGCTCAAGGTCAATGCCTAGGTGCTTTTTGAAAGAGTTCATTCTTGCTTTTATTCCAAGAAATCTGCTTGGCAGTTCAAACATCCTGAACCAGGGTATATTTGCCTCTCTCCCATTCCTCCCCCATTTCAGTGGTCTCATCTCTGTCCTGTGCTCTCTGTTCAAGCACACAATGTTCCACATCAGACTTGGGAAGACTGGACAATGTTTTCTGCATCCAGCCTGGCTTTGTGGACAAAAGCAGGCTGGAGTTTGGGGAAACAGAGACAGGTTGAAGGTCAGAAGGCGGTATCATCCTTCCAACAACTTTAGAGCTAGGCCTAACCACAGTGGGTTGAGGTCTGTCTTCATTATTGAGAAGTGAAGATGAAGTCAGAGGGGAAGGGCTAGGAAGGGAGCCAAATAGTCCTCTTCTCACTGACCTTGTACAGAAGAAACAGCATGGGCTTTGGAGTTGGACACATCTGCGTTCAAATCCTGGGTCTGTTATTTACCAACTGGCTTGCTTTAGGTCCTGTACTTTAGTTCTCTGAACTTCAGCTTCCTCATTTGTAAAACGGGACATATAGGGCCTGCTTCACAGTGTACAAGGAAAGGATTACATGAGTTGGGTTAAATGGTGAAGGTACTGTGACTGATCCGTGGCAAGTGTTAAATAAAAGACGGTTCCTGGCCGGGCGCGGTGGCTCAAGCCTGTAATCCCAGCACTTTGGGAGGCCGAGACGGGCGGATCACGAGGTCAGGAGATCGAGACCATCCTGGCTAACACGGTGAAACCCCGTCTCCACTAAAAAAATACAAAAAACTAGCCGGGCGAGGTGGCGGGCGCCTGTAGTCCCAGCTACTCTGGAGGCTGAGGCAGGAGAATGGCGTGAACCCGTGAGGCGAAGCTTGCAGTGAGTTGAGATCCGGCCACTGCACTCCAGCCTGGGCCACAGAGCGAGACTCTGTCTCAAAAAAAAAAAAAGAAAAAAGACGGTTCCTGTCCCCTTTCTTCCTTTTTTCAGAATGTAGAGGAAAATTTAGCAGGTGTACTATTCGGAGGTTAACCTGTATTCTTCCATGGGGCAAGTCTCTGCAAATTTTCCAGAGGGAATTTATCTCATTTAATTCTTACAAAAACACTGAGAGGCAGAACGGGTAGATCCTAATGGTCCATCTAGTAGAGGAGATTAAGTGCCTAGTTCCTAGTCCACAAGCAAGGAGATGGCAGAGAACTGTAATTCAGGCCTTCAGACAGCAAATCAGCCCTCCTTCCTTCTTTACCATGCTGCAGAAAGATGGTGGGGATGTGAATACTTTCTCTTATTTTCTTACAAAAGGTTACAATATTTTAAAATTGCCTTTATAATAAATAAAAAATTTAGAAATAAATTACAATGCAGTGGAAGATTTTTTTCCTGTGCCTCTTTGCAATGCTCTTGGCTCTTTGACCCTAGCCATTTCAGTTGCCTCTTGGACCCAGTTACTGGTCTAGAGGAAAGATGGTGTCATTGATAAAATACGGGGCTGGGGTCAGCCAGCTTCATGGCTCCAGACGTGCTTGGTTGCTTCATTCTTGACAGAGGTAGGACTCTTCAGAGAGCAGCTAGAAGTGTCTCTGTGCCTGGACTGTGTCCTGTGGTCAGAGCCCTGCTTCCAGGAAAGGGCCAAGTCAAGATTCTTGTAAGACTGGGACCCCAAAGACTGGAGCTCTCCCCAAGGAGCCTGGAGAGAGTTTGCAATCTTAGGTCTCTGGCTGTTCCACTAATGAAAGGAAACCAGATAAAATGCCAAAACTAATTAAAATGACAAACCCGAAAAGGCCCTGTCAAAACTAGGACGTCTTAATTCTTGATTTCAACAGAATTCAGGTAGGAAGAATCAACTAGAGCATGCTTTGGGTCAGTGGACTGAAGCCCCCTGTGGAACTGAGATGCTGGAGTCCCTGGAGAGAACAAATCTGTTTACCAAATTCCAGCTTCCATCCAATTGGTAGAATAAAAACCCTTTTCTATCCCAGCCCCCAACCCTTATATATAGTTCTGCTGTTTGCTAGAGCCACAGTAAGTGGTTTTAATGAGTCAGCCCCAACCTTTATTAATACTTCTGTACCTTTGTAAAGCGTGGCACAGTTTACACAACAGTCTTACATATGTTATCTCCTTTCATACAACCCCGAGAGTGGACATTATTATTCTCATTTCACTGGTGAGGTCTCAGAGAGGCTAGAAATAACTGGCTCAGGATTCACAGCTAGCAAGTGGCAAAGCTAGAGCTCGAGTTTGTCTTTTCATGTCACTCGTTCACCCATTCAACATTTATTGAGGTCCTACTAAGACCCAGTCTGTGCCAGGCACATGGGATGCAGTCCTGTGCTGTTTCCTGTATACACTGGCCTTCAGCCACACCTCATACAGAGCCCTGAGCATATGGGTTCTGTCCTGAGGGAGTGCACATCATCAGTTGTGTAAAGAGGCTGTGTGTGAAATTGATTGAAAATGAGTTCTTCTACCTCCTTGATACACAGTTGCACAACCCACATGAACTGTGAAATTCTCTTCTGACATGATTCTCTCTTTTACTCTCTCCTTTGCCTCCTGTCAACCTTCTGCTTTCTCCAGGGTTCAGCTTTCAGCTTTTCTTTCTTCTATCTCAGCATCTTCTCTCTGAATGGTCTTATCCACTTATAGAGCTTCAAATACTAAACAATGCCAACATTAATAGTAATGGTAAACATTTACTGAGCACTTACTCTTTTCTAGGCTCCATGCTGCTTGCTTAATATGGATTGCATAATTTAATCCTCACAACAATCTTATTATTGCCTGCAATTTGCAGGTACCAAATGATAGAGCCAGAATTTCAACCCATGCAGTCTCACTCCAGCACCCACCCTAAGGATTTCCAATTCTGTATCTCTGACTCATCTATCTCTCCTTGCTTCTCCGTGTGCATTTATAAATTCATGTTCTGAACAACTTGACCCTAGACCTTCTGAATCCAATACATAAAAGACAGAAATTATATTTTCCTTCACAAACCTGCTCTACCTTCTTAAAGAAGGCTATAGCCAAACCAAATTAGTGGCTCAAACTAAAAATCTCAGAGCCTTCTTTGATGCTTCCCTCTCTCTTATTCACCTGCATTTGTCCATGACTGAATTCTGTTGTTTCTATTTCTCAAGTGTTTTGAACCCTTGCCCCCTCATCCTTGGATTCACTGTCCTTGCCCTAGCTCCAGGACCCAACATCCTTCTTCCAGATCATGGCTGTTATGTTATGGGATAATATGACTACATCGCCCTCTCCATTAAAATCTTTCATAGCATTCTTGGGGCCTTTGAGATGAAGTTGAAACCCTCCAGTACAGCAAACAAAGCCCTTCCAGATCTGGCCTTTGTCCACCTAGGTAGCCTTCTCTCTAGATACTCCTGGGTATCCCCTGTGGGCCACCTATGCTGTGGTCACAGAGTGGTAATTCCTGTCCCTTGTCCTCACTCTCCACCCCACCTTCTGCATTTTTGCTCACTTTGTTCCTGCAGTTCCTCTTATCTTCTATTCTAGAGTCTAGAACTTTGTGACTGCTTGTCCTTCTGCCCCAAACACCTTCCCTCTTTTCCTCATCACCCAGCTTGTTCCTACTGGATGCAGTGGCACATGCAGGATAAGACTGTAGGCTTTGAACATTATACTGAATGGGCAAAAGATGGAAGCATTCCTGTTGAGAACCAGAACAAGACAAGGATGCCCATACACATCATTCTTATTCAACATAGTACTGGAAGTCCTAGCCAGAACAATCAGGCAAGAGAGTGAAATAAAAGGCATCAAAATAAAAGGATGGGAAGTCAAACTATCTCTCTTCACAGACAATATGATACGATACCTAGAAAACCTCATAGTGTCTGCCCAAAGGCGCCTAGATCTGATAAACAATTTTAGCAAAATTTCAAGATACGAAATCAATGTACAAAACTTAGTAGCATTTCTATACAACAATAACATTTAACCAGAGAGTCAAAGCAGGAATACAATCACATTTACAACAGCCAGAAAAATAGTAAAATACCTAGGAATACACCTAACCAGGGAGGTGAAAGATCTTTACAAGGAGAATTACAAAATACTGCACAAAGAAATCAGAGTTGACACAAACAAATGGAAAAACATTTCATTCTCCTGGATAGGAAGAATTAATATTGTTAAAATGGTCACACTTACAGATTCAATGCTATGCCTATCAAACTACTAATGACATTTCTCACAGAATTAAAAAAATATATAATTCATTTGAAACCAAAAAAAAGAGCCTAAACAGCCAGAGCAATCATAAGCAAAAAGTACAAAGCTGGAGGCATCACACTGCCCAACTTGAAAGTATACTACAAGGCCACAGTAACTAAAACAGCATGGTACTGGTATGAAAACAGACACAAAGACCAATGGATCAGGTTAGAGAACCCAGAAATAAAGCTGTACACCTACAACCATCTGATCTTTGGCAAAGCCAAGATAAACAAGCAATGGGGAAAGGACTCCCTATTCAATAAATGGTACTGGGATAACTGGCTAGCTGTATGCAGAAGATTGAAACTGGACCCTTCTCTTTCACCATATACAAAAATCAACTCAAGGTAGATTAAAGCCTTAAATGTAAAACCTAAAACTGTGAAGACCCAAAAGAAAGTCTAGGCAATACCCATTCTAGACATTGGCCCTGGCAAACATTTCATGACAAATACTCCAAAAGCAATCGCAACAAAAACAAAACTTGGCAACTGGGACCCTAATTAAACTAAAGAGCTCCTGCACAGTAAAAGAAACTATCAATAGAATAAACAGACAACCTACAGAATGGGAGAAAATATTTGCAAATTATGCATCTGACAAAGGTCTAGTATCCAGAATTTATAAGGAACTCAAACGAATCAACAAGCAAAAAACAACCTCATTAAAAAATGGGCAAAGAATATGAACAGACACTTCTCAAAAGACATACAGATGGCCAACAAGCATATGAAAAAAAAAGTACACAGTATTACTAATCATTAGGGAAATGCAAACAAAAACCACAATGAGATACCATCTCACGCGAGTCAGAATGGCTAGCTATCATTAAAAAGTCAAAAAATAACAAGTTCTGGTGAGGTTGCGGAAAAAAGGGAACATTTATACACTGCTGGTTGGAATATAAATTACTTTAGCCACTGTAGAAAGCAGTCGGGAGATTTCTCAAAGAACTTAAAATAGAACTGCCATTTGACCCAGCAATTCCATTACTGAGTATATACCCAAAGAAATATAAATTGTTCCACCATAAAGACACATGCATGTGTATGCACTATTCACAATAGCAAAGACATGGAATCAACCTAGATACCCATCAACAGTGGACTGGATAAAGAAAATATGGAACATACATACCATGGAATACTACACAGCTGCACAGAATGAGGTCATAGCCTTTGTAGCAACTTGGATGGAACTAGAGGCCGTAATCCTAAGGGAATTAACACAGGAACAGAAAACCAAATACCACGTGTTCTCACTTATAAGTGGAAGCTGAACATTGAGTACACATGGACACAAAGAAGGGAACAATAGACACTGGGGTCTATTTGAGGGTAAAGAGTGGGAGGAGGGTGACAATTGAAAAACAACCCATCGGGTATTATGCTGATTAACTGGGTGATAAAATCATCTGTACACCAAACCCTTGAGACACTCAATTTACCCATGCAACAAACCTGCACATGTACACCTTGAACCTAAAACAAAAGTTGGAGGGAAAAAAAATGTATAGGTTTGCAGGTAGATTGCTTGGTACAAATTTTGGATCTGCCATCCAATTGAATGAATGACATAGTAGCTGTGTGACCTAGGGCAAGTTACTAAACCTCTCTGTGCCTCTGTTTTCTTGTCCATAAAATGGAGATGATAATAGTAGTACCTCCCTCATTAGTTCACTGGGAGGTTTAAATGAGTTGATACGAACGAAGCACTCAGAATATCCCATTCTCTGACTTCCAGAGCTGACTCAGATATTCCCTTTCTTGACAGCCCATGGCACCCAATGCTTTTCTTTGTCACAGAGTTTAACAAACCATACTGTTGACTATTACTAGGCCATGAGCTGCTGAGCTGTGTATGTCTCTCATTGATCTTTATACCCGCAGGGCCTCACACCTGATCCACACACAGCAAATGTCTGTCACTTTGAAGAAGGCTGAATGTGTGGGTGTAATGCAACACAAAGTGAGTGTGTGAGTGCAGGAGGAATCCCAGAGGACAGTTCCACAGGCCAAGTCAGGGAGGGCTTCTTGGAAGAGTAGAGTTGTGATTAGAGTAGTTTGTCTGGAACTGGAAGGAATGGGGGAGCACATTCATTCCAGGCTGCAGAACACCTGTGACACAGGGAACTCAGGCAAAAATAAGCATTTCACAGGAAGGAGTGAGTCAAGGACAAGGGGTGAGAGAGGACCCTGGACCCTCAGGAATCCCAGTTCACTGCTCTGATGCTCATCTTACTTAGCTGGCTTGTTATCAAGAGCTGGGCTTGTTCCAGTGTCAGAGGCCAAGGCAGAGGGAGGCCCAACCCCAGCCTTCAAGGAGATTCCAGTGAAGCCACAGGAAGCTGGGAGGCACCCAGTCAATACTTCTCTGCAAACACTCCAGAGTTAGGGTCATGAAAAGTTTCTTTTTTCGAAGAAATTGCTTACCAAAAGTGTTGATTGAGGAGAAAAATAAATTCATAAATAATTTTTTAAAAGAAATTGCTCATTTTTCTCACATCAAGCCTTCGCTGTGAAGCACGTGTGTGTCTGCTAGGGCAGCTGACTGTTTTCCAGGATAAATTTCTGATAATAACACCAAGTCATTACTGCACAATTAGTGCTGCTAATGAGGAATGCAAAGTTTGCTTCCCACTCCTTCCCCCGCCCTTTCTACCTCTCTCTGCTCTCTCCTCCCCATTCACACACATTCTTCTCACACCCCTCCCTCCCAACCACAGAGCTGGTAGTGGGAGACGGGAGGGCCCCAGCTGAGGCTGTCAGACATTGGATTTTGACTCTCAAGCCTCCCAAATTAGCAAAGTGCCCAGGTAGCTGGGAGAGGGCATAGAACCAAGGGGTGCCCATGAAAAGGACGGAGAGGCTGGCCTTGACCTGGGCACCAGAAAGTTAACAAGGGGCTGGGAGCAGTGGCTTCTGCCTGTAATCCCAGTGCTTTCAGAGGCTAAGGCAGGAGGATCACCCGAGGTCAGGAGTTCAAGGTTGCAATCAGCTAGGATCGCACCGCTGTACTCTAGCCTGAGTGACAGAGCAAGACCTGTCTCTAAAAAAATAAGAAGAAAGAAAGTTAAATAAGGGTGGCAGCCGTAGCCTGGGGAGGTGGGGGACGGCAACTTACACTTCAGGGTACGCGGCAGTGATCTGTCACCCTACAGACTTTGTCTAATGCCCTGGTAATAGTGGAATTTTCTCCAGCAGTGAGGAGACAGCCCAGTGCCAGGGCTAGGTAACAGAGCTGTGGGTGGGTGATACTGTGTTTGTTTAGGTTGCTGGTGGGAACAGCAGCTAAGCTTGATGGGAACATATTTTGTTTCATTCTGAGTAATTATTTTCCCTACACACACACTCTTAGACACACATACATAGACCACATTCAGACACACACGCCCAGGGGGATATTTCAGCCTTGCTCCCGGAAGCACCTGACAGGTTCTCTGACAGGCTCTCCTCCCAGGTGGCTGTTGAGCTTTTAGGAAACCTCAGCAGCCTTTGTAAGATGGAGAGTTTAAAAACTGCCAAGAAGATTTTGTAGGGGAGGCCGGGAACTCACTGAGGCCTCTGTTCCTGAGTAGGCATTTCCATGGTAGGCTGTAGAGTCGCCCACGGACCTGGTGAGCAGAAGTCAGCTGTGCCTGATGGAGCCCAGCCTTCCCAGCCTGAGGAAGAGGATGGGCAGAAGAGGCCCATGAGGGAAGCAGGTAAAGGAAGGAGGGGCAATAGTGAAGTCTGTGGCTTCAGGAAGAGGGTTCAGGGGTTAGGAAGTTGCTGAGGCCAGGCTTGGATGTAGCTTGCAAGGAGAACAGGCGTGGCGATGACCACAGGGTCCCAGCTCCATGGCTCAGGGAAGCCGTGGACAGCACAGAGCACAAATGCCTCGGCCCCAGTAGGGAGTGGATTGGATGGGCTGGCTGGCCTGTCATCCAGTTCTTTATGATTCTTGCACATGAAAATTGACAAAAACCAATCACTTTCCTCAGAGCTGTGCTAACCTAGGGTGGGGGCGGTAGGGAGGATGGCAAAGGCTTTTCACTATTCATTGGATTAAACTGTTAGAGCCAAACAGCACAACAAATGGAAGTCCACTGTTGTCTCCAAAAGCCATTCTAATTGTTAACTGAGCTGGTGAGTGAGATGCCCTGGGAGGCTCACGGTGGCTTCACTCTGCCTTCGAGTTTGTGAGCAGAACTTTGGTAATGCTTTCCTCTGTCACCCTCAGGCAGACAAGAAAGTACCTCGTGAGCCTCCCTCAATTCTGAAGAGCCTCTCATTCCCCCACAGGCTAGGCCCAGAGACACCAACACTGAGCCTTGCCTTGTTCTGAGCATCTTCTTTGGGAGGAGGGTCCCATCTTCCTAATCGGGGTTAGATGCCCCCTGAACCCTGCATTTCTGCTGTTGTCACTGCCCTCAGACTTTATGGTAATTGCTAATTTACTTGTCCATCTCCTAGACAGATATGTCAGGGACTAGACCACAAGTTCTGCCTCTGTTTTGGTCACTTTGGTATTCCCAGCCCTTGCTATGTTGTCTGCTACCTAGTAGGTGCTCAAGAACGTTTAACTGGGTGAATTAGCTGAGAGAGGAGTTTCAAAGTTTAGGAGTCGAGGAGTCATTTTTAGGTAGATCAATTCCTGCTTGCCAGGGAGAGGAGGGAAAACCACAAAGTGTCTAAAAGCAAAGAGAAGGTTTGCTGACCACAGAGGAGGAGAGGGGCATGTCTCCCTTCTCACCTGGAATTCCTAAAACCTGAACCTCAGGGTTAGAACAGCTGCTGAAAAGATCTACCAGGTAAAGCTTCAAGATCTTCCCATAGAGCTCAATCTCCTGGACCAGGGGCCACCCTCCTGGGAGGCCTTGCTTTCCTTTCTCTGACCTCTGCGGTGCTGGTACTTGGTGCCTCCAGAGAACCTCCTGGCAGGTGCCGCCTCATTGACTCCATGCTCTGGAAACCCTCTTCCTTGAACCCGTGGCCTCACTCCCTCCCCTTCATCAGGGAGCAGCTGACGACTCCTGCTGCCTCCTTCATGTTCTTCCAGGGCATTGCTCCCTCTTGCTGCTCCCAACCAAGTGAAGACAAAGTCCCCTTCCTTGTTTCTCCTCAGCATGCCACGGCAGGTTGGCAATTGAAAAAGAACCTTAAGAATGACTGAGGAAGGAATTACCATTCGTATAAATAGTTTTTGGATATCCAAGAGTCATCACACTCTAGACAGAAAGAGCAGGTGCTGCATCGCAGGCATCTTGCCTGGGTGCTGGCCTGGTCGGGCGGGGGCTGGAGCTGGTTCTCAGAGGTCCCCAACTGAGCAGCAGGAACAAGGCATCCTGACATTTACCACAAGCTCTGCAGCAGCAGCCAAGAGGTCATTTGTGTAATACCAGAGAAACAAAAGCTAAAGGCCACCCGCACCAGAGACAGGAGCTGAGGTTCCACCTGCCGACCCAGAATGTCAGGGACAGCTAGGGGTGGGGTCAACACAAAGATGGTCAGGTCCCAGGACAACCACCACAGACACTTGTGGGTATTCAGAGCTTACCTTTAGGGGGGTGTTTCTGGTGTGCTCTGTGGCTGAGTGGCTTGAGCAAAAGTAAAGGATTTGGGGGCAAGGCAGAGAGAGCTTCCCTTCTTTCTAGCCACAGCTAGTCTTTAAACTTAAGAGAAGACCACAGTCAACTGTCACTCAGAAAGTTGGATGACCCTCATTTTTAGCCCAACACAATTCCAATTGGCGAGACACAGAGGAGGTTAAAAGCATGAGTCTTGGAGTTAAAAAAAGGTGGACGTGGCCGGGCGCGGTGGCTCAAGCCTGTAATCCCAGCACTTTGGGAGGCCGAGACGGGTGGATCACGAGGTCAGGAGTTCGAGACCATCCTGGCTAACACGGTGAAACCCCGTCTCTACTAAAAATACAAAAAACTAGCCGGGCGAGGTGGCGGGCGCCTGTAGTCCCAGCTACTCCGGAGGCTGAGGCAAGAGAATGGCGTAAACCTGGGAGGCGGAGCTTGCAGTGAGCTGAGATCTGGCCACTGCACTCCAGCCTGGGCGACAGAGCGAGACTCCGTCTCAAAAAAAAAAAAAAAAAAAAAGTGGACGTAAATCGTGGCTGGGTGATTTATTCTCTCTCTGCATATAATACTTCCAAACCTCCATTTCGTCAACAGTAAAATGGGGATAATACAAGCACCTATTAGAATTGCCAGGAGAATTGAATGTGATAGTACTTGTAAAGGGCCTAACATACAGTAAGTGCTCAATAACTGATAGCTCTGTGATTATTATTTGAACTTGGTAAGTCCTTACTGAGTGGCCTCTAATCTAAAAGTATGACCTTGATAAAATCCCCTATTACGGGTCACCAATTGAATGCCTTAACCACAAGAGAACAGAAATTGCCCTCAGCTCCAGAGAGCAGTCTGCCTCCAGGTAAGGTACACAGGTGTTGTTGTGACCTAGAAACCTTCAGATGGTCCCCTTCTCTTTGAAGATGAGGTGGGCTCTACTGGGCGAGGAGGGGCTGATGGTTAAACTAAGCCCTTGGGACATAAATTATGAATCAGTGACCTTTCCTTAGTTTAATTACTCCCACTGCTGGGTGGTCTGTGCTCTGGCACTAGCACCGGTGGGGGGCAAATTCTGCTTACAGCCAGCAAAGCCCAGGGCCTGGTGCTTTTGCTTTCATCGCCCCTGGTTCATGTGGCTATTGCTGTGGCAGGAAAATTTTCTCACTGTGATGAAGGTCATGCTCTAGTCTAGGGGCAGGCCTACTTTGGGCTCCCCTAATCCCTTTGACCTTTGTAGAACCACCTTATTATTCTTCTAAGCTTGTTGACATCATCCAGCTTTTTTTCTGTTTTTTGTTTTTAAAGCTGAAGCTGCCTGTGTTAGTAAAGCTGTCACACTAGTAGATCTGTGGGTTCTAATTGAACTGATACATAGAAACAATCACATTCAGACAAGAAGAACATGAGGGGGCTCCATGAGGGGGTGAGCCTCTGAGGCCTGAGAGACTACTGTTTGTTTACAGCCTCAAGATGGGAGAGACCAAGAGGCTGACTTTTTTTAAAATAAAATATTTTCAAATATGCACAGAGAGAATAATAAAATGAAATCCCACATACCTGTCACTTAGATTCAAAAACTGTCAACACTATCCCAATCTTGTTTCATGTCTTTCTCACCTCTTTATTTTCCTAAAGTATTTTAAAACAAATTTCAGACATTATATCATTTCACTTGCCTATTCTGCTGCACATACTTCTGATAAAAACTGTAAATGTGTATGACTCTAAATATACATGGCCTTACCTATATACAAGTACTCATCACTCCTGACAAAACCAACAAAACAATAATTTTCTAATATTACCCTGTCCACACTGAAATTGTGCAGTTATTTGAGAATGTCTTTTTATAGTTGGCACATTTTTTATTAGGATCCAAAGTGGTTAGTTTTTAATAGCAGTTTCTGACTTCCGCTCTCCAAAGTTGATAACTGAATGGGATAACCTAGACAGCAGCCAGGCATGGGCAGTCATTAGAGTGGGATTGGGGATATGAGGGAAAAACCTACATTTTCCCAAGATAGGGCCTGGGCCCCAGAAAATTCTGTTTTAAGCTCGGGCTTCTTGAAGATGTGGCCTGGAGCCTTGGGTACAGAGATATCCCTTTGGGATATTATAACAGCCGTCCTATGGGATAGACCTCTCATGATCACTACCAAACTGGCTTGGGGCTCTGCCAACGCCTTTCTGCTGCCCCTGTCTCAGTAGCTATCTGTTCCTTACGGATTGACTAAATGCTTATTAGGCACCTGTTCTGCGCTGAGAGTTGCGGGAGCCAGCAAGGAACAGACAGGTCAGATGCTACAAGTTTCCTGTCTGGTACCATGATAGTCCAGAGACAGTGTCTTAAACCCATGTCAAGTGTGTGCAAAGAGCTGCAAGAGCTGGAGGAAGAACCCACGAATATACTGAGAGTCAAGGAAGGCTTCAGAAAAGGTGACATTTTGAACTGATTCTGGGGGTGTTGAGGTTGCTGAGGGGGCCAATGAGTCACATCTCCCGATTCTAAAGCAGAAACAGACACAGAAATAAAAATGAGATAAAATATCGGCTGAATTGAGGAAAACAACTTGGACTCGAGGCCCAAAAGAGCTCCCTGCTTCTCACCAGTCAGGGGTGATTTTAAATTAAAAGCCATGGGAGAAGGGATGGGGATGCAGCCAAAACAATGAAACTTTATTTATTTATTCATTTATTTATTTTGAGACAGATTCTCGCTCTGTCACCCACAGTGGAGTGCAGTGGTGCGATCTCAGTTCACTGCAACCTCCGCCTCGCAGGTTCAACTGATTCTTCTGCTTCAGCCTCCCAAGTAGTTGGGATTAGAGGTGCATGCCACCACGCCCAGCTAATTTTTATATTTTTAGCGGAGATGGGGTTTCACCATGTTGGCCAGGCTGGTCTCAAACTTCTGACCTCAGGTGATCTGCCTGCCTCTGTCTCTCAAAGTGCTGAGATTACACGTGTGAGCCAACGTGCCTGGTCCACAAGAAACGTTAAACAAATACCACACCATTTGTAAAATGTGATGTGAACAGGTCAAACCTTCACTAGTGCGGACACTGGAGACTGATGCAAAGTAGGCCAGGAGAATCTGTGGGTCTGTTCAGGGAGGCCTCGTGTATGTAGAGAGGAAGGCTTCCTGTTCAGTCTGTGGCCTCACATGTCCTTGCTCAAGGTGTTTTCCCGGCCTGGGGACCCTGCTCAAATCTCTTCAGCCAAATCATGTCCTTCTCATGCTCTTCTTCAGGAAGTCTTCTCTTTCATTACCTCTTGTTCTCCAATGTCAACCTTTGCAGACCTGCTATCCACACCACTCTCAAAGTCTACCTCCTG
This sequence comes from Colobus angolensis palliatus, assembly GCF_000951035.1. Lineage (NCBI taxonomy): Eukaryota > Metazoa > Chordata > Mammalia > Primates > Cercopithecidae > Colobus > Colobus angolensis. Next base: position 6,366,631 of record NW_012113586.1, on the reverse strand, counting down.
ACCACACACTTGATCTCCTGGCATTGAGCCCCTAGCCTTTCATACAGACCCTTTCACAAGACATAAATTCTTGTTGCTAATGTTAGGTCATCTCTTGTGAACTTCTGGATGGCTGTCCCTGCCCTGAGATTTCTTTTGTATCCCCACAGTGCTTTGCAAAGGTGTTTACCGTTGGCCAGAGCCTGTCTCATTAATTCGTTCATTCAACTAATAACTAAACCACCAACTAAGCACAGGAGATATAGCATATAGCACTGAGCAAAAACAGACTCCCTGTCCTCATGAAGCTTATAAACCAATGAGAGAGGTGGATAATGAACAAATACACAAGTGTATAATATGATGTCAGTGTATTAGTTCATTCTCACACTGCTATAAAGATATTACCCAAGAATGGGTAATTGATAAACAGAGGAGATTTAATTGACTCACAGTTCCACATGGCTTTAAAGACCTCAGCAAACTTACAATCATGGCAGAAGGGGAAGCAGGCACCTTCTCCACAATGTGGCGAGAGAGTGTGAGTGTGTGAAGGAGGAACTGTCAATCACTTGTAAAACCATCAGATCTCGTGAGAACCACTCACTATCAAAAGAACAGCATGGGAGAAATCGCTCCCATGATCCAATCACCACTCTCCCTCAACATATGGGGATTACAGGTTCCTCCCTTGACACATAGGGATTACAATTCAAGATGAGATTTGGGTGGGGACACGGAGCCAAACCATATCAGTCAGGTAGCAATAACTGTCAACAACAACAACAACATAAGCAGAGGAAAGAAAAGAGAAAGTAACAGGTGATGCCTTTATTGGTATCATTGGTAACACTCCCTGAGACCGAGACAGGGCAAAATGTTTGGCCCTTGATCAGAATAAAGTGAAGGAGCGAGACATCTGAATATCTAGAGGAAGTGAATTCTAGATAGAGAGAAGAACAAATGCAAAGGCTATGAGATGAGAATGTGCTTGAAATGTTCAAGGAGATTCTGAATGACCAATGTGGCTTGAGCCAAGTGACAGAAGGGACTTCTGTCCAATGTGGGAGTTGCCACATGTGACTATTTAAGTTTAAATTAATTAGAATGGGATACAATTTGAAATTTAATTTCTCAGTTGGTGTAGCCTCATTTCAAGTGCTCATAGCCACACATGGCCAGTGGCTACCATATTGGACAGCACAGATATTGGATGCCACTGCAGAAAGCTCCATTGGACAGAGTTGGTATAGAGCCTTGTAGACCTCACTGAGGCCTTAGAATTTTATTCGAAGCATGATGGAAAACTCTGGGAGGGGTCTGATTTACATTTTAAAGGATCATTCTGGCTGTGTGGAGAATACTTTTTAGGGGGTCAAGGGTGGAAGTGAAGAGACCAACTAGGAGACTGCTACAATAATCCAAGACAGATGACAGTGGTCAGGATCAGATGGTGGTGGTAGAGGTGGTGAGATTTAGTGGATTTGAGGATTTGAGGGTATATTTTAAAGATAGAACTGAAAAGAATTTGCCAATAGGTCAGATGTGGGGTGTATGTGAGACAGAGGAATCAACAATGACTCACAGGTTTTTGATCTGAGAAACTGGATGAATTGTGTGGCACCAATCACTGAGCCAGAGATTGCTGGAGAAGAGAGGTTTTGGTGGGAGTGAAAATGACATGGAAATCATGCATTCAGTTTGTGTGTGTCAAGTGTGAGATGCCTGTTAGATATCCATGCAGAGATACAAGTTATATTCAAGTTTGGAATCCAAGGGAGAGATCAGGGCTGAAGCTAAAAATCTGGGAGGTGATCTTTAAATCTGTAAGACTGAATGAGGTCATCCAGGATGCTACGGTCTGAATGTTTATGTCTCCTCCCACCACGCACCAAATTCATATGTTGAAATTCTAACCCCAAGGTAAGGAGGTGGGGCCTTTGAGAGGTGATGAGGTCATAAGGGCTTCAGTTTCATGAATGGAATTAGTGCCCTTATAGAAAATGTCCTTTATAGAAAAGGTCCCCCTTTTTATCATATTAGGATGTAGCAAGAAGGTGCCATCTATGAGAAATCAGCCCTCATCCAGCACTGAATCTGCCAGCCCATGATCTTGGACTTCCCAGCCTCTAGAACTATGAGAGAAAAATTATTATTGATTATAAGCTATCTAGTTAATGATGTTCTGTTATAGTAGCCCAAAAAGACTAAGACATACACACACACACACACACACACACACGCAGAGAGAGAGAGAGAGAAGAGAGAAGAAAAGGTCTACAAACTGAGCCTGGCAGCATTACCATTTAGATGCTGGAGAAAAGGATCTACAAAATAACTGTGAAGGAGCAGCCCATTAGGTGGGAGAGAGTGTGGTGCCTGACAGCCAAGTGGAATGATTGTTTCAAGAAGGACCAGCCACACCCAAAGCAGCTAAGAGGTTTAGTAACAGGGGACCTGAGAGCTAACAACTGAATATGGCAACATAGAGATCATGGGGAACCTTGACGGTGACTCTATCCACAGAGAGATCAGAAGAAAAATGTGACTAGAAAGCATGCAAGAGAGAACGGTAGGTGAGGTTGTAGAGATAGCAAGTATAAGGTCAAGTTTTTCAAGGAGTTTTGCTATAAAGGGGCAGCTCTCAGTGCTGCCAGGCAGTTACTGGAGAGAATTATGGGGCCTAGGGATAACTTTGTTTTTAATATGGCAGATGATACAGCATGTTTGTATGCTGATAAGGATGATCCAACAGGAAGGGCAAAGTAATGAGGCGAAAGAAAGAGGAGTTAGTTCAGGATTGATGGTCTTGAATAGGAGAGGGGAGAGATCCGTTGCCCAGGTGAAGGATTTGGCCTTTGATGGAGACATGGGCACTTTGTTCCTTGCAACGAGAGGAAGGCAGCCTGTGTGGATTCAGTGTATCAGCAGGTTGATGGATATGGCAGTGGGAGTTTCTATTTTCTCAGTGAAATAATATGCTAGACCATCAGCTGAGAGTGAGGAGAGCATCACAGGTACAGGGGGTTTAAGGAGAGAGGAGAAAGTAAGCGATAGTCCTCTTGGAGAGCAGGAGAATGAATTAACTGGGTGAATGTAGGAGCACTGACCGACAGCACCAAGGGCTCACTTGAGGTTTGTGGTCATGAATTAAAATGAGACAAATCAATGTGGGTGTGTATTTTTTCCAGCCATGATTGTAGGTGAAGAGCAGGCAGAGAAAGTTAGAGTTAATCAGGATTGGAATTTTGCCAAGAATGAGACAGGGGCAACAGAGTTGATGCTAATGATACAGGGCAGTGATTATATTGATGGATGTGGGAGCCTATGTTGGGTAAAGAGGGAGGTGGGCATGAGCAGAGGAATGGAGAGTGAATGGGTAACAGTGAGTGGCTTGGAGGTGCTGATTATGGGCATAAGGACACCACAGACAATGCTGAATGGGAGCCGACAGCTAAGGAGGAGAGGACAGGACTAGACAATGAGCAGGCCAAGGGACTGAAAGACCAGGGATGTTTAGATGGCCAAAGAAGTCACCAAGATCCATGACAGGTAAACCAGGTGATGAAATAATCAGCGAGTGGGGGAGTGTCTGGGAGGATTGTAGATAATTGAAAAAAGGGAGGACACCAGGTGTCTAATTTGATAGCCTGTGCTTCAAAGCAGTTGAACAATTCTTGCAGGGCAGGAGGAGAAAAATAGGCTGAGAGTGGCAAAGAGGCATGAAGGCACTGACCCTAGCTCCAGGTCCAGGGAGAGGTAAGTAGTGCGTGATTCCTAGTGCTGAGATTGAGTTATGAACTGGACAGACAAGGACTCTGATTTTATGGAGATTACATTTCCATTAAGGAAGTAAATAAATAAGTACACAGGATAGTATCAGATAATGAAAAGTATTATGAAGAAAATGAAACAGTGATGTTCTTGATGGTATCTGGCCATGAGAGTGGGGGTGGGCTGCTTTCGTTCAGGTGGTCTGAACAAGATGGGCGTGGGAGTCAGAAGTCCCAGGCAGAGGGAAAATGAAGTACAAAGGCAAGTTCAAAAGCGAGAACAGGATTCCTCTAAGGCTTAAGGGACAGCGCTCCGAGTCTGAAAGAGAAATTCGCTCACCAAAGCCTCCAAGAAACTAGGATCTGAACTAGACTTGTTAGTCAACAATGCCTAAGAAGGCATAGGAAGTGAAAATAACATTCTAGATGAACCCCTTTGTGTGGCTCAGAAAACTTACAGTATTCCCAATGCCTGCTTTCTATAAAGTGCTACAATACTTTTTGCCCTTAACCAAATTATTCTTCCTTTGTCTCAAATCTAAGAACATTTTTATTCTGTTTGCAATGTTGACTGAACATTAAAATTGCATCATTGGTTTCCTCTCTCACTTGTTCTCGTTTTTTATTTTATTGTTATTCAGTGCAAAACAAAAAGCTGTGATCGGAAAAAGACAATAGAGGGATGGCTGGAGGAAGCTTGTCAAAATAACCTCCTGTTTAGTAGTTTTGCTTCTGTTCATGCCTGACTTTCATATGCATAAAAGGGCCAGAAATTGATCACAAATGGCAGAAAATTGCATTCCATTAATTTCAGAGCCTTTGACTCCAACGGCTCAATCTTCAAGAGCAGTTGCTTCTGGGATGTTCAAGAAAACAAAGAGTAAAAGCTATTTTGCGTATCTGTTTTATATTTTAAGAGAATACATTTCACTACATTATCCAGAGGGATTTTGCTCAGAATCTCATCAGTGTGTTTCGAGTCTGCTTGCCACAGAAGCCCTTGATTTCAGCTTGGAGACAAAAGGGTAGAAACTATGGGTGAGGTTGGTGAAAGGGGATCTCTTACAGGACCAAATTAATAAATGCGAACTGCCTTTCAAAATGAACTGAATTACTTGAAAAGCAGAAACCGAAATGAAAACTCAAAACCTTAGAATTGTTACCCACACTGTATCCCTGATATCTATTCATTCAGCCTTTGCTTGAATTTCCCTAGTGACAAGGAACTCACTACTTCCTAACATACACAATTCCATTCTAAAGCAGTCTAGCTGGAAGAAATTTCTTTCTCTGTAAGAGTAGAAATTAACTCCTGGAAACATTCATCTATTGATCCCAGTTCTACCCTCCAGAGACTCCTGCACACAATTCTTAATATATCACAAGACAATGTTCCTGTCTGCCTTGGGTTCAACATCCCTGATTGCTTCTTTGGAATTGTTGCATTCAAATGTCTCTTTTCCAGGCAAATCGCCTTCTAAAATCCAAAATGTTCGTACTTCAAGGCTGTTACTCAAATTCAGACATACCTTTATCTCATTGTGTTTAGGAAACATTGAGCAGAGTGACACATAATCTGCAGAGGCTAAGGGATTGGGAGTGACTGTCTACCACCTAGTCTCTCCAGCAGATGGTTGATGCTACCCTGCAAAACGAGAATTTACTCCCATCCCTTTTCTTTCACCAGGGCCAAGGCCAAACATTACACACGCATATGAATTTCTTATGCTTTGGGGATCATGAATCATTTTGAAAAGCTGATAAAAGCTATGGGTGGCCTCGTCAGAAATATGAACATGCACATAAAATATTGTATTTGATTTCATCAAATTTAGACATCCCACTCTGAATCCCATTCATGAACTGCACTCCCCTTCCACAGAGTGCAAGGGATTCAAATTAAGAATCCTTGCTATAAACAAAGCCTACACAGCCCAGCACTATGTCCTCCATGGTATTTCAAAGGGTTTTTCAATTGAGGGCTTAAAATGACTCACGCAATTCACCCATCCTTTCAATCAAATATACCAGGTATGTGTTATACAGCTTACACACCAAGGGTATGGCACTGAACAAGACACAGCCTCCATTCTCAGGGAGTTCATGGCCTAGGGCAGACAGCAGGAGCAACTATGCTTACACAAACACTCTTACAATGACAGTGCTATAATAGGGTTAAGGACACGGCATGTGTGCATGTGCGGGAGTGAGACACCTAACTCAGCCTTGGGGGTTTCTGGGAGGACTTTTCAGAGGAGGTTGCTAAGCCCTGAAAAAGTTTCATATTAGATTTTAAAAATATTTAAAAATACCAGATGTTGTACTAATTCAATAGGCCAAATTGGGTGCATTCTCAGCACAGCACAACTCCTCACAGCAAAGACTTCCTTGTTTGTCTGCTGCAGAGGCTGCTACCCTGTAGCCTCACTGTAAATACTCCAAGAACTCACCTCTCCTTGCCTATACTGCTGTCTCCTCCCTGGGACACATGGCAGGGATTTCCCACAGCTGCTGATCCTTCCAAACTGTACTGGCCCCCAGGCAGGTAAAATTGGGACACAGCTCCTGCTGCTAATGAAGAGACGATGTTCCTCTAATGAAAACAGGACATGGTGCTGGGAGCCCACTAAGGATGAATAATTACACCCTAATTAAACACCGCCTTTTGTTTTCCGCCCATTTATTCAGTATTAGATGTGAATGAGGTTTGCATCAGGCAAAAGTCAGCTCTGACACATTCCTATGGAGTCACGGAGAAATCATGTCTCTCATTGTGCTCATTATACCACTTGGTGTTCTTTTAAAAAATCAAAATGTATATATAACCTTGGTAGGTGGAAAATGTTCTCTGTAACTCTGGATTCTCTTCAGATGCATGATCAGCACTGGGAATTTTTTCTGAATGAGCCTTGCTTTCAGGTTCTTGTTTTCTAGGTTCTCCTTGGCATAATCCTTCAATGCGATAATGACCAGCTTTGTTTACTCTTCCTGCTCACTACAGCTAGAATGGAAAGGATGAGAAAAGACCTCTTTAGTTCGGTTCTTGGCATAAGGTTAGCGGGGATGTTGACATTTCCTAGCACAGAATAGGGCTGACCTGGGAGAGTTAGGCAATTTTTTAAACCCTTGTACATTATTTCTTCATAGTTTGGCTTTATTATCTGGTTAGAGCTCAGCAATTTCTCTGAATATTCGACATCTTCATATTTTAATGCATTTCAAAGCCTGGACAAGATTTTTCTGGGCCAAACAGGCTTACCCAGGCAGCTTCCACTGGCATGGAGAATCAAGGGCTGTCTGTGCTTTGCAACAATCATGACCCCAAAGGGGCAGAAGACAGCACGATTGGTGGAGAAAGGGGACCTGGTGAGAATCAGGAGTCATGGTTATTAATACTGTTTGCCAAGATGGCAACTCCTGTTCTCCTTGTGTTTGGGACCATATATTTAGTTTAGACCAATAACTTGTAAACAAACAAACAAACAAACAAAACACGGGACACTTTCAGACTGGAGCATTTAGTTGCTGGTGTGAGAGCCTCCAGAGCACTAAGCAGGTGGCAGCTCCATGAGCATCTTACCATGGGTCCCAGGGTGACTACGATGAGCAGACTCGCTCCCCGAAGTGTGTTTATTTATTTATCAACTACATACCCGCGCTGCCATAATTCACTCATTCTTCAAGGTCCTTTGGGTGACATTCATCTCTAATAAAAATAAACAAACTCACATTTCAAAAGGTGTTTCAGATAATTGCTAATTTTTTTTGGCCAATGTCTTGTCAGATTTGATTGGATCATCATTTTTTTACCGCATAATGTGACAGATGCTGAGCTCGTATCAGGGTAGAAATGTCAGTTCTATCTCTTTCCCATTGTTCACTCAGGCTTATTATTATTGGCCTTAAGCTCAAACCACAGGGATCCTTTTAAGTCATTTTTCCATTTTATGAAGAATAGTTTAGTTAGAGTTAAATTACATAATCTCTAACTCAATAAAAATTAAAAATTATGGGAATACGAAAAAATACATTGACAGACAAGAGCACCATGATATCAACCCTTCTGGGTGTGGGCCTCCCACTTTTGTCTCCGTGTCTCTCTAGATCATGTATGGTTTGGAACCATCTGACACATAGAACAAGCAGGGGCTCAGGTGTCAGGCCACATATTAAATATTGGTAAATGTAATTTCTTTCTTTTTTTGTAATTATAAAAATATAAACATTGAATTTTATTCATTCAAAGACATTCTTTTTTTCATGTTTTCATACCTCTGAAATTAGAATGCATTTTACAACCATAGCATGCCATAGTTTAATTGGGAGCTTTTAAACATTTTTCCTAATGTACATTAAAAAATGGTAATTAGTGGCATTTTTGGTAGATAAAATATAGCAAATAAAAATTTTATAATCTTCTTCTCTTGATCCAAATGGATTGCTTTATGATCACTTTTAGAGACCAGTGCTCTAGAGCCTTGCTGCTCCAAGCAAGTGTGGTATTTGGACCAGCATCATGGGCATCACCTTGGAGTTTGTGATTACCAGGCCCTGCCCCAGACCTCCTGAATCAGATCTGCATTTTAACAAGATCTTCAGGTAATTCATGTGCCCATTACGGTCTGAAAAGCCCTGCGTTAGAGATACTGAAATTTGGAATTTGTCCAGTGGCAGCTTCCATTATATTTGGTGCTGGCAGACATATTTCAGAGGTGAATCCACCTGGCTAATGTCTACTCTTTTAGGACTCAGCTCTGGGGCCACCTCATCAGTGGTGTGCTGATAAATTTTTAACAACTGGCTCTCTGGGAAAAGAAAAAAAACCAAAAAGCCTGATTTGTCACATTTTTCAATTTCCATGCCATAAATCTTCCTCCCATGGCTGATTTCAAACCACAAATGGTTATTTTAGGTAGCTTTCCTGGAAATTTGACAACCAGTTCTCTAGAGCCGGTATGTCCATCACTGCGTGCCCTCCAGAAAGACCTTCCTCATCCCTCTTCCTCTCCCTTTTCCAATGTTGGGGAAGAGCCACAGCACCTGTGTATGTCTTCTTCAAGGCAGAACCACATTGTGCTACTTAATCAATATCTGTGTGGTAGGCAGAATAGCCCCCACCCCCACCAAAGATGTCCCAGTCCTGATCCCCAGAATGTGTAAACATGCTATGCTACATTACCGGCCAGCTGAGCTTCAGATCAGAGATTATCCTGCATTATCTGGGTGGCTCGAATGTGATCACCAGGGTCCTTATAAATCAAAAAGAAACGTGGGACAGTCAGTGATGCGACGTGGCAAAGGCTCCTTCGGAGTAGATGGAAGGGGCCGTGAACCAAGAATGCAGTAGCCTCTAGAAGCTGAAAAAGGCAAGGAAATGGATTCTCCCATAGAGACTTCAGAAGGGGATGCAGGCTTGCTCACACCTTGATTTTAATGAGGGTGAATTAGCAAGACCCATTCTGAACTGCTGAGCTCCAGAACTGTAACATAATACATTTGTGGTGTTTTAAGTCACTATGTGGCAATTTGTCACTTTATCCCTGGAAAACTAATATAGTCTGTCTCTTCCTATAGGTCAGTGGTTCTTAATCTTGGCTACAGAATGCGAATCTGTTCTTAATTGGAATCGTTAGAATGATTTTAAAATTACCGATTCTTGGATCCTTCCAGGAGAGACTCTGATTTCATCACGACCTAGGCACTGAGATTGCTTAAAGCATGGGCAGAAATAGCCTGGGGCTCCTGATTCCATTTGAGAACAATGCTATAAAACCTTGCAATAGCATCATCTAAGAGCTTGTTAGAAATGCAGAATTTCAGGCCATAACTCAGAACTGCACAACACAAATCTGCATTTTAAAAAGGTCCCTGGAGATTTGTATGCACACTAAATTTGGGGAGCAATATGCTAGCTCCTGAGCACTTTGAGGACAGAGGCTCAGTTTCCTTATCTGGAATCCCCAGCACCCCACACAGCCTGGCACAGAAGACTTATCTTCAAGTAACGCCACATTGCAAGGTACTAGGGCTTAGAGTTTCCAGAGTAGGCACTAAGGAAATATTAAATAAACTGATTTCTGAACAAACTGGAACTCTTGAATGCTAGAGGGCTACAGGAACAATATGATGGCTTCAAAAAGGTCCAAGATGACAGTTTCAAACATTTTTTTAGTGTAGGGGAGCTTTTTTCCTTTTAAGTTACATTTTCTTTGAATGTATAAGACAGATAATAGTGGCACCAATAGTTTTCCTCTGTTCAGCCTCTCGCCTGATCCCTGGGACCCTCGGTGCATATATCCTCGGACTCAGAGAACAGAGTAGGACCCTCTTCCTGGAAGAGAGGATAGAGAAGGCCTAGAAAACAGGATGCCAGCTGTTGGAGGTCTGGAGCAAGAGCAGGTCAGGGAGCAGAGGGGCCACAGTAAGGGTTACTCCTTGGAGTTGGTTGTATGGATGAAAAGTGGTACAAGTTCACGGGAGTCAAGGTGTTAGACCTAACCAGACCAAAGGGGCCCAGTGCCAAGTAGGCTTGGGTCAAAGTCCAGAGGTGACGACTGGGCAGGGAGAAAAAGGCGTTCACAGAGTCTGCACATTCAGGCAGGGCTCAGACCAGGCAAAAGGGGCAGGCATGCACCCACCGGCCACCATCCATTGGTCATCTCCATCCATGTGTGACTCTAGTCCAGATTCAAAGTCCAAGAAAAAGGAGTCCAGTTGACTTAGGGTTCATGGCCCCCTTGACTGGGGGAGGACAGGTCACCTTCATTTATAACCCTGTCAAAAATGTTTCCAATAGGAAAGAGGTGGTGTCCCCAGAGGAATTCAAAGTGCTGATGGGAATGGGCTGTTGAGAAACAGCACCTGACCATTATGAGCAGGTAGGGCTATGCTCATTTATCAGAAAAGAAACTGAGGCTCGGGTTGACCTGAAAACTTGCCCCGTGTTTGCACAGATAGTAAGTGCCGGCCCTGGGGTTTGAACCCAGGGTGGTCAGAAGCTGGTACTCTTTGAAGGACAACACATCATCTGGTAAGAGTCCAGTGCCTGTGACGGAGGCACATGGACAGAGAAAGCCCAGCAGCAGCACTGTTGAGAGGCCAGCTCAGGAGTCCCTGTGCTCCCTCTTCCCAGGACAGGAATGGAACTGAGTCTACAGTTGGGGGCGGGGAGGGGGCAGCAGGCAGGAGTCAGGCAAGTCAGCACAGGACAGGGAGGACAGTCCTCACCACCAGGCAACCTTGCTGATCCTGACCTGGGGCTACTGCCCCTCTACTCATTTTAAGTCCTTGTATGAGTTTGCTAAGGCTGTAGTAACAAAGTACCACACTAATTTGGTAGCTTAAACAACTGAAATTTATTGTTTCATAGTTCTGAAGGCTAGATGTCCAACACTGAGGTGCTGGGAGATTCCTTCTGGGGCCTGTGAGGAATGATCTGTTTTAGACCTCTCTCTTTGGCTCGTAGATAGCCATCTTCTCCCTGTGTGCCTTCACATCAACTTTCCTCTGTGTGTGTCTGTCTGTGTCCAAATTTTCCCTTTTTGTAAAGGCAGATCATATTTGATTAGGGCTCACAATCATGATCTCAGTTAACTTTATTAGTTTTATAAAAGCCTTGTCTGCAAGTAAGGACACATTCTAAGGTACTAGGGCTTGGAATTTCAACACATGAATTTTGGGGAGGTACAGTTCAATCCACAACAGCTCCCTTCTTGGTGCCAAGGGAAAATGATTGGCTGGTGTGTGCTCCTTCCTGACTCGGGGTAGGACTTCACATGGGGCATGTTATTCCCAGAAGCTTTGGAGCATCTAGTGTGCACTTGGTACTGAATCCAGCCCTCACAGAACTCGTAGGGTTGTGAGGGAGAAACATGTATAAATGCAGTATTTCATAAAACATTAGGTGCTGTGGTAGATATGGTATGGCATAGTGGTTAAGAGCTCAGAATCTGTGACAAGATTGGTGGGTTTGAATTCTGGCCCTGCTACTACAAGCTGTGTGACCTTGGACAAGTTGCCTAGCTTCTCTGTGCCTTTGTTTTCTCATGTGTAAAAGGCATAATAATAGCAACTACCTCATTGTTTGTTATGAAGATTCAGTGAGTAAACATTTCTAAAAGTGCTTAGCAGGTGTTATGCAGTGCAAGTGTTTTTTAAATAAAATCCTGAAAAGTGAACTCAGTGTGCTAAGGAAACATCAAGGAAAGGTACCTAAACCAGACTTCAAAGGCTTAGGGGACCAGAAGGGAAGCTTCTTGGAGTCTGTGAAGTTTTAATCTGGTGGAGGCTGCTGAGGACAGAAGGGCGAGTTCTCCAGGGGGCATTTGTGACATGTTATTAGAAAAGGTGTGGGGGTAAGGGGATGGGGGCTCTGGCTCCCCTGGAATGTGTCCCCAACTCTTCCTCCAGACACAGCAGGGGCAGCCTGGGCCAGGTTAGCCATGTAGTCAGTTCTTGGAGGAGGAAATGTCAACAAAAATGTACAACCTACAGGCTTGAGCCACCGCATTGCTTGAACCCGGGAGGTGGAGGTTGCAGTGAGCCGAGATCACGCCACTGCACTCCAGCCTGGGCGACAGAGTGAGACTCCATCTCAAAAAAAAAAAAAAAAAAAAGGAGTACAACTGTACAACTTAATCTAAGCCCCGCGTGAAGGTTTTTTACTGCTTGGAAGTAGGGTGGCCTTCTCTCCTGTTAAATGCACAAGTCAGTTCTGCAAGATGTGAAGCCAAATCCAACTACCTGCCGTTACCAGATGCATATCTGAGTCGCCCCTACTTATGAGTCTCTGTACATCCAAGGGATTAAAAAAAATAAGCTAAGACTGATTAGAAATCCAACCCTTCTCTAACCTCATCCCAACACTACTTCTATCACCAAAATTGTTTTTAATAATTTCACAGGTCTTCTGTAGTCATCCAGCCATTTCTAGATAAACTGCAGTTTAAAAAATTGTCCACGTCCCAAGGCCCCACCCTGAGGGCATGGATAATTAAAGGCAACCTGATTCCTACAAACTGCAGCTAGAGTCATCTTTGATGTGGGTCTTGAAAGCAAGTGGCTAATGAGATCCTTTGTTTACAGGTGGAGGGAGGGCTGCAGATAGGAGTCAAAGGCACTGTCTGCAAGATATGGGGAGTAGAAGGGGCATCTGCTATTTAAAAGGCTTCTCTCTGAGGTCTGCAATCAGAAACCAAACCTGGGGGCTCACATATGACTAAGGCACTCCCCAATCTCTTGGTCCAATCATAGGGCCATTGTTGCCTCTCTCTTCCCAAGTACTTTGAGGAATATCGATCTCATATTTACATCTCTCATCATTTCAATTTCTTAGTTTGGAATATGTTTCTTTATTGTGCCATGAGTGACATCAGGGAGTAGGTTAATAAGGGCAGTGGCCCCCACTAGGCCTCCACCCATTATTTATGAGGAGTTGACACACTGAGAAAGGCCCCCAGCCCGGCTTGTGTTCTCTAGATATATCACAGACGCTACAGGCCTTAACCAGGCCCATGTGCAGTGATTAGGAAAATTTGTTTCTCCCTATGAGTCATTATCAGTGAACACTCGCCTATATCGATACATTGGAACTGCCAAAGAGCTGCCCATTAAGTGGCTTAGATCGGGAGGTAGCCACACTTCTGGAGTAAGACGAGGTTGGAGGGGCGGGAATGTGAAGAGAAGTATTTGTGGGAATCAAATTTGCCAACCCACTGGAATCCACAAACATGCTGCTGGAATTGCTATCTCTTTGCCATCCATACCAGAGAAGAGTGGGCAATGTACCAGTGAGTGAAGTGGAACTGCATTAAAGTAATGATGCATGAGTGTTTGGGCCTAGCAGCCCTTCTCCCCTGGCAAATAAGCTTCTCAAGGGCCAGGGGTGTGTCTCATCTATTCCGAAGCCGGCCTGCACCTGACACCATGCTCTACCTGTGTTCTCACTAAAGTGGATTCAGGACTGGGGGGAATCTTCTGTGATGGAAGGTCGGGGGTGGGCAGAGAGGACCCTAGCTTCAGCCATGTCACTGAAGGCTGCTGCGGGAAGGTGAGAGGTGGTCAAGATTGCAGTGGCTGGGAATAACGTTGTCACTTCCGTTTATTGAGCTCTAACTGAGGAGTAAGCACTGTGTTAACACAGACCCCTGGGAATGCAGTTCTTCCTTTCCAGAATCCAGCCATGTGGGTTCTTTCTCCTCAGAGAGGAAAGGGGGAAAACAAGGCCCAAATGCCCTGTTGCAGGCCACAGGAGAGCTGTGGACGTCTGCACATTAATTTTTTCCAAAACACATACAATAGGATGTTTTAATTTAACCTTCATAGAAACCTAAGAGGTAGGATCTATTCTTTCCAGTTTACATAAGGAAACTGAAACTGACAGAAGTCAAGAGATTTGATCAACAGCTTGTGAATGGTAGAGCTTGGATCCAAACCCAGATTTGCCTGTCTCTGAAGCTGGGGTACTCAAGTCTCTCCCACTAAATATTCGCTTAAGGGAGGCCTAAACACACATAAAGCATCAGGGCACTTGTAAGACACATTTGCAGGTGCACTGAAAAGTCAGACTTTGGGGCACGTGCCGTTGCCTGAGGGTTAGCTGTAGCTCCTTCACTTTCTTTGCTGGTCAAACAAGCTAATCATTATTCAAGTGCGGGACAGCCAGGCTATTATATCTGTTCTGTTCAAAAAGTAAATCACTCCCCAAATTGGCTGCTCTAAGTATTATTAGTAACCAATTATTTGCAACACCATACACCACTACTTGTGACATATGCCCCAGTGGTTCTCCAAGAAAGTGATGGATAAGAAGCTGTTTCCTGGGCCCCCCACCTCACCGATTCCAATCGAGTTGGTCTGAAATTGACCTTAGAAACCTGAATTCTAAACAGTTTCCCAGAGGATTCTGAAGCTAACTGGTCCATAGGCCCTGCTCTGAGGAACCCTGCCTAGAGTATGCTGTGTCTTCTCCATGAAGTTGTGGGATAGGGAGGGAAGGCCTCTAAGACTTGAGTCAGTAGTCCTGGATTCTGATTTCAGCCTGGATGCTCCCTAGCTGTGTGGATTTTAGACTGGTCTCCCTGGGCCTCAGTGTCCTCCCAGATCACTGGACTGGATCATCTCTGGGGCTCTCTCCCCCAGCTCTAAGAGTGGTTGCTTTTTGAGGCAGGGCCCCTGTCCTGCCCATTAGGAGTGAAACCCTGTGCTTTCTTGAAGGCAGAGAGGAGGGGAGGGAGCTGGAGGAAAGGTGAGGAGGGAGTAGGGTTAATAGACAGAAGGGGTCCTGCCAGCCAGTAAGTGAGGCCCCATGGACAAGCTGAATGCAAGATGCTTCAGAGCAGGCCAGTCCTCTGGACCTGGATTCCTGGAAACTCATTGCAGCCCAGCCCCAGGAAGAGCTGACTCACTGGGCTCTATCCCTCTCGCAGACAGATTTCAGGTGAAAAGATTCTAGACTACAACAGGTGCTGGGAAGAAATTCTAGTGGTGGTGGTAGAGGGAAGCACTCAGGTGGGAGTCAGAAACCCTGGATTCTCCTTGCCCTGGTGCTGTGCGTGCCATGCCTTTCCTGAGTTTCTCTGCTTTTGGGTTTCAGGGCCATGCCATAAAAGGCATCTCCAGGATAGACCCATACCCAAAGCCTCATCAAATCATAGACTTGTGGGTCCATGATTTGATGATTCCAAGACACCATTCCCACCCTGCAGTACCCTATGTCTTATAGAGCCTGTCACAGTGGCCAAGCTGTTGAAGACAGCCCCACATTGCTCTACACGTCAAAGGTGAATGAAGAGTGATGGAGGGAGGAAGCTGTCACAAACCTCAATTCCATGCAAATAAGACGTCTCAGCTCACAACTGCCACTTGTACCTCTGCACATGCTCAAGAATAATGTGCTGTTACTACTCGACAGCGTGTTTCTAATACCACAGCTGAAATCACTTTGCTTCTGGAGCAACATTAGGAGGGGGCAAAGCACAGCACCAGCTGTGTCTGTGAAAATGGTTTCGTGTAGGAAGCAAGATCCTCTTTCTACTGCCACTCATCTGAGCTGCAAAGAAACCAAGGGGACAGAGACAGCGTGGGTGGAGAGAGAGTGGGAAGAGGACAAGAGCAGCCATTTCACTTTGGTTCGGGTTCTTGCCTTTCTCAGGCTCCCTAGCCAACTGTGGAGGGGTTGGAGGAGACAGTGGGAGCTGTGCTGTGAGAGCTGCCCACATCTGCCCCAGCCTTATCTGTCAGCCTTGCAGCCGGGGGAGCGAGAGACATGATGAAGCAGGGGTTCGTGCCTGTCCATTCAGCATGGACCTACCAAGTCCTCATAGGGAGGAAAAAGGTCCATGATAAGTGTAAGGGATACTGAAATAAATAAGATTCCCATTCCTACCCGTCGCCGGCCTTGAACCACGTCTCAGCCCAATTCCTGCCACCGGGAGCAGCCGGCATGGCCCAGCTGGAGGAAACTAAGCTGGGTTGAATCCTCCTTGGATGAAGAGGAGCAGTGCAGGCCACTGGACAGGGCAGGGTGATGGCAAGGCTCTAATTCCATGATGCTGGAGATACCTCTCTCTGCTCCCCCAATTTTTCTGGTTCAGATCCTTAAAAACCCTCACCTAAACCTCTCAGTGGCCTTCCACAGCAGTGAAACTATGTTTTAACACAAGGTAAAAGTTGATGGGTCGGTGTCTCAGGGTCTTGCATTCACTCCAAGACCTATTTTTATTCTGTTTAATCAGTCTTATGAGCAGCCTTGTTAACACACTATTATTATTTTTTTAATTTTTGTGGATACATAGTAGGTATATATATTTATGGGATACATGAGACATTTTGGTACAGGCATGCAATGTATAATAATCACATCATGGAAAATTGGGTATCCATCCCCCCCAAGCATTTATTCTTGGTGTTACAAACAATCCGATTGTATTCTTTTAGTTATTTTCAATTAAATTATTATCAACTATAGTCACCCTGTTGTGCTATCAAATATTAGGTCTTATTCATTATTTTTAACATTTTTTATACCCATTAACCATCCTCACCTCCTTGCCAGCCCCCACTACCCTTCCCATCCTCTGAGAACCATCCACCTACTCCATGAGTTCAATTGTTTTGATTTTTAGATCCCACAACTAAGTGAGAAAATGTGATGTTTTCTTTCTGTGCCTGGATTATTTCACTTAACATAATGACCTCCAGTTCCATCCATGTTGTTGCAAATGACAGGTTCCATTTTTTTTTTTATGGCTGACTAGTACTCCATTGTGTATAAGTATCACATTTTCTTCATTTATCTGTCGATGGACACTTAGGTTCCTTCCAAGTCTTGGCTATTGTGAACAATGCTGCAACAAACGTAGGGGTGCAGATATCTCCTCGATATGCTGATTTGCTTTCAGGAATGGGATTGCTGGATCACCTAATAGCTCAATTTTCATTTTTCTGAGTAACCTCCAAACTGTTCTCCATAGTGGTTGTACTAATTTACATTTCCACCAACCATGTACTAACGTTTCCTTTTCTTTACATCCTTGCCAACATTTGTAATTGCCTGATTTTTGGATAAAAGTCATGTAAACTGAACGAGATGATATCCATTGTAGTTTTGATTTGTATTTCTCTGATGATCAGTGATGTTGAGCACCTTTTCATATGCCTGTTTGCCATGTGTATGTCTTCTTTTGAGAAATGTCTATTCAAGTCTTTTGCCCATTTTTAATTGGATAATTAGAAGTTTTCCCTATAGAGTTGTTTGAGCTCAATATATATTCTGGTTATTAATCCCTTATTAGATGGTGTATTAGCCCATTTTCACACTGCTATAAAGGACTTCCCTGAGACTGGGTAATTTATAAAGGAAAGAGGTTTAATTGACTCACAGTTCTGGATGGCTGAGGAGGCTGCAGGAAACTTACAATCATGGCAGAAGGGGAAGCAGACACCTCTTACATGGTGGCAGGTGAGAGACAGCAAGCAAGAGCAGGGAAAACCGCCTTATAAAACCATCAGATCTCGTGAGAACTCACTCACTATCACGAGAACAGCATGGGGGAACACCTGCCCCATGATCAAATCACCTCCCTCCCTCACCACATGGGAATTACAATTCAAGATGAGATTTGTGTGGGGACACAGAGCTAAACCATATCAGATGGGTAGTTTGCACGTATTTTCTCTCATTCTGTGGGTTTTTGTCTCTTCACTTCGTTGAGTGCTTCCTTTGCTGTGCAGAAGCTTTTTAACTTGATGTGATCCCAGTTGTCCATTTTTGCTTTGGTTGCCTGTCCTTGTTGGGTAGTACTCAAGAAATTTTTGCCCATATCAATGTCCTTAAGAGTTTCACCAGTGTTTTCTTGTAGTAGTTTCATAGTTTGAGGTGTTAGATTTAAGTCTTTAGCCCATTTTGATTTTATTTTTGTATATGGTGAGAGATAGTAATCTAATTTCATTCTTCTGCATGTGGATATCCAGTTTTCCCAGCACTATTTATTGAAGAGACTGTCTTTTCTCCCAATGTATGTTCTTGGTACTTTTGTTGAAAATAAGTTTACTGTAGGTGTGTGGATTTGTTTCTGGGTTCTCTTTTCTGTTCTATTGGTCTATGTGTCTGTTTTTATGCCAGTACCATGCTGTTTTGGTTACTATAGCTCTGTAGCATAATTTGAAGTCAGATAGTGTGATTCCTCCAGTTTTGTTCTTTTTGCTCAGGCTAGCTTCAGCTATTCGGGTCTTTTGTGGTCCAATATGAATTTTAGGATTGTTTTTTCTATTTCTGTGAAGAATGTCACTGGGATTTTAATAGAGATTGCATTGAATTTGTAGATTGCTCCGAGTGTTGTGGACATTTTAACAATATTGATTCTTCTAATTCATGAACATGGACTATATTTTCATTTTTTTGTGTGTTCTCTTCAATTTCTTTCATGAGTGTTTTATAGCTTTTATTATAGAGATCTTTCATTTCTTTGGTTAATTCCTAGTTATTTAATTTTATTTGTGGCTATTGTAAATGGGATTACTTTTTTGATTTATTTTAACAGAGTACTTTAAATTGTGGAAAGGCACCACACTGAGGAGCTCTGCAGGGAAAAGATGTCACTCCCCTCCTCTCTCATCCTTCCTCCAAATAACTTGTCTCCCAGCTTCCAGGTTCTGTGCCCCATTCACACTTCTCGACCCTGCCAAATAAACATCTCTGAAGCCCACTTTGATGGGCCACACCAATGTTCACAGACCCCTCAGATTCAGGCTGACTGATAACAGTGATTGCAAGGGCACCTGTAACTACAACTTTTGACTATCTACTACATTCCAAAACTGTTCTGGATGCTTCCTATACATAACCTTGTATAACTTTCACACAATCCTATTAAGTAGGTATTCTTACTAACCCCGTTTTGTAGATGGGAAAACTGAACTTCAGAGAAGCTAAGTTGCCTGAGATCACAGTGTAAAAGTGGCACAGCCATATTTGAACCCTCAGCCCATGTCCTTTTCACTACACTCCAGCATCTCTCTCTCCTTCCAAGTGTCATCTAGATAATGTCACACACTGGTCCACACTGAGAGGCAAAGGCCAGAGCTAGGAACCATTAACAGCCATCTTCTAATGCAGAATTTCCCAAGGTATGTTCTGTAGAACAAATCCTCGAGATGCTGGTCAGATAGGTGGTTCCCAGGTCATATATACACAAAAGAGACTTTATTTTCTGTCTCCCTCCTGGAGGTTTACAATGCACAGCAGCTCTGATAATGACTGAACGATTTATTGAGATTGTATTTTGCATTTTGTTCCCACTGTAGTTTTTGTTCCCCAATATTTTCTCTCTGAGAAAGTTTCCAGCCTTTTTTTTGGTACCCTCTTGATTGAGAGATTTGTTTTGTAGATCTAGGTAGTCACTTTTTGACACACTCTTCCTGTCTTTGATTGGTTCCTGTATTTACTACCTCCCAGAGGGGTAGTAAATAGGCAAGTCCTTTTGCCTGGTAGAGAGTGGGGTTGGAAGGCAAAAGCAGACAGAGGAGTTAGAAATTCTCCACGATGAAAAGGGAGAAGAGGTTGGGGGGTTCTGGGAGAAGCTGGCACCAGAAAGGGCTCCTGTGGAGCTGTCAGGACCTGATGGGGCACGTGAAGAAGCTGGGCTCCAGGTGCTGAAACTCTGGCCTCAGCAAAGTTCCCCAAACCCAAGCCTGGAACAAGCTCGGCAAAACCATTTCCCTTCACACAGCCACGTAGGCCTGGACCAAGAGACCATTGTTGACACCACTCTATCCTGAGCCCAGAGGGTCCCACTCTGTATCATACCTCAGTACATTGTCATATCCCTGGAGGGGAAGGGCAGGATCAGAGGAACTCTCAGTGACAGCTGAGGGTGGATTTTCCATTAGTCCAGTGGGTTGGAGGTTCAGGTTCAGTCAATTTGACTTTAAGAAAATAAGGCAATATGACAGTTCTTGTACATTCAAGTTTGAGTTTCAATTCTTATCCATTACATTTGATAATTCATGATTTGTTAACTTTTTAAACACACGAAACCCGTATTAGCAATTATTGGAATTTTGGTCATTAGATCACCTTTTGGGAATTCTAACTTAATTTAGAACATTGGCCTCCATGTCTGTGACTTAACCTCTCAGGAATAATGGGGCCAACTAGACCAGGTAAGCAGGACAAAAGGCAAGAGGGGTAGAGAGCAGAAGGGGAGAGTAGGAGAGGGAGAAAGAATGAAAAGGGGAAACAAAAGGAGTGAGGGAGAAACCAAGAAGAAGAGGGAAAAAGCCAGGGAGGTGAGAGGAGCAGAAAGAGATTGAGCCAGAGAACCATGGGAGAAAGGGACAGAGAAGATAGGAAAGGGAGAGATTGGAGGAGGGGGAGAGGAGGGAGACTCCACCGTGCAGCAGGTGGGGACTTGGCCATGCCCTCAGAACACCCAGGAGATGGACAGGGCAGCACTCTGCCTGGCTTGTGAGTAAAGCACATCTAGGGGTTCCAGTGCCATACAGGTGTTCTGTGAGAGGGAGGAGAAGGCTGGATGCGAGACTTAGAAGAGTCCCAGCTTGTTTTGAGGGTGCAGTCCTTTCAGAG
This sequence comes from Colobus angolensis palliatus, assembly GCF_000951035.1. Lineage (NCBI taxonomy): Eukaryota > Metazoa > Chordata > Mammalia > Primates > Cercopithecidae > Colobus > Colobus angolensis. The sequence continues at coordinate 6,345,793 of NW_012113586.1, read as the reverse complement.
AGGCACTCCAGTGTGATGACTGGCATTCCACTGCGGAACAGAGGAGCTCCCCAAATAGAGTAGAATAGCCACAGATAGAGGTTTAGCCAGTGCTTGAGTCCCAGAGCATGTCAGACAGGTGGTACCTGGATTTCTGCCTGTCCAAGGGGCAAAGCTGACAACGGGTGCCTTCTGTGAGCCCTCTCCGTCTCTGCCCTTCTCCTTTGGAATCATTCCTCTCACCTCCCTTCCAGGCATCTTCAGGAAAGATGTCTAATAAACCTATTCTTATTAAGTGTCTTAATCTTTTATCCCTTCCCCCAAAATATAAGAATGTGGGAAAAGAGCAAGGAAGCAATCTCTAATTGTGAGATTTTCATAGACTGTGCCTAGACAATGGGAGAGATGCTCAGGAAGGAAGGAAGGAAGGAAGGAAGGAAGGAAGGAAGGAAGGAAGGAAGGAAGGAAGGAAGGAAGGAAGGAAGGGGATTAAGTATTTTGGCCAGATTTTCTCTGGTTTTTCTTAGGGTGAGACAGATGACTATGCTAAAAATACAAAGTCTGACCATGAAGCTGAATGGTGAAGTGAACCGGAAATCAGGAGACTAGATACAGACCTGCCTTGGCGAGTTGGCTGCAGGACCTGGAGTAGGTTATTCACCCAATGCTCCTTTTGTCCATAAGGGGGTGAAGCTGAAGGGTTCAATCTAGACATTTCCTCTTGTAGGGTACCTCCAGTTCTAATATTCTATAGTTCCATAAGCAGAGTTTAATGTAAAAATCAAGTAACATTTGCAAGTAAATTAACCCTGTATATTCAAACAGCTATACTTAGTGGTACTTTGCCCTCCAGAACAAGTGTTTCTGGGGTGAAATGCACATTGATGGAGCAAGGGGAGATGAGGAAAGAGTCTGTGGCTCTGCCTTTCCGTCTCTACCAGCCCAGCACCCAGAAGGAGAAGCTTTCTGGCTTCTACCGACTTTAGCGTGGATGCCTGACGCCCAGCCTGCCCCAGCCTTGTCTTAGGGAAGGGAGATGTAACACTATGACTCAACCTTAAATCCCTTTACTGGCATTATTCTCCCAACAACCTTGAGGGAGTATGCTAGTCAAGACTTTAGGTGACAAATGTCAGGAACTGAAACTCTTTTTAAAAAGGGAGGGGGGATTTATTGGCTCAGAAAGCTGGGAAATCCAGAAATGTATCTCCTTTCAGACATGGCAAGAACCAGGACATCAAATGACTTTATTAGGGCTCTCTCTTTGTGTATTAACCTCTGCTTATTTCTGCTTGGCTCCCTTCTTTGGACAGCCTGTTTCATGTAGTAGATAGCTAACTGCACCCCCTGACTCCTATGCTCCTATTTTAGCAGCTCTATCAGAAAAGAATCTGTCTTTCTCAATAACCCCACCAGTAAGAACTGACTGACCCATTTGGGTCATATGCTCCTTCCTGAATCAGCCTTGGTGGTCGGGGGATGAAATACTCTGATTGGATGTACCTGGGTCACATGCTTCCCCTGTCACTGAGAGAATGGAGTGGGGGTCAGCTCCATTTGACCCCCAAGGAATGGGTTACCTACAAGAAAAGTTGTAGAGAAAGGATTCCACAAGATGAAGCATCAGATTTCCTCACATAGAATGTCTTTAAGTCTATTATACAGATGAGAAAATGGAGGATCAGATGGGTTAAATAACTCACCAAGGCTTACAAAACTAGGAAGTCACAGAGCTTGGACTTGAAGCCACATTTGTCCAACACAAAAGTGCATGTTTTCACCACAGCACTCTGCTAGCTCCACTGTCTCAGCATCCCCAAGAGCCCCATGACTCCAACTCTGAATACTTGGGCTTGTCATTTAGGGTTCTCAAAATAACTGAAGTTGCAGGGAGCCTGACAATCCATTCGAGACCCTTGGATCCTCAGAGGAGCTTGCCGATCTGCTCTGTTCCTCTTCTTCTGCCTTTCCCCAGCTGGAAGGAAGGAGTTGGGGAACCATAATCACGCCTCTCATTGCCTCTTCCAAGGCTAGATACACCGGTATGTGGAATAGGCTGAATGCCACCATTTAAGACAAATGTTCTCAACCACAGTGTGCTCACAGTGGCATGGTGAATCATTAGTGAGGTGTGTTGCAAGTAATTTATTTTGTTAATAGTTAAAATACTGTAGTTTGCAAATGATTTATCTTACTATAAAAATAAGCAAGAGAAAATTCAAGGTTATCCCTATAACAACACACACTGTGTTCACTTATATTCTTTTGTATACTTTTTTGAGTGGGAGAGGGAGGTAAAGTTAAAGCAAGCAGGCGTGTCATTACCCTGGGCATAGCCATGGAAGATTTTCTTTCTTGTGTTCCCACCTGGAAAAAGGGCTGGGTATTATTGATTTAAGGGAGGACTTCTGCTCACAAATACCTCCTCAGTACCTACTTCCAATTCCACCAAGTGAAAAATACATTGGCTTTTAAAAGCTAATGCAGGGTAGGCAGCGTATTCAACAGTAGCTCACATATTAGTGTCAATTATAGGATACCCTTGTTCAAGAATAAGGTATTCTAGAAACCTCAGATGAATGGAGACATTTCAGAATACTTTCAGACAATAAAAACTTCTGAAGGACTAAAAACAAAGTCAAATTTTAAAGTGAAGCTTTAAATAGAGCTGAAAGCTTTTTGAGTTAATAGATAATTTTATGCAAAATAACTTTCATACTAGCAAGTAGCTTCCTAAGTGAGTGACAGAGTAGGCAGCTGATTTTTTTCTTCCATTGTGGCAAAGTGGAGCTTTATCCTCAGTTCCTTTACCTTCTGGATATTTTAATTGGACACCCAAATTCATTGCAGCATATTTACAATAGCCAAGAGGTAGAAGCAACCCACATGTCCATCGATGGGAGAATAAAGAAATGTAGTGCATGTATACAATGAAATACTACTCAACCTGGAAAAGGAAGGAAATTCTGACACATGCTCCAATGTGAATGAACCTTGAGGACATTATACCAAGTGAAATAATCCAGCTATAGAAAGAAAAATATGATATGATTCAACTTATATGACGTATCTCACGTAATTAAACTCTTAGGAACAGCAAGTAGAATGGTGGTTGCTAGAGGGTGGGACCGAAGGTGGTGAGGAAAGAGGAATTATTAGCATCATTCTATGATTGTAGAGTTTCAGTTTTGCAAGATGAAAAATCTCTAGGGGTTCACTGCACAACAGTACACTTAAAATGGTTAAGATTGGAAATTTTATGTTATGCATTTTTTACCACAAATTTTTAAAATGTAAAAAAAAAAAGAAAGGAAAGAAAAAAAAAGAAAGGGCCAGAAAACTAGAGCTGAATTATTGTCATTTAAGATGGAAGAAAAAAAAAAGGAGAGAACAGAGAGGCAGTAACTAGTCCCAGAACCTAATTCTAGGAATGTCCGGAAGTCAAAAGTTACTTGGTGAAATTACAAGTGGTATTGAGGAGGTATTTGTGGGCAGAAGTCCTCCTTTAAATCAGTAATGATCAAGCCTTTTTCCAGGTTGGACACACAAGAAAAAAAATCTCCCATGGTTATACCCAGTGTGATGACAAATGGCTGCTTTCTTTCACCTGTCTCTCTCCCCGACTCAAAACCCCTCTCTCATAAAATAAATGGCAAAAGAAAAGTCTCCTTGGAGTAATTTCTTTCAAAAAAGGAACAGCAGAAGTAGGAAGAGGGGAGAGGAAGAGGCGAGGGAGTGAGCAGCAAGCTGAAATTACAGTCTTAAAAAGTGATTATTTTCAATAATACACAAAAAAAGAAAATAATGCAGAGTTTCCATAGCCAACATTGTACTGAGTACAAAAATTGTGCCACAGTAGTCACAAAAGCTCTTCATGTTGCTGGTAGAGACAGAGAGAGAACTTATGGCTTATTCAAACAAAATCTCCCCAATCTCAATGGTGAGGGTTTTGGATTTAATCAGATTGCTTTCCCCACACCTAACCATAAGAAAATGGAAGGAAGATGAGATATAATTTGGAGGCATGGAATCTTATGAAGATAAAATGGGCTAAAGCCAGGGATCTTGGGTAGTCAAAGGGAAGTTCATGGAGATGCAAGTAAAAGAGACTGTTACTGGTGGACTAGAGGAAGTATGGGCAAGGCAGTGAAAAGAGGTGAGAAAACAGTCAAAGACAAATTTTACCACTAGAAAAAAAAACATGCTGCAATTTGTTCTGCCTTCTCCCTTCTTAGAACTAAAATAGCTTTTACTTCAGTGTTATTAGTCCTTGCCCTCCTCTCACTCCAACTGCCATGGGCACTGGAGGGGTGAGACAAAGCAAAGATGAACCTCCATGGGGAGCTGGTTCAGTAGCAGCGATGGGGCTCCCAGGGATTGCCCAAGGCAAGCTGCAAGATACAAGGAGGAAGGTGCTGGATTATTGATGCCATGAGGTACACACAAAGACAACTTGGTGGAAACTCTGTCACACAGATTGCTCCGAGAAAGCCAGCCTGGCCAGTAGCCACGCATAGTGTCCCGTTCATGTGCAGCCCTTCTGGCCTGGGAGAAGGCTGCCAGAGGCGGCATTCCCTAAGGGAGGCTGTGAGATTTGCCCTGCCCACTCTGGACACCGGGATCCTGTCAGCAGTAGTTAGGTGGGGCTCTTTTCCCAGTCAGATTCCATTTATGAAAATACCGCGAATTGTTCTTTAATTCAGACTTTAATAAAGATAAGACAAAGGTTAATTGAGAATGGCTGAGTCTCACATTATGTAATGAGGACTGGCTAAAATCCACTGTACTGTTAACTCGGAAAATTGCTGCTGAATTCTGATATTGACCTCCACGCCTTCCAAACTAAGGAATTGATGGTTCTGTTGATTTTATGTTACCCAAGTCTAGCTGACCTGTATTTTCCATTCTTCCTAATTCTTGACTCATATTGGTCTGGGTTCATATGGATTTTTTTTGTATCAAGGATCTTGTTACTAATTGCAGAGAATTCTCAATCTCTACATCTGTAATTTCTCAAAGTTCAGATTTTTAAATAACAAAGGCCACATCAGTTGCTGTCTAAGGAGGTTGCCTCGTCGAAGGTGTTCTGCAAAATGCCTGCTGTGCATTACTTATAACCCAAAAATGGCTCCTTTCTCTACTTGGAATGTGCTGATCTGCTCCATCATCAGCATCTGCTTGCCTCTGCTCAGTTGCCTCTGCTGGTGGGCTGGGCTGGGAACTGGCTCCTTTTTGTAGCAAGAATTACTTCAGGAGTGAATCTCATCTTCTCGCTTTGGAAATCTAGAAATACATCCTAGAACTTCTGGCACAACCCAATTCAACATCCACCTTTAGCCCCAGCTGGTTTTAGGGTTTTACTCTATAGGTATTTCATGTTTACAGATGGTGACAAGAAAGAACTTGAATAGAAGACCACTCTGTAAGGACATGAGTTTATACGCTGTGCAAAGGTGCCCAGCCAAGGAGGCAAGTGGGGCTGAACTCCAGTCCCGCAGGAAGGAATGCCTTTTCTTTGCACAAAGGCAACAGTTCCCACCAAGCCATGTGCTGGTGAAGCTGTGTCCACACAGAAGGAGTATCCTTTTTGAATTTACACACTCCATAGGCTGGCAGCAGTCTTCCCTGAAACAGATACTGTGGGATGGGGAAACTGGGTTTTTAAAGACCTCAAAGAAAAATTTACCAGGATCATTCATGGAGGAAAAGTCAGCATGATCATCCCCAAAGTGGAAGCCAACAGTGAAAGAGGGCCAGGCATGATGGCTCACGCCTGTAATCCCAGCACTTTGGGAGGCGGAGGCAGATGGATCATTTGAGGTCAGGAGTTCAAGACTAGCCTGACCAACCTGGTGAAACCCTGTCTCTACTAAAATACAAAAAATTGCCAGGCATGGTGACGGGCACCTGTAATCTCAACTACTTGGGAGGCTGAGGCAGGAGAATCACTTGAACCCAGGTGGTGGAGCCGAGATCGTACCACAGCACTCCAGCCTGGGTGACAGAGCGAGGCTCCCTCTAAAAAAAAAAAAAAAACAAAAACAAAGAGAGGCTAGGCGCAGTGGCTCACGCCTGTAATCCCAGCACTTTGGGAGGCTGAGGTGGAAGGATTGCTTGAGTCCAGGAATTCAAGACCAGTCTGGGCAACATGGTGAGACCCTATCTCTACAAAAAATAAAAAACTAGCCAGGCGTGGTGCTGAGTGCCTCTGGTCCCAGCTACTTGGGAAGCTAAGGTGTGAGGATCACTTGAACCCAGGAGGCAGAGGTTGCAGTGAGTTGAGATCATGCCACTGCACTCCAGCCTGGGCGACAGAGTGAAACTCTGTCTCAAACAGCAATAACAAACCCCAAAGACCAAAGATTAAGAATCTAAAGCTTTACTTCCTAACTCCAGTGGAAGATGCTTTGTTTTTCTTTTCTTCTCTCCCCCTGAATTATTTCTCAAAGAGTAAGAGCTGATTTTTCCATGTGAAATTGGGAGGAAGAGGACTTAGATGATACAGCACATAGCACAGAACACAGGAGCCAGTTCAAGGTTGCATGAGCTGCCCTAATACCAAAAACACCCACTTATCCCATGGAGCAACTCCAAGGACTGATTACATTCAGCCACAGTGAGGGTAGCCAGGGGGCTAAATGCACTAGCCCAACACGCATCAAAAGGGCAGCTTTGTTCATTGTGGCAGCACCTGCCCTCAGATATTGCTTCTTCCGACTTCCCTTTCATTCTCTCATCTCTTGCGTTTTCTCTCTTGCTGCTTGTATTCTATGTTCTGGAATTCTCACTGCCTCCCAGACACTGTGGTTCACTTTGATTGATGCTCTTTGTTCTCTGTGTAAGTGGAGAACTGCTGAACAGAATAATATAGCCTTCAGCCAACTCTGTCATTCCTTTTGTTCCTACCTTGCCTGCTCAGGCACAGCAGTCGATGTGGGAACAAATGTTTTTGAGCACCTACTATGTGATGCATGATTCTAGGCACTGGGAACACAGTGGTGATCAGAACAGTCAAAAATCTCTGCTGGAGAGGATGAGGTGAGGGAGGGATAGACAATAAACAAAATAAGTAAATTGGCTGGGTGCAATGGCTCACACCTATAATCCCAGCACTTTGGGAGGTGAGGCAGGCAGATTGCTTGAGCCCAGGGGTTTGAGGCCCACCTAGGCAACAAGAGAAAACTTCATCTCTACAAAAAATGTAAAAATCAGCTGGCTCAAAAAAATTAACAAGAAAAAAGAATCCCTTCAAAAAATGTGCTAAGGACATGAATAGACAATTCTCAAAAGAAGATACACAAATGGCCAACAAACATGAAAAAATGCCCATCATCACTAATGATCAGGGAAACGCAAGTCAAAACCACAATGCAATATCACCTTACATCTGCAAGAATAGCCATATTCTCAAAAAATAATAGATATTGGTGGGGATGTGGTGAAAAGGGAACACTTTTATATGGCTGGTGGGAATGTCAACTAGTACAACCACTATGGAAAACAGTGTGAAGATTCCTTAAAGAAGTAGATCTACCATTTGATCCAGCAATTCCACTACTGGGTATCTACCCAGTAGAAAAAAAGTCATTATACAAAAAAGATACTTGCACACGCATGTTTATAGCAGCACAATTCGCAATTGCAAAAATATGAAACCAGCCCAAATGCCCTTCAGTCAATGAGTAGATAAGAAACTGTGGTATGACCCAGCGTGGTGGTTCACACCTGTAATCCCAGCACTTTGGGAGGCCAAGGTGGGCGGATCATGACGTCAGGAGTTGGAGACCAGCCTGGCCAACATGGTGAAACCCCGCCTCTACTAAAAATACAAAAATTACCTGGGTGTGGTGGCAGACGCCTGTAATCTCAGCTACTCAGGAGGCTGAGGCAGGAGAATTGTTTGAACCTGGGAGGCGGAGGTTGCAGTGAGCCGAGATCGTGCCATTGCACTCCAGCCTGGGTGACAGGGCAAGACTCTTCTTAAAAAAAAAAAAAATTGTGGAGGGTGTGTGTGTGTGTGTGTGTATTTATACACACATACATACACACCATGGAATACTATTCACTTATAGAAAGGAATGAGATAGTGGCATTCGCAGTAATCTGGATGGAATTGGAGAGCAATATTCTAAGTGAAGTAACTCAGGAATGAAAACCAAACGTCCTATGTTCTCACTCATAAGTGGGAGCTAAGCTATGAGGATTGCAGAGGTATAAGAATGATACAATGGACTTTAGGGACCTGGGGGAAAGGGTGAGAAGGAGGTGAGGGATAAAAGACTACAAATTGGGTACAGTGTATACTGCTTGGATAATGAGTGCACCAAAATCTCACAAATCACAGCTAAAGAACTTAATCATGTAACCAAACACCACCTGTTCCCCAAAGACCTATGAAAATAAATAAAAATAATAAAAATAAAAATTAAAAAATTAACATGCTATATATGTTAAAAAAAAAAAAAAAAAGCATGGTGGCATGTGCCTGTAGTCCCACCTACTCCAAAGGTGGGGGTTGGAGCTTTGAACCCAGGAGGCAGAGGCTGCAGTGAGCTGTGATCACGCCACTGCACTCCAGCCTGGGCGACAGAGCAAGACCTTGACTCAAAAAGAAAAAATGTAAATAAGATATATGGTATACTAGATGGTGACGAGTGTTAAAGAGGAAAATAAAGCAGGAGAGTGTGGAGGGTGTGGTGGTGAACACCCTGTGGTCCCAGCTACTTGGGAGGTTGAGGAGTGTACAAATGTACAAAGTATAAACGTACAAAGCACATTTATATTTGTCTTCAGTAAATATCTGGAATTGAGATTCCTGGGTCTAATCATAAGCGTATGCTTAACAAACGTTAAACTGAGAAAGAAACTGTCAAATGGTTTGCCATTTCATAACGGGTGGCCAAGAAAGCTCTTGATAAGAAGATGAATTTTGGTTAAAGATCTGAAGGAGGTGAGTGAGCCTTGACATGTCTAAGGAGAAAATGCAGTGATCTTTTTGTACTTCTCAAGCTTCTGACTGGCTACACAGGGTTTATATTTTTACTAACTCTAATCAAGTGTATTAGTTATCAGCTGCTATGGAACAAATGACCCCAAAACTTAGTGGCTGAAAACAACAAAATGTTGTCTCAAGGTGAGTCAGGAATCCAAGTGTGGCTTATCTGCTTCCCTTTGACGCAGGGTCTCTCACACAAGGCTGTCACAAAGGCACTGGCCAGGACTGCAGTCATCCCCAGACTCAGCTGGAAGAGGATCTGCCTCCGAGATCATGCAGGTGGCTGTTGACAGACCTTGGGTTCTCACTGGCTGTTAGCTGCAACTTGGACCTTTCCATGGAGCAGCTGACAACAGAGAAACCCAGCAAGGCAGAAGTCAGACTTTCAATAATCTAATCTTAGGAACGACATCCATCATTTTTGCCATTCAAAAATGATGCCATAAATTTAATGGAAGCAACTCATTAGGTCCAGCGCACACTCAAGGGGAGGGGGTTACAGAAGGGTGTGACTTACAAGAGGTAAGGATGGTTGAGGCCACTTGGAGGTTGACTGTCTCCCCAAGAGTAGAACAAAGGCATGTACATCCTTAATATGCACCTGGATGACATCCCCTTGTCAATTTTCCCCATAGCAGCCAGAGTGGTCCTCACAAAATATAAGCTAGAGCATATGACTTCCCTCTGCAAATCCTCTATCACACCTTAGAGTGACACCTGCAGCTCCCTAGCTGGCTGCAGCCTCACTCTCCTGCTGCTTATCCCACCATCCACTTGACTCACGCCACTCTGGCCGCAGGAACCTTCTTGCTCTTGCACAAATGTGCTGAAGCCCTTTCTGCCCTGTGCACTCTTCCCACTTGGCCCTCCTTCCCCCATCACTCAGGTCTGCTCAGCTCTCACCTCCTCCGCGGGGCTTTTTCTGTTCATCTGTACTTCAGCCCTCTCCGCTTATTCTACTTTATTTTCCTCATACCACTTACCCCTATCTGAAATGGTCTATTATTTGTTTGTTTCTTGTCCTCCTCCCTGACTAGAGAGTAAGGTTGACAAGGGCAGGGACTTTTGTCTATTTTGTTCACTGCTCTATTCCCAGTGCCTGGGACTTAAAAGAGTCTCAGTGGATGTCACCAGAATAAGCGAGCGACTGGACAGCATTTGAATGTATGTAAAGGTGAAGTCATCTCTAACACAGTAATAATAATATTTTCTACTTGGGGGGCTTATTATATCCTAGGCAGCTTACAAACATAATTTCATTTAATCCTTACAAAGATCCCATGAGGTGGGCACTATCATTATCCTCATCTTACAGGGGAGGAAAACAAGGCTTGGCAAGACCAGGAAACCCACATGAGATCACACAACAAATAGAAGAGTTGAGATTGAAGCCCACAGTTGTCTGACCCTGCAGCCCACACTGTTTCCCCAGCAATAAAGCAACCAAGACAGTGGCTCTCCGTGCAAGCTGTGCACAGGAGCACCCACGGGGCATGGGCCTCACCACCATAGTGTCATAGTCACCATAGGACTATTTGTAAAGCTGTTCCCTAGGAAATCCTAAGGTACAGGCTAGGATAGCGATCCTGTCTCACACTTCAGGATCTACTGACAAGTATTAATGCAGTGCCTACCTCTATAGTAGCCTACAATTTAATAGAACGCTTTTTTTTTTTTTTTTTTTTTTGAGATGGAGTCTTACTCCGTTGCCCAGGCTGGAGTGCAGTGGCACGATCTTGGCTCACTGCAAGCTCCGTCTCCCAGGTTCATGTCATTCTCCTGCCTCAGCCTCCCGAGTAGCTGGGATTACAGGTGCCTGCCACCCGGCTAATTTTTTGTATTTTTTTAGTAGAGACGGGGTATCACCGTGTTAGCCAGGATGGTCTCGATCTCCTGACCTTGTGATCTGCCCGCCTCAGCCTCCCAAAGTGCTGGGATTACAGGCATGAGCCACCGCGCTTGAGATTAAAGCCACCCAGAACCTTTAATCTCAAGCCATCTTTAGGCAAAACTGTGACATTTAGCTCGGGGCTACCCAGACACCCTGCTGAGACTTGAGCAGCCCAGGTTTCTGCCCTTCTCACCCACACTCACCCACACTGTGTCCTCCTCCCTCAGAGTTCTGTGCTGTCCCTCAGGGACAGTGAGAGGACAAGGCAGGGCTGCTCCCCTAGTCAGAGCTTTCAGCCCCATTGCTGTCCCTGGCTGCAGGCTCATGGACAAATGAGGCTCCAGCTCCCCATCAGCCTCCCCTCCCTTCTCAGCGCAGTTGACAGCAACGTCACCCGTCTGGAGCACCTGCCTCACAGGGTTCCTCGCTCCTGCCGCACTGAATTCCCTTCAGTCCCTGAACCTGTCATACTCTCTCACCTACAGGCTTAGCTCATGCTTGTGCCTCTACCAAGAACATTCTTTCCCTCTGATCAGCTAGTTAAATCCTATTAACGGTCAGGTCTCTGTAAATGTCACTTCCTGACCTAGGGAAGACTTCCCTAACTAGCCCCTGCATGGGTTAGGTACTTCCCTGCTCCACTGGCACCCACAACTTCCTGTATGACAGGAGAACACCAACTTGCCTTCATAATTACCTGTACTTTCATAGAGGCTCCCTGAGATCAGGAACCATGCCTGTTGGATATCTGTAGCCCAGCATTTACCTCCTCTCCTCTGGAAAGAGTTTACTAAATTTCCTTTTCTTTTTATTTCAGCCACGTGGTTTGTGTGCGACTGATGCTAATGTCCAAGTCCATCTGCAGAGTTTAAGTTAATGGGCATACCCTACCTCCATTCTCCCTGTCACAGCAGCTCAGGATTGACATGTGACTCAGGCCAGGCCAATCAGGCTGCACCTCAGGGCTCTGCCTGGAAAGATGAGCCCTGGACTCTTTCTCCCCTGCCACACATGGAGCCTCTTGGGATACTAGAAGCAAGCCAAGGCTTCCTCCAGTTATGTTTAAATAACCTGTGTCAGCATCAAAGACAGAGCCCTGTGGCATGCTGCTAGTGTTCTCCTTTCAGGTTGATGTTGAGGTAGTGGCCATTATTCTTTGGATCTGGCTGTTACACCAGTTAACCCCATGCATTAAAGGAGAGTGTATTCAGTAAGTAAGTTCAGTAACAACTCAGGGGCTTAACATCTTCATCAATGGAGGTGAGGGTTGGGATGGTGGAGTCTGGCCTGCAATGGAGCCATGCAGAGCTAAGAAATGGAGAGAAAGAAACAGAGTTCTGGTTGCATTATTGGAGGCACTCGATCAAACATTGCCTGAAACTAGAGCTACCTCTAGATTTGTCAATTACACAGATTAATCAATTACCTTCATACTTAAATGAGATTGGGTTTGCTTGTTGTTGTTACTTGCAATCAAGAAAACATCTTAAATTCTGCCTTGTTCACCACTGAATCCTCAGCCCTCAGCACAGTGCCTGGCACCTAGCTGTAAGTGAATGTGAGTTTCTTTGCTCTAGGTGAGAAATCAGGGGACTAGCAACTCCAGCAGGGAGGGCATTATAAGCATGTGGCTCTTTCTAGGCAGGTGCTACCATGCTGGTTCTACTTCTTTCTCCCAGTTCCTATATGACAGTGCATCAGGGATCCCTCTCCCAGCTCCCCTGGGCCCTGAAGACCCAGGAGCTCTTCTGTCTGGCTGCTGAGATGCAATCCCTACCTCCTGGTCCCATTTACAGAATCATCCCTAACCAGCTTCCCTCAAGTCCCCAACCTGCCTCAGCAGGCCGTGGTAACTCGGAGCCTGTTACGGACCATGGGGCCACTCAAAGCACGGATTTAGGGCACTGTCTGCTTGTTTTTAAAAAAATCTAGGCTGTGATTGGTTCTTCCACTCACACACTGAATAAATTCTGTGCCCTCTCTTGTGTCCACAACCTTATTTTATCACTGTTATTGAAATAACAGATTTTGAGAAAGAAACATAGAGGTCATTTAGTTCAACTCCATTCCTAGGGCAGGTGCCACCACTACTACGTCTCTGACTGAGGTCTAGTCTGCTTTGGCTTGAATACAACCAGGGACCGGCTGCTCCATCCTTTGCAAGTCGGGCACATTGTCAGACAGCTCAGATTGTTAGAAAGTTCTTCCTGAAATTGAGCTGGAATCTGCTTCCTTGTCATTCCACCTAGTCCTGGATCTGCCATCTGGAGTCCCTGGCATCAGCCTGATCCCTCCCCCACATGGCAGCCATTGGGATATATGAGGACAGCTCACATGTCCCTAACGTCTGCTTGGCTCCAGGCAAAGAATCCCTTGTGCCCTTACCCAGTCCTCATATGATTTGGTTTCCTGATATTGCACCAGCACATCACCCCCTGAATGTGCTTCGTTTGCGATTGTTCACCTCTCTGAAAATATGGTTCCTTGAAAGGATCTCAAAGATGTAGCCTGTCCAGCACCAAGCACAATAGAACCATTCTGTACCTGGTTTTGGGCTCACCACACCTGTTAATGAAGATATGTAAATGCCCAGTGCCATTTTTACAGGCTCATCATACTATTAGCTCAATGTAATCTTAGAGAAAATAAATCCCCTCCATTGGATTTTCCATATTTTAATCTTTGATATATGGAGCTCCATAGTGATTTCTCTTGAATATTATCTTACAGGGTTTGGACTGGACAGAATCACTAAAGTGATCATATAATTTATCATACAAATTGTGACAGTTTTACGATTGAAAACAGGTGCTAGTATTACTATTAACAATCACTTTGAGACAACAGACACAACCAGGGCTGTCCAAACAAACCCAGACCCAGGACCACCCTGAACAAAATGGTTAGGACCACAGAGTCCGGGGTCAAATCCCAGTGCTATCATTTACCAGTTTGTTACTTAATCTCCTGACATTTCTGTTTTCCCATCATGGAAAGGGAGATAACATTTTTACATCATAGGATCATCATAAGTATTAAACAAGATCTTGTATGGAAAGCATTTAACCCATACATTTCTTTTTTTTTTTTTTTTTTTTTTGAGACAGAGTCTCGCTCTGTGGCCCAGGCTGGAGTGCAGTGGCCGGATCTCAGCTCACTGCAAGCTCCGCCTCCCGGGTTGACGCCATTCTCCTGCCTCAGCCTCCCGAGTAGCTGGGACTACAGGCGCCCGCCACCTCGCCTGGCTAGTTTTTTGTATTTTTTAATAGAGATGGGGTTTCACCGTGTTAGCCAGGATGGTCTCGATCTCCTGACCTCGTGATCCGCCCGTCTCAGCCTCCCAAAGTGCTGGGATTACAGGCTTGAGCCACCGTGCCCGGCTAACCCATACATTTCTAAGCGTTTAACGCCTGGCTTACATTAAATGCTTAGAAAATATCACTTGTTATTTTCAGCCTGTTGAGATCTTTTAAATTTTGACCAGCTATCCCTCTTAGCATTGTGTCATTTTTAAATCTGAGAAGTACATCTTCTACAGCCTTGTCTGAGTTATTGCTTAAATAACCTGTGTCAGCATCAAAGACAGAGCCCCGTGTGTCCCCCTTCCAGGCTGATGTTTAAGCATTGGCCACTATTCTTTGGATCTGGCTGTTACACCAGTTAACCCCATGCATTAAAGGAAAGTATGTTTAGTAAGTAAGTTCAGTAACAACTCAGGGGCTTAACTGGTATACAGGTTTATGTTTCTCTCTCATGAAAGTCTGGAGAGGCCCCACTTTGGCAGGAGTCCATCCTCCCACCATTAGCCAGGGACCCAGGCTGATGGCAGCTCTTCTGTCTTCAGCATGTGGCTTTCTGAGTGGTTCTGCTGCTCACCATTCCCACCAGTGGGAAGTGGGAGAAAAGTGTGGAGGAGCAAGTGGAGGAGATATATGTGCTGGCCTGCCGGGGGCATGGATCACTTCCGCTCACAAGCGCGAGGGGAAGAACTTAGACACAAAGGCGCGCCACACCATAGGGAAGGTGGGAAAGGCAGGGCAGCTTAGCTGCCAGGGACCAGCTCCACTGCTGTTCCTACAGAAGAAGGGCAGGAGAGTTCGGTGGACAGCTGGGAATTCCCACCTCTCCCATTCACCTAATGTATTATCATTCAGGCCACATTTTCTATCTTGTCCTCGAGGAAGTAAGGTGAGACTCTACCAAATACGTTATGAAATCAAAGGCCTCCACCATTCTGCTCTGCTACTAGCAAAGAAAGGAAATCATTTCCAGGGCGTCATGAGGAGATGGCACACAGGCAGCCCACACTCTGTCTGAGAAACGGTTTTACATTTGGGGCAGTGAAATTCATTTAAACCTTCCATTATTCTGTGCAGGGAAGAAACAAAAAGAAGGCAGAAACATAGTGGTGTTTAAAAAATGAAATGAAATGAAATTCCAAGTATAAGAGCTTTATGGAAAAGTCAAACAGAAAAGGAGTTTTACATAAAAATTAAAATAATCTTAAAGATTGCTCAATATTTCTCTTTGAACATTCCTGAGCTCTTTGAAATAAGATGTAGGACTCAGATTTCTGACGCAAGTAACATAGGCATTATGGTCAGCCCTTAAACTCTAGCCTGCAGCTCTTAAAGTCAAGTCGAGCATTGCTGATAAGCAACCTCATTTACTCATTCAACAAACATGTAGAGAGAAGCTTCTCAATGCCATGCACTGTGTGGGGAATAAAGAAATCAACAAGCTGTGGGCCCTACTCTTGAAGGTCTTTCAGACTCAAAGATTCCTACTTGCAAATGTCAGAAACCATGTCTGGCTACTCTAAGCAGGAAGTGAATTTACTAAAGAATATTAGGTCACAAAAACTCTAGGAAGCTATGAAGCTAGGTATAATGCCTCAAAACGCTTTGCAGAATAGTCTAGAAGAGACCATACTGGCCCCCTTGTCAGCAGAGACACACAGCTTGAACTGGTGACCCTGCCAATGTGGGACCTCAGATGCTTTCATCAGAATCTCCTGAGACTGAGGCAGATACAAGCCACCTTAACCAGAACATACTTCTCCCAGTTCTTGCTGCTTTGCAGTGCTAGCTTCTGATTCAGTGTCCTTCTGATGCAGCTGTACCCTAGCTGCAAGGAAGGTGGGGAGAGTGAGTACCTGCCTTCTAAGTTAGGATGTGGGGATCTGTAAAACAGAATTCCCCAAACATAGGGAAGATGTGAAAAGGTTCTGGGTGGCCAAAACATTGGTAAGTGTCCATGATGAGGTGAAAAATACATGCAAATACATATATTAGAATGGAATACGGGCTTTATGAACTTCATGAACAGAGTTGTGGAAACACAGAAGACAGAGAAATAAAACCTGACTGAGCAGGTCAGAGAAGACTTCACCAAGGCAGTC
The DNA here is from genome assembly GCF_000951035.1 of Colobus angolensis palliatus. Classification (NCBI taxonomy): domain Eukaryota; kingdom Metazoa; phylum Chordata; class Mammalia; order Primates; family Cercopithecidae; genus Colobus; species Colobus angolensis. Next base: position 6,329,527 of record NW_012113586.1, on the reverse strand, counting down.
TCCACCTGTCCCACCCACCTAATGTGTTATCATCAGCCTGCATGTACTGTCTTATCCTCTGGGTCATAAAGGATGCTGAAGAACTTTCTGGGGAAAGTTTCTGAGGAAGGGCCCTGCACACAGAGGAAAAGCATGTGAAAAGGGATGAGAGTGGGGAAGGCTTGGTAGGTCTGCAGAGAGGCTCCTTGTGGTAAAGGCAAAAGCTGAGTGTCAGCAGCGAGGGGCAGATAGGCTGAGAGTGACAGGTCAAGATCAGATCACAAAAGCCTTTTATGGTCATTGGATGTCATTGAAGGATGGGAGTAATGTGTTTTTTTGTTTTTAAGAGATTACCTGGTGCTATGTAGAGGGTGGATTGGATAGGAAAGAAAATGAAGATGGAGACAGAGTCCAGAGGCTAGTGTGAAAGACCAAGTGAGAATGATGCAAACCTGAATTAAGGCAGTGGCAGCAGGAAGGAAGGGTAAGTTGAACCTGAGAAATGGCTCTGCCCACTGGGAAACCCAAAGTATGGGTCTGGAACAGAGTTGGGGATCATTAGCTTTTAGATGGTAGTCAGTACACTAAGAGAGATCACACAGGGTGAACAGAAGATGACCGGAACCCTTACAGTTAAGCATTAGAAAGCCCAAGCCAGGTTTCCCAATCCCAGCAGCAACCAAAGGCAGGATGTGCCCAGGCCATAAAATGTAACACTGGGTATTAGGGGTGAGAGGATGAAGATCCTGATCCAAACTCCCTGGAGCTCACTGTTGTGCTGAAGCACATAGACGGCATTGTAGTGTTTTGGCTACCTGCTTCAGTTTCCTCTTCTCATTGTAATGGAGCATGATTTCTTTTTGGGGAATCCCCTCTCACCCGTTCTGGGCAGTCTTGGGGGTGTTAATCAGTGTGACCTATCTGGCCCTGTCTGAGAGGTGAGCATGGGACCCAAGATCATCCCGATTCTCTTCAAGGACTTCTTAGAGCTCAGTGAAGCCAGACTGGAAAGAAGAGTTTGAAGTTGGTTCAACCCAGCAGCATCTCCCTAAGGAGACCACCCCTTAATTCCTGCCCCATGGAATCTTGAGCTGTCCTAGCTCAATTATTCTTTCAGTCTGGTTTCTAGCTTTCCCTTCTACTCTGTGAACTCAGTGAGACTCTTAAATTGAATTTTTTTCTACTTAAGGGAGTCAGAATCTGTGGTTTGCAATCAAGCAACCCTAACTCACAGAGTGACAGGCACTTAAGTCAACTCTGTATAATAATTCCTCCAAATCAACCTCCCAACAGGTGCAAAGCATTTATGAAAAAGGAATGGGGCTATCATGCACACTGGAACAGGGATCATTCTAGCTGTGACTTTATCCTCACTTGTCACAAGACCTTGAATGGGTCCCTTCACCTCTCCAGGCCTCAGTGTTCTCATCTGCAAATCACAGCATGGGGTTGGATGATACTTGGTGTACAGTGGTGCGCTGGTAAACTGTTTCTTCAAAAAAAAAAAAAAAAAAAGGTTTTGCTGACTTTTAAGCTACTTGGTCAAAAATCTACTTCTTTAAAGCATAGAGAATTAATGAGCATCTCAAGCTTTACTTTTCATTTTTAATGATGCCTGCACTATCAGTGTTTTCTAGTGTTCTCTCTTTTGTTTGGCATATAATCATGCACAACATTTTTATTTCTTTAAGGTGAGAGTATATTTTTGTTTCCTAAATGCCATACTGTGAAGATCAAAGTCTTAAGTGTGTTTGTGCAGCTCAAAAATAAAGATATATTAGGGGGGAAACACTGGTCTAAGCACAAGGCACACTTAAAGCAAGTTTTAATTTGGTTTTATTTTCTCTGTATAGTACAAACATTTATTTAACTTGTTGCCATTTGAAGTAAAAAATTTCCAAAATGTGTGCTCAACAATAATCATTAAAATGTTTGCAGTGGGATAAAAAAGTGAAAGCCTTGATTAATAGTGTTTGATCATTTCTGTGGTATAAAATTCCTCCCGTGGCTACCTTTCAAGCTACCAATGGTTTAACAACCAGCTTTCTAATTTCCTGAAATTTTTACTTTTGCAATCAGGTACAAGCCAGCTTTGGTACATCACTGTTGGTGTCCCTTCTAGGGCTGGCTTCTGGTCTGTACCTCTCTATACTGGGAAGCTGGAAGGCTAAGTATTTGACTCGTGTTGGAAAGAAAGCATTTGTGGTATTCCTCAAACTCTGTGGCAGGGAACTTGTTAAAATGCAGATGCCCACAGACTGCTATGAAGCACCCTGAATTAGCCTTGGAGTGGAAGTGTTCCCCAAAATTGGCACAATTAACACACTCCCCAGGTGATTCTGATGCAGGGGTTGTGAGGGCCAGACTTTGAGAGTCACTGGCTTGGAAAGTGGAAGGGATAAAGAGAAAATGGGGTGAGAGTGGTGGTGGGAAATGGAGTGAAGCAAGGGGAGAGAGGATTATGAAGGAAACGATGACCCAGACCATAGACACAACTGGGAAGCAAATAGGAGGGAGGCAGGAGATATTCTCAGCTTGATATCCAGACTTGGAGGGCTCTGCAGAACACCATGTATCAGAGGACTTTAATAAGAGATGATGAAGATGATGATGGCGATGAAGGAGGACAGTAGGCTTTGTTAACCAGCTTTATAGGGCTGGTAGGAAGTAGAGCCATCTGGTGCATATTTGGTACATTACAGAATCTATTTTATTTTCACTCGTGCTGCTCAGCCAAATTTATATCTGTTTCTGGCTGCAGAAGTTGCCTGGTATTAGACTAAGCCCTGAGCTCTGAGCAGGAAGAATCCCATGCCAAGGACGTGATCAGTTTTTGCCGATCCTGGGGGCAAGGCTGGATTTCTAAGCCTTCGTAGAATTTCAGCCCTTGTTCTAGAGGGTGGGAACCCAGGAACATTCCAAGTGAATGATTGAAAGTCCTGAAGGAATCTGTGCTCATATCACCAAACCATCTATCTCCTCCTGCAGGAGATGGCAGAGTTGGCCCCAGCCTCCCTGTGAGGTCCTTGACATCCTCATTTCCATTTCTCTATTGCTTCTGGGGACAATGATCTTGTTCATCTTTTCAGGCCAGGGCCTGTTCCCTGCCTCTCAGTGGGTAGAAGAATGAGGCAGGTAGGTGATTGTAATGTACAGGGATTGGGAAGCTCCATTAGGGCTGGCCTGGCTGAGACGGATACAGATAGAAGAAGAGTAATTGCCCAGTGGTAGGGGGTGATTGAAAAAGCCTGAAATTTACCCTACTTGAGAAGGAAAACAAATCTACTTAAAGCTACACCGTACATTAATAATAATTTTTTTTTTTTTTTAAAAAAGACTGACTAATGCTCCTCCCTACCTCCATCACTCCTCCACACAAAAGAAAACAAGATGACTTTCAAGAAAGTTGGGGAAGGGGAGGTACATGCTCTTTTGCTGTTTAAGAGGCTCTTGGGAGAGCATTTGTTGTCTTTGGCCTTATTCCAAAGGCAAAGACATTGGGGCAGAATTTGTCTTCCCTGGGCTGGAACACAGGATATCACTAAGATTCCTCTGGATCCTGGAGCGATGCTACGAGTTGCACGCACCTGCTCTGACTTTCCCCATTTAAAATTCCTCGTCAGAAATCCTTCCTTCCACTCTGACGTCCCAGACATCGCTCTCGGATCTTCCGCCCTGCTTGCCTTGCATTCCCACCCTTTAGCTCAGACAGATGAAATGCAGGATGAAACCTCTCAGTCCACGGGGCAGGGACCTTGTCTTTGTGTCTCATAAAGTGAGTGTACACCTTCAGTGCGTTGTAAATAATAAATGGCCACAATAAAGAAGCTGCTTCTTTGGGGTCAGGGGTGCCTGTTTGCAGAAAAACAGTTCCCCCTACATCTCCTCCCACCAGGTCTGGCTCTGCATGGCACAGCTGTCACCGGAGCCTGAGGATGCAATGCACGGAGATTTCCAAAGGGACATGTGACCTGAAAACTTAGGGTTCCAAACAGAATAAAAGGCACAATGCCAGGATTTCTTGGCCAGGGGAGGTCAGAGAGCAGCCTGCTGACATACTATGTACTTGAAAAATAAATGTACCGTGGAAATGCAAGATGTCATTATTATTACTTCGAATTTTATTGTTCTGCTTAATCTGGCCTTTACAAATTACAAGAGCAAAGGGTTTTTTAGCCAAGTATATAATAATAATTTATTATTGAAAGAGAGATTGGCTGGTAATAACAGGTATTATTACTCTAAGAATAACTTGCCAATTTCATACAAAGGAGAAGGAAACCTCTTTCCAAACGGGTGAACAAGTGAAATAGAAGAGGGGGTTTCATGAGGGTGACTACGGGAAGGGCAAGGACATGATTACAATGTGGTCACTCACTATGATGACCTCATCACTGATGCTGAGAACACGTGGAGTAAAACTCTCGACTAGCCTGCTGTTTTCTCACTACAATTAAGAAACAGCAGTTTGTCTTTTTGAAAATATGCTGCTGAAATCTCCCCTCTGTGTTTCCGGTTGCAGGGCACTATCAGAGCAACGAAACGTTCTAGAACAATGAGCTCATCTATCAGGTATTTTGGGGGTCTTCATAATAATAGTAGCTGCCATTTATTGCAGCCTTGCTATGCGTCAGGCACTGTGCATCACCTCATTTACTCCTCTCCACCTTCTCTATGAAGGGAATCCTATTATCCATTTTATACATGAGAGACCTTAGGCTCTGGGTCAATGGCCCAGTGTTCTAGCCAGGATCCAAACATAGACTGAATCCGGAGCCCAAGATCTTAACCACCATGATCTACCACCTTTACTGCCACTTGGAAATGTTTCAACGGTTGAAATAACTGAGTACTAATAACTCAAACTTGACACCTCTAGGCAAGAGGGAATAGTTTTCAAGCATCCGAGCTGATGGAAGGACAGAGTGGGATGGATAGCACCAATGTACAGGTGCTCAGGGAGTCACTTGGACTTGGCTGTGGATGGCCTAATCAGGAAAGTTTGCAGCAGAATTGCTTTCTGAGTTATGTTTTTCTAGGCAGGTATTAAAAACAGCCATGATTTCCGAGACTACTCTGGCTAGGTGGGAGAGGAGAGTGACTCTGAAGGAGGAGTGGGAATGGAGAAACTACTGCAGCATAAAAATTTGACTACAGATAATTCGTAAAGTTGATGATCAACCTTTATTAGATTTGCTCTTTCTAGTTAGCAGAGCTGGATGGTTGGAGCTCCTTCATCCCTCTGAGACTTTATTTTTTAAATTTCTTTGTCTTTATATGAGGAATGTGGAGGAAAATTAGAAGAGTGGATGCTTCGAGTTTCTTATTGTCTAGCTCTGACCATCTGCCCTGGACTCAATTTATTCCAGATTGCCAGTTCCATGAGCCATCTTAATGAGCAATCAGGGAGAAGGTCTCAGTCTAAGGCTTGCTCTGGCCTGAAGTGATTGACTCACGAACGACTCACTAATTTTTAATTAATGCTCTGATCCATCCCAGAACCCTGGCTTGTGCATATTCTACCTCTTCCCCTCACCCTTCACAAGCAGGAAGAAAGACGTCTGGGCTGCTTCGGTGCCTGTTGGGACAGGAAAAATAGCCAGGGCAGTGTATATCCCTCTCGTTTTCAGGGAAATCACAGAACCACATCTGTCTTCTAAAGTGCAAGGGTGGAGGGCTGGGATGAGGGAGAGGCTGGGGGAAAAGGGATGTGTGTATGTGGTGGGGGCTATGGATGTGGTGGTAGTGATGTGGCGAGTGTGTCTGTGTGTAATACGGTGTGTGTGTGATGTCATGTGGGCGTGCTGTGCAGGTCAAGTGTGTGATGGTGTCTGTGTGTGTGGACATGTGTTGTGTGTGAGATGTGGTATGAGTTGCTGTGTGGGTCAAGTGTGTTTTGTGTATGAGTATGGTGTGTGTGTGTGCATGTGCAGTGTGATGTGGTCTGGGTGTGAGGGGTGTGTGTATGTGTGGTATGGTGTGTGATGTACAAATGTGCTATGTGTTATGCAGGTCAAGTGTGTTGTGTGTGTATGGTGTGTGCATGTACAGTGGGGTCTGGGTTCTATGGATGAGCACATGTCTATTGTGTAGTGTGTGTGTGCATGTGCATGTTGTGTAGTGTGTGTTGTGTGTGTGTAGTGTGTGTTGTGTAGTATGGTGTGAGTGTGGAGGAATGAATGTGGTGGTAGTGATGGTGGTGATGGTGGTGATGGTGGTGTGTGTGTATGTGTGTGCATGTGCATGTGTGAAAAGAGGCAGAGCAAGAATGAAAGCATCTCTAACAAAATAAGCTGCTTGAAAAGGGAATTTTTCTCTCCCTAGAAATTTGCCAGAATATCTTCCTTTTTTGGCTAAAGCCTCTGCTCAGAAGGTCTCTGATGCTCTGGATAAAAAAGGACAAGCTGGGTTTCAACGAAATAAAATGAGTGTTAAAGATACTTTCGGGAGAAGCATTTTTACATACCCAGTGCTAATGATGCGGTGGTTTCAGTTTCCTTCCATTGAGTGAGAATGAATATTTAATTTTGAAACCAGTGGAGGCTCAGGCCCTATGCAGCAAGGTAGAGGAGACAACAGCCCACGGCCCCTTTTTAGATTCATCCCTGCTCCCCTGACAGCTCCTGTTTCCAGGTCACAGATGGGATGAAATCCTCTCTTTGTGGAATACTGAAAAGGACTTTTGGTCTCCAGGGTTTGGCATTCCAAACAGAAGTAACCGAAGTCACCCTGATATGGAGGTGCCATCTAGGGGCAAGAAGGGGCTGGAGGAGGCTCCTGAAGAACAAGGAAAGGAGTCATCTAGCCAAAGGATTTTGTCACAGTCCTTCACACATGCTTTCTGGAGCTGGGGTCCTTGTGCAGGGGAGTGTCCCAGAAGGGCTCAGCCCAGACAACTCCAGCAGGTTCAAAAACATTTCCACTGAGAGGCTTTTCTTCAAGCCAAGCTCCCTGGCAGAGAGGCATTCCAGAGAAATGCAAATGAAGTAAACATACGGAAAAAAGTTTACATTCGTGTCATCAAGGAAATACAAATTAAAACAAGAATTGACACTGACTTGGTGAAGTTCTTTCAAATGATCATGTCAGGGCACTCTCATGCTGCGGGAGAAGCACACATTGGAAGGGAGGCAGTTTGGTAACATTTATCAAGAGCCTTAAAGCCTTAAAAGTGTCTCTACCCTTTGGCTCAGTAATTCCATTTCTACAAGTTTATTTTCAAAAACTCATCACAGTATAAAGATTTCTGTAAGGATGTCCATTGCGGTGTTAGTTATAAATGTGAAAAATTGGTATTAACTTTGATGTTCAAAGTAGAAAAGTCTAAAATAAATGTACCATCTACATGGTGAAATATTGTGTTGACATTAAAAATCATATTTTTGGACACTATCTAATGATGTGGGAAAATAGTCAAATACAATGTAAAATTAAAAAGGAAATATTTTTTAAAGTATATATATAATGTATGTTTATAGAAAAAGGGGTTGAAAGGATATACACCAAACTTAATAGCTGTTTCCTTTGTGGAAATGGCATCAGTGATTTTTTTCTTTATGTTTTTCTGCATTTGCCATAATTTCATATACTGGGAAATAAATATAACAATAATAATAAAAACAACACATATAATTTAAGAAATAAGGCTGAGGCTGGATATGGTACTTCATGTCTGTGATCCAAGCACTTTGGGAGGCCAACACAGAAGGACTGCTTTGAGGCCAGGAGTCCAAGATCAGCCTGGGCAATACAGCTGAGACCCCATTATTACAAAAAATTTTAAAATTAGCTGGGCATGGTGGCGCATGCCTGTAGTCCTAGCTATCCAGGAAGCTGAGGCAGGAGAATCACTTGAGTCTAGGAGTTTGAGGAGGCAGTGAGCTGTGATCGTGCCACTGCACTTCAGCCTGGGTAACAGAGTGAGACCCTGTCTCAAAAAACAAACAAACAAATAAATAAAACATTTCTATGAACAGCAATGACAAAGACAGTAGAAAAATTCCTTTCAATTAAAGGGGAAGGCACTCACATTTCTAAGTACCTCCTCCTATGTGCCAGGCCTTGGATTTGTGTCATATTATTTCACGCTCACAATAGCCTTGGGAGGGATGTCTCTTCTCGTAGCTCCAATGCCTTTCCCCTGCCCTCACTTTCAGCCCATGGTCTTGCTTCCTATTTCACTGAGAAAATGAAAGCAGTGAGATGACATCTTCCATACTCTCCCACCATTGCTTCTATCTCCTACCTGCGTCTGTGCCTATAAATTTGGCTTCCTCTGCTGTTGTTACAGATGACTCACCTGTGCTCCTCTCTAAGGCCAGCCTCTGCACTCGTGCTGCAAGTCCAATCTCCTTTTGCCTACTCAACATTTCTCCACAAGTCTTCCCTCTGTATCTCACATCATCAATTTCCCTTGCTATTGGATCATCCCATCAGCATATAAAAATGCTATAATATTGCCCACATAAAGAAAAATTCTCGGCAGGGCACGGTTACTCATGCCTGTAATCCCAGCACTTTGGGAAGCTGAGGCGGGCAGATTATGAGGTCAGGAGTTTGAGACCAGCCTGGCCAACATAGTGAAACCCTGTGTCTACTAAAAATCCAAAAACATAATTAGCCGGGCCTGGTGGTGGGTGCCTGTAATCCCAGCTATTCAGAAGGCTGAGACAGGAGAATTGCTTAAACCTGGGAGGCTGAGGTTGCAGTGAGCCGAGATCGTGCCATTGCACTCCAACCTGGGCGACAGTGTGAGACTCTGTCTCAAAAAAAAAAAAAAAAAAAAGAAAAAAAACATTCTCTCCTGAGTGACAGCCCCCTCCAGCTATACTTCCTCCTTTCTACACCCGCTTTTGCAACAAAACTCGAAAGAATTGTCTATATTCATTGATTACATTTCCTCCTATTTTCTTTAAACCACAGTAGTCAGCTGTCACCCTACCCTGGTCCATTGAAATTGTTCTTATCCAGCTCATTGCTGACCTCCATGTTACTAGTCCAATGATCAATTCTCAGTCCTCATCTTGCTCAACCTCTCAGCAGCCTTCAATGCAACTGAAATAGCTGACACTTCTTACAATATTTCCTTCACTTGACTCTCAGTAGTCTACACAATCCTGGTTTCCTGCTACATCACAGGCTGCACAGTTGCTGCCTCCTTTTGCTGATTAAAACCTGCTCTGATCCCCAGGGCTCCATTCTCTGCTCTCTTTTCCTCTGTAAATATGAATGTCTCCCTTGAATTTCAGATATATAGATAGATAAATTATAAATTGATAGACATATCATATGAATCAAACTGAATCAAAATTAAACTTCCTCTTTCCCAGACCCATGTTCCCACCACTGCCTTCCTCATATCAGTTAGTGGCAATGGCATTCTTACCATTGCTAAGGTTCAAAACCTGGGTATCACCCTTGAGGAATCTTTCCCTTTCACTCTGCATTTAATATATTAGCAAATGTTGTCTCTTCCACCTTCATAATACATCCAAAATCCAGTCACTTCTCACCACCTCCACTGCTACCATCCTGGTCCAGGTCACCATCATCTCACTCCTGGATTTTTTCCTCCAAACTAGTCTCTTTAATCCCACCCTTGACTCTCTACATTTACTCTCAACACAGTAACCAGGGCAACCTGCTAAAATGCAAATCAGATAATGTCACTCCTTCCCATCTTACTCAGAATAAAGGCCCATGTCTTTCCAAAAGCCCATAAGAATCTGTATAATCTGGGTCTCTGTTTCTTTCTCCACCCTCATCCTACTTCTCTCTGCCTTCTCACTCTGCTCTTTCCATAATGACTTCCTGGCTGACCTAGAACACACCAGGTATGTTCTACCTCAGATACGTGTCTGGCTGCTCTCTCATATCCCCAGATTTTTGCACAAACGTCACCTTCTCAATGAGGCTTTCCCTGATCATCCTGTTTAAAGTTGCTTTTTGCCCCATGTCCCCTTTCCTTGCCTCATTGTCTCTATAACACTTGCCGCCATCTGATACACTATGTAGTGTACCTTTCATTTGCTGTCTAGAGTGTAAACTCCATGAGGCAGGGTCTTTTGTCTGCTTTGTTCATTGTTATACCCCTAAAACCTGGATCAGTGCCTAGCCTAAAATAGGAACTCAGTGAACATTTGCTGAATGAATGAATGAATAAATGAATGAATGAATGAACTAGCAGTGATTGAACAAGATTCAACAGCCTACTCAGGGCTTTAAAAATATGCCACTAATTATAGGCACAGAAAGAAAATTAGCTGTAAGCGTTTCTTTTCTGTTCCCATTAGAACCTCTAATGAGATTGCACGGTTGTTATTATTTCAAAAGCAACAGCTTTCCAGTGTTTAACAATGTGCTAAACGCTTTTGCTGTTTGTTTCCATTCCTTTTTCCCTAATGGGTAAGGGGATTCGATGGCTGATTTCCCCACTCTAATCACCATCGGGAGGCTGGTTTTCCCTATGGCACTTGGCTTCTCCCCTTCTCAGATTCAGCCAACAAGGAGTCCGTTGATAAAATCTTTGAGCACCTACTGTATACTGTGTGTAGGGCTCTCTCTTTGAATCATAAGTCTATTGCGCACCATGAAACATAAACCAAGCGTTGGTGACGCAGTCCCAGTTATCTCACTCCGAGGAATTTTTGTGGCCAGTGTCCCCAATGCTAAAGCAGGCCCCATCTCTGCCAGAAGATCTTTGATGCCACATGGGGCAATATAGGGCTTCCCAAGCTCTTCTGCAGAACTCTGTATCGGTGTCAAAACATTCTAGGCCCTCCTTACATGATAATGGTCACTTATCTAGTGATGGAGGCTACAGATGGTGCTTACTGCACGTTTGGAATCACAAACTCCTTACAATAACTGAAACTGTCAGTGTCCACAGGCCCTGAAACGCTGATGTCACTGGAAAGTGCATTGTTCTTAGAGTTCAAAGACCCAATTGCACTCTTGGTTCTGCCACCTACTGTCTGTGCCTCCTTAGGCAAGTTACTCCATCTTCAAAGGTAATTTTCCTGTCTGTAAAATGGAAATATGAAACCCACCTGTGCTAAGGTTGCTGTGAGGATCAACTGAGACTCGTGTGAAGGAGCTCATAAACACATGCAAGGAAGAAGTATTAGCGAACCCATTGTCTTCAGTCTCTCCTCTGAGCACTCACCTGCACAGTTGCTGCCATTGAATTACCCCTTTGGCCTACCTCTTTAGAAATATCAACTGAGGTTAGGTTGCAGGGTTTTTCTCCATCTAATTCTCTTTATTTTGTAAGCTCATTAAACAAATGCTGAGAATAAATTTACTATTAGGCTGTGAATTTCTGCAGGGCAGTGACAGAGGCTCCTTGGTTCTGCTGCTCCAGAAAGGATGTGCAGTCAGCACTGGGCCCAGAGCCCACCTGCTTCAAAGGAGCCTCAGCGTCTTGGGGTCAAAGGGAGTGCCCACCTGTCTGACTGAGAGCATCCCAAAGAGGGTCTGAGAGCAGGGTTTCTCCCTCAGGTCACAGACTAAGAGGAATTTTTCCTTTTGCTTCTCCAAGCAGACTCACTTCCTCACTGAACACTTTTGCCAGCTGCTTTCAATCCTAATATTTTGGCAGCCAAACAGCATGCTGTTCTGCAAAGGAGCTGAGAAACTGTTAATGATCTGATATGAACAGCCTCCCAGCTCTCCCGGGCTCCTGCTCAGAGCCCAAGGTTGACAGCGGGACATGGGGTCTCTCAGCATGCTGCCTTTTACTCCAACCAGAGAAGCCCCCTGGGCCTCACGCATGACAGCCCCACCCCCATAACACCAACTTTATGTATGGGGGGAAACTGGGCGCCTCTGTCTCTCAGGATCTGCTGCTCAACTCTGGTACAGCATGATGCAGAACCTTAAACACCCCCTCTTGGAAATGACACCATTCCAGCCTCAGGACAATGCTTCTCCACATCTCTTAGGTCCTTGAAACAAAAGATGACTGCGTCTGAATGTCAAGAGTTGTGGGTTGTGGAGTTTCCAGTGTTGGAGATGGACATTATTTCAGAATGTGTGTCAGCTAGGGAAGCGGAGGTGACTGATTAGCAGAAACACTTGGGTGAAAGAAAAGACAAATATGTTAACATGTCAAATTCTTCCTCTCCCATAGCCAAGAATGCAATCGATTCTCGCAAAATTCAGTATACATCGCATGTCCATTTTCTTGCTTTTCTTCATGTTCCCATTTGTGATTCTGGAGTTACCCACAAACTAGTGTAGAATTCACAGCAATTTCTATAGCAGTTAAGGAACCTTTTGTAATATTAAACAGTTTATAAAATCTGTGTGTGTGTGTGTTTGTGTGTGTGTGTTTGTAGCCGGGGTTTCTCAACCTTAGTACTATTGACATTTTAGACTGGTTCCTTCTTTGCTGTGGGGCTGACCTAGAATGTTTAGCAGCATCGCTGGTCCCCATCCACTGGATACCAGTAGCAAGTTATGTCAACCAAAGATGTATCCAGACGATGCTCTTGGGAAGCAAAACCACCCGTTGAGAACCACTAGACATAGACGTGTTCATAGACATAAGTGCATGAAAAGTGATGCTGCTTCTTCACACTGGCAATGACAAGTATTTCACACACTAGAATTTTACTTAGTTTTATTTAAGTAATTTTGATTAAAAATTTTCACATCCATTAATTATAAAAGTATTTCACTCAATTTTAATAGGTACATTTTCATACAATCAAAGAAAATTCATTTTTTTGAAAACATGGAAAATGTACATTCAAATGGTTTACCTTTAGTTTAATTTACACTTTATGATAAAAATATGTTAAAACTTTGGACATTTTGAGTACAATCACATTTTTCTAAACTCCAGATCAGTACCATCAATAGACCACATATGACATGAATATCTTGATTATATAACAACATAATTTATGATTTTGCTAAAATAAAAACATGAAAACTAAAATCTACAGATGAATATGTAATAGTTTCTGAATGATGTATGTATTTATTTCATTACACACCCCAACATCACTGGTCCATCAACCAAACACCAAGACATGTGTAAGAATAATTTAATCCAGTCATCTTTGATATTTGGCTGAATTTCAGTCACATAGAAACTGTAGTTTTGTACATATTGTGTATTTTGCTGAGGCATGTTTGTCAAAGTAGGAAGCTAGAATATATTTTATCAAATCATTTATTCTCTTCATTTATGATATATGGTCCTTGGGCCTTTGTTTATTTTTTGCCAGGAGGCTGGCATGCATGAGGACCAGGTCTCGTCCACTTGACCTGAGGCCTCAGCCCCGGGCCTAAAATGGGATGTGCAGGCACTGAGCCCAGGATGGGTTGGGGGCGGGGGATAAAGGGAGGATGGGGCTGGTTGATCAACCACAGGCCTGAGTTGCAGGCAGGCCCTGAGCAAAATGGTTAAATAGGTAAAGATGATTATTACCTTACTGGGGGCTTCCCTAGCCCACCTTAGATTCCAGGTTCCTCCTGCCCTACCCCAGTCAAGGCTCAGAATTCAATCCTAAAGTATAACTTGACCCATGTACCATTTATTCATTCAACAAGTGTTTATGGATCTCTTCCTCTTCTCTAGGTACTAGGCTAGGCCATGGGATATAGAGTTTCTGCTCTAAATAAGCAGGTCATTTCAAGAGGGAGAAAGACCTTATCAATCCCCACTAATTCTATCTCCTTCCCTTTTTATCATCCTTTTATCCCTAAGTCATAATAAAGGGGAGAAATACATGTTTAGGAATCATTGTATTTGTTAAGTAGCATTTTCACTTTTTCATAATCTCGCTTTCTGCTGTGCTAAGCAATAATTAATTTAATTTAATGCCACAGGGGTGAAATTATTGAGCTCCTGTTACCTGACAGACGTGAACTGTCCTCAGGGAACCCAAAGATTCAGGAAAAAAAATGTTGCTTGGGCTTAAGGATGCCACACACCAGTAGAGGCAGGCAGTTAAGTAAGAAACTCTCTTATTCTGGGCTAGGGCTGCATAAAGGGTTTGCATGAAGAGTAACAACACAGGAGGTGGGAAATGAACTTTTACTGGGGGATTTAGGTGAAGCTTCACCAAGGGTGCTATTTGAGCTTAGTCATGCAGGGTATGCAGAACCCCTCCAGGCAGAGGTGCAAAAGGACGAGTAGAGAAGGTAGCCCTGGCAAATGCACCCTTGGAAGGGACAAGCCACTAAAGCAGGGAACCAGCCCTTGGCACAGAGTAGGTGCTCCGTGGGTTCTGGTTTCCTTCTGTTGTATCCTGGCCGAGTGACAGTGCCTGGTTTGTTCATGACAGAGCTTAAATTATTCCTAGAGATGTAACACCCTAGCCGCAAAGAGCAATTGTTCCTAAGATTTTCTGGCCCTCAGTACTGGAGTTCTGCCTTTCAGCAACCTTCAGAACATTCAGAGGAGCAAGGACAAGAGCAGGAGGGGAGGCTGAGGACACCTTGGCTCATTAGTTAATGAGTGGCATTGACTGGCTACCTACCCTCCCAGGGTGATTGTGGAAATCAGAAGAGATAAAGTGTGTGTGTGTGTGTGTGTGTGTGTGTGTGTGTGATGTGGGAGAAGATACCAGAAAATATCACCCTTGTCTAGGAACTCATACAAGTTTGGAAGAAAAAGTTACCTGTGAAATGCACGTGAAGTGACTTAGGAACTTGGAAAGTTTTCAAGCAAAGCACCAGCAGCTGCATCACATGGAGAGACTTCCACAGGATAGAGGATTGTGGGATGAGCGGAGGGACTCCCATGGGATGGGGTTAATCGGGGCATGACCTCCTAGAGAAAATGCTTGGGGACTGGTCAGAGAGAAGACAATGTTTCTGGGCAAGCAGTGCACCAGAGCAAGTGAATAAGCGAGGTGTGTGGGAAGGACAGCAAGCAGGTGCAGTCAGGTGACAGGGGCACTGTGTGGAAGGGCAATGGGGAAAAGGGCTGGAGAAATGAGAATTACAGCAGTGAGGAGGCTAAAATGTTAGCTGGAGGAGCCTTCTTAGGAAGGCTGGGCTGGGGACCATTTAAGATCCACTCCAACCCTGTGACCTTTCAGCAGACAGTCCCACTGTTTCAGATGCCCACCTTTTCCCAGCATACGCCAATTTCCCGCTCCTGGGGTACATCCCAACTGGTTTAAATTAAGCTCAGTAATACCACTGCCTTTGGTTGAGTGTGGCTCTGTAATCAGGTCCCAGCCAGTGAACCATACAGGTGATATGTTTAAAGGTTCTGGGAAGAAATAGTCTATCTTTCTTCTGTGCAGGATATTGATGTGTCTGGGTGTGAGACCTGAAACCACTGCAGTGATCCAGCCTGAGGAGAAAACCAATTTAGAGAGGGGCAGAGCAGAGAGAATCACAAAGGACAGGAGCTGGCAGCCTGCACTGGCAGCCTCCCCCTCCTTCGGGATTTCTTTCTTTCTTTTTTTTTTTTAGAGACAGGGTCTTGCTGTGTTGCCCAGGCTGAAGTGCAATGGCTCGATCTCAGCTCACTGCAACTTCTGCCTCCCAGGTTGAAGCAATTCTCCTGCCTCAGCTTCCAGAGTAGCTGGGATTACAGGCACACGCCACCATGCCACCTAATTTTTATCTTTTTAGTAGAGACAGGGTTTCACCTTGTTGGCCAGGCTGGTCTTGAACTCTTGATCTCAGGTGATCCACCTGCCTCGGCCTCCCAAAGTGCTGGGATTACAGGCATGAGGCACCACGCCTGGCCAGAATTTCTTATTACATGAGATGATAAATACTCTTTATGCCATTTGAGGGTAGGTTTTCTTCTGCTTGCAGTAAAGAACATCATAATATCTATTTTTAATTATCCAGGCCAATAATAATGGGAAAGTTATAATTCTAGACAGAGGAACCCATCAAAGACACATGATCCATGCAAGTAGTGACAGGTGTTTCAGCATGATTAATGCATGAAGTTCAGGATGTCACGTGGCTAGAGATGGACCCAGAGGTGCAGGCAGAGGCCAGGTCTCAGAAAGATTTGTATACTTTGTGGGGAACCTGGTCTTTGGAATATTTGGGATCCATTGATGAAAGGATTAAGTTGCCCTGAATAAAAAGTCAGCAACCCATAGGATTGCTGAGCAGGAAATAACTAGGATAGTGTAACTGAGGCTCACCAGAGCATAGAGATTCCGGAAAAGGGCTTTGGTGAGAGACCAAGGTTTAACCCACAGTTCTACCACTGATGAGCCGTGTGCCTCATGTAAACGTCCCTCAATTTTGTGGAAGACAAGTCCTGTTCCTCAGGGTGGTTGTACAGCCCGTGAGCGCTCCCTCTGATGGCCTGCACACCTCTGATTGTTCTATAAACGCTCACTGACACTGTAAGGTGCCAGACGCTGTGCTGGGGCTGGGTGCAATGTCATAAAGAGCCATTTCTGCCATCAAGGCGGGCAAGGCCTCCAGGAAGGACAACTCACGAGAAGGTAAACGTCAACGTGATGTGCAAAGTGCTAAGTAGAGATAGACCCAGGTTGTCAAGAGAGATTTTTTCCCCTAAAATGTAAAGAACAAAAAGTCCAATGATGGCAAAGGTTCAGTAAGTTGCTGACTCAGTTGGCAAGGGGAGCCATTCCCTCTCTGCCTGTTCCCACAACTCACTGAACACCAATTCTTTCTTTAGCTTGAGACTTCCTCAGCTTTTCCGTGGGACCAGCTGTGGGAAGCCAGCACCCTCCTCCCACCCCACTCCACCGTTTCCTGCAAGGTCCCTGTATTGACCCACCCATTAGGGTCACTTCTGAGGGACACTTTTCCAGCCTGCCACTGGGGAAGGCCTGGCATCTTTCCCAGGTCCTGTGGCCTCTTGTCCCCTGTAGCTCTGAACACAAATTTCAGGCCAGCTTTCCTATAGAGCAACCTCACACCCTGCTAAGAGGTTCTCCAAGCCCATGCCTAACCAACCTGCATCTGAAACACAGCCTTTCTTGGATAGAAACAAGGCCAAGATTAATTCTTCTGCTCAGGGCCAAAGCATAACCTCTGGAAAGGATTCTAGAGGCTTCTTGGAATCATCATCATCTCAGCACTCTGCAGTTCCATGGCACCATATATCAGTCTACAAATCTGCCACAGCAGCAGTCATTGAAATTGGCTCATGATTCTGATACTTCTGCATCAAAGCTGCCACAAGATTCAGTGGCCCTCTTCAGGAATCCCAACAGTCCACTTCCCCAGCATTCAAAGCCATTCCTCACCCTCACCTTGGAAAACACAGCAGGGTGACATTAAGCACTGAACCAACTTAAAAATTTTTTATTTTAGTATAGCATGCATACAGAAAAAAATGCACGCATCATAATGGCATAGCTCAATAAATTATCACAATATGAATACCCATGTAACCACTGCCCAAGGTAAGGAACAGAACATTGCCAGCTGTGGAGGAGCCCTCCTTATGCCCTTTCCTATTGTCAACGACACTCTGCCCATCAAAGCCAACTTCTAACATCATAGAAGTGTTTGAACCAGATAAGCACTAAAGGTTTTAAGCAGGGAGGAAATATCATCATATTTGTCCTTTGGAAAACACTTCCTGTCTAGGAAGAGAACAAGAGGCTGGGAGGCGAACTGGGAGTCTGTTGCAAAGCCTGTGATTGCTGGGACCAGAAAAGGGGCAGTAAAAGCGGAAGAAAGGAAGGAGGGAGGGGAGGGGAGCAGAAAAGAGGGGAGGGGAGGGGAGAAGAAAGGAGAGGAGAGGAGGAAGGGAGGGAAGGGAGAGAAGGAAGGAGGGAAAGAAGGGAGGGAGGGAGAGAAAGGGAAGGAGGGAGGGGAGGGGAGCAGAAAAGAGGGGAGGGGAGGGGAAGAGAGAGGAGGGGAGGGGAGGGACAGGATGGGAGCAGGGGGTCATAAGGTCAACTTTCTGCCAACTTGCCCACTCTTTTAGTGGTGCTTTACTGTGGTCTGCAGATTAATTAAATGACCTTAAAAGCCTCCTACCCCCAAGCCTGAAAGTCTTTTATTCAAACCAGTCATCTGGAAAGCAAGCCTCCCACTGGTGCTTAATTCACTCAAGGAAAGATTAGAAGAACCTGGTTACCAAGCTTTGAAAAGTTGCTCATAAAATTCAGCAGGAGCCTGCAATCCTCAGAGACTTCTATTTTTACCAAAAACACACACAGAGAAGTGGAGACTTTTCAAATGAATTAGACATGAGATTGATCTTTTTATACAAAAGGAGGGTGAAAAGGAACAGTGATGCTGTTTGAACTCCCTGACACCCCACACATACACACCGCCCCGCATTTCCCTAAGCTGCCTTGACTTGATGGTGTTGGTGAGACCTGAGCTCTGCCCTGACCCAGGCACAGACCACGGTTGGAGCCAGGGTTTTCTCAAGACCTTGAACACAGTACACAACCCCCCAGACAGGGCCTGCTTTCATTCTAAAGGAGATGGCCCAAAGTGGCTCCCCAGCCCCACCTGAATAAGAACACCATAGACTGGGAATGACTGTTGGTGTTGAAGAGGCTTAAAACAGGACATGCTTTGGGAGAGTTGGGGGGATCTATCTTGGGCACTCGGCTGGTGAGGCAAAGCTCTGCAGTCAGCAATTATTTTCAACCCATCTTGTCCTGTAAGCATCAAGCTGTGGTCTTCCTTAACAGTGATTTGTCAGCTAGCTAACACCCTTATCTGTAAGTGTGGTCATTCAAGAACTCCTTTTTAAATTTAATTTTTATTTTGCTCTTTTTTTTAAGAGACAGGGCCTTGCTGTATCGCCCAGGCTGGAGTGTAGTGGTGCAATCACGGCTCATTGAATCCTCGAACTCCTGGGCTCAAGTGATCCTCCTGCCTCAGCCTTCCAAGTAGCTGGGACTACAGGTGTGTACCACCACACCTGGCTAATTAAGGACTCCTGATTTCCTCTTGTGAGCTTTGCATCAATTAGATCTGTGATTGTTACCTGGTGCTCTATGGATCCCCAGGGGTTCCGTATAGGTGGCTCAAGAGCCACTGGGAAGCCAGCACTCTGAGTCCCTCCACACTTCAACAACAGAAGCTCCACTTCTAAACTGGCCTTGAGACAACACAGCAATCCTGTCATAAAGCTTTGTCAAGTAGGCTTATTCCTATCTTCTTGGCTATCACAAAGTAATTAAAATACTAATTTGTGTACAGTTGCCCTGCAGGAGAATATAAACCTGAAAAAGGATTTGTTCTTCAAAGGACTGGACAGGGATAACAAATTCAAATCTTAATGAGGCCATACAGGTAAGTCAGAGAGCAAACTGGGCTGCTCCAAGATGATAGGGTGTTGTAGGGTCTTTGACAAAACAGAGTGTGCACCCTCACCTGCAGCCAATTGCCACCATGTGAAAATGCAGGCTTAAGGCTGCCAGACCTTCCAGTGCTTCCAGAGAAGACAGATATCACATTTGTCTGTGAATATCCAGACTTCTAAGTCTCTGCAATTAATTCAAATTTTGAGAAAACAAAAAAATGTGTAGTCACTCGTGCACAGTATGTGAACCATGGACTTCTAGTTTAGGTCCACTGGGTGAATAAGCCAAGATGCTAGGGAAGAGAAGGGTTTTAGGCTTAGGACTTCAGTGTTGAAAAGGGGAAGGCCTGATCTAGGGAGGCTGCAGACATAGAAACTAGGAAGAGAGGAGGAGTTGCAGGTTTCAGAGTGATGAAGACCTGAACCAACACAAGGGCAGCACCCATGGAGGCAGCATCTAGGAACAAGGGTCTGTGCAGACAGGGCGCCAAGCATCAGAGCCTGGGGGATCTGGGGAAGGCCCCACAGCTGAGCATAGCACTGGGGTGGTGGAGCTGCCAGCAGAGCTGCCTGCCCTTGAACGGACCAGGAGGGCCTGGGCAAAGAGCAGAGTCCATACCAACCACCATCAGGGACCAAGGCCCTCACCTGTTTCCTATGCCAAGCTTGCCTGATCCAAGTGAGGAGGAGAGAATCCCAGAAAACTAAGCACAGTTGATTTCCTCAAGCCACAATCAGTTTTGTTTAGAAAATAATGAAATGTGTCATTTCTTTCAACCTAAACACCCTAGAACAGTGGTTCTTAAAGTTTAAGTTATGGATCTACAAGGGTCCTCAGGGCCCTTTCAGGAGGCCCTAGAGGTCAAAACTAATTCCATAATTATACCAAGATGTTGTTTACCCTTCTCACTGTGTTGCCATTTGCACAAATGTGGAAAGCAGGGGTGAGGGAAACTGAGGTCTCCCACCACGACTCAGGCGCCACCCTGCATTCACCATCACTGTGTCCACCTCATATAATAAAACAGTGGCCAGTTTCACTTGAGAATGTTCTTGTTGAAGCAGCAAGAATTATTGATGTTATTAATCGTGACCCCGGAGTCCACATAATTCTCTGTGACAACTGGAAAGTGAGCATGAGGCAGTTCTGCTGCATGCCCAGGTATGGCGGTTGTCTTGAAGAAAAGCTCTGTGGGAAGGGTTTGAGTTGTGAGCTGAAGAAGCCCGTTTGTTTTGCTTTGTTTTGTTTTGTTTTTTAAATAGAATACCGATTTTACTTAAAGGCATCACTGATAGAAAAATGTAGTTATTCAGACTTACGTATTTGGCAGAATTTTTCTTTGAAATGAACAAAGCGAGCCTGTCATGTCAAAGAAATCAACCGACAGTATTTGTTGCCAATGATAGAATTTGAGCTTTCAAGCAAAAATTAACATTTTTTTTGGAAAACTTTGTATCCACTACTGTGACAGTTTCCC
This sequence comes from Colobus angolensis palliatus, assembly GCF_000951035.1. Taxonomy (NCBI): domain Eukaryota; kingdom Metazoa; phylum Chordata; class Mammalia; order Primates; family Cercopithecidae; genus Colobus; species Colobus angolensis. Next base: position 6,308,830 of record NW_012113586.1, on the reverse strand, counting down.
AGTACTTGAAGACTTTTCTGATGAGATTGGTGGTGAAATTAATGAATAGAATTTATGTTGTATAAAGAAAAACATCAATATTTGGATGATCTATAGCTCATTCAAGCAATATTTCCCAGATGACCAATGAATCATGTTACAAAATAATGCATGGATAAAAGACATTGCAAATATGTAAGATAGGCTAATGAATTTTAATATACTAGAGAATGAAAAGTTCACTGATGTGATTTTAGATTTTACGTTGCAACTTATCTTAGAGTAACTACTTCTTGTGGGGTAGGTATGATAACAAAGAACATCCATACTTACCCGAGAAGGCTGTTAAAATACTTTCTCTTCTCCTACTGTACATGTATGGAGGCCAGATTTTCTTCATATACTTCAACCAAAACAACATATCCTAACAGAGTGAATGTTATAAGCCAGACATTAAAGAGAGTTGTAAAAATATAAAACAGTACCTACCACTCTTTTCACTTGATATTTTAACTTTGGAAAATATAGTTATTTCTAAATAAAAATACATATTTATATGACTACCTAATGGACTTATTTTTTCTTACAATGAATTGCTAAATACATATTTTTAAATCCTCAATTTCATTTTGAATACAGTAAATAACTGTGATATACATAAAGAGCTTGGGGTCCTCAATAATTTTTTAGAGTGTAAAAAAGACTTTGATACAGAACAAGTCATTCCTGTTGTACTCTGCTTCTCTGGAGAGCCCAAAAAGATCAAAGACTCATAACAGGAAGAGTGAAGTGGGGGCTGAGTAGAGGTTATGATTTGCAAATAAAATTCACTTTCATGTAGATGACAGCATTTTATTCTCAACGTTTCTCTAAGGGGCCAGCAAAATCTTTCACAGATAAGGAACTGAGACTCAAGAAGTAAAATACCTGGTGCCACAGCCAGCTCCCAGGTAGGCCAGGCAGGATTTACACCCAGGTCCTCTGACTTCAAACCCAAAACCCTTTCTGCTCACATGCACATTATCTCGGCACCTGAAATGGGCCTTGGCCCCTAAATTTTCCTTTCTCGTCTCTCTTTCGGTTTGGTCTCATGGGCAGTGTGAGGCTATCTTAAAGGAAGAACTAAAATTCTTTTCCTACTTCAAAAATTCTGTAATTGACCAAAGCAGCTTTACTCACAGCCACAGCCCTATATGTCATGTGGCCCATCTGTTCCCTGCCTGTGACTGAGGAACCAGAGTGGTCACTTGACTTAGAGGCAGGGTCATCCATAGAATGCTCTGGGCCAGTCGGCTTCTCTCTTCCAGGATTTTAAGTTGAGAGACACAGAGGGTGTTGTCAATTTGATGGAGAATCTTGGAACTGAAAACTCAGGCTGACTTAGGGGCTGAAGTGGCTATTTGGGGAGCATTTGAAAGACGATTAATCAGAGGAAACTGGGGTGGGTGGAGAGAAAGAGAGAGAGAGAGCAAACAAAGATAAGTCACTGTTGGGAGACAGAGAAAGGGTCTAGGTCCCTGACTTTCCAGTCCCCAGTTGTAATGGCTGCAAGACCCAACTCTACCTCTTTTTCTCCAAAAGCCCTGAGGTGGCCATGATGTGTCTACAGTTATCCCTCCCAGCCCACTGGCTTTCTAGTAGTGGCCCTCAACTCCCTGCAACACTCAAGGCCTTGGGATCTCTCTAAGGCTCACGGGTCCACTGGTGCTCGTGGCAATGCTGGAGGACCATCTGTATGCTCTCTGGTTTGTAGTTGCATCAGTGACTACAGCAGCAAAAGGGAGCCAAACAATGGTCATTCTATTGACACATAGTTCATTTGCTTTGGGACCTTTTAGAACCAGACCCTACCTGGTTTGGGAAGCCAAGGAGTGTTTTCTCCACATTTGAATACAAGCTTTTTTCCCCCTTTTCCCTTGGAAACCATATTTTTTCCTTCATTCAAGTAAGAAGCACTATACTCAAATATGCCCTCAATTTTATGAAAATTACTTTAGATGGGATTTAGGATCAGATGGATGGATTTCATTTCATAGGACTTATTGGTTGAAAAGACCTTATCCCTGGCTCTGAACATCAATCTCTGTTTCCTATATTTATTCAAGGCTTTAAAAGCCCCCCTCATGAGGTACCAAAAGCTAAGGAACTCTGACTTTGGAAACATGTTGGGCAGAAAGTCTAACATCATGGAATGACAGAAAGATAAGGCAGTATGTCCTGTGTCCTCTTACCAAGTGCCAGGTGTGCCCTGTTAAAGTCCTGACCGGCTCAAGTTGCTTTAATTGTCACCTTTCTCCCCCCACTTCCAGCCTACAAACTGCTCTGGCAAATCTCCGCTGGAACAGCACCCCTATAAACACACACATGTGTGTACACACACACACACACACACACACTTACCAGCACTGTGGCTCTTGCCCTCTTCTTTCTAAGCATTATAGTAATAATGACATGAAGTGTTTGCCTAAGCTGAGTTATAACAGAGTGACTATGACTTGGCAAAGCTTCAGTAAAAAGGGCACTGCCACACCCAGTTGGCAGGAGTGCAAATTGATACAAACTTTCTGCAGGACATTGGCAATATGTATCAAGAGCTTTAAATGGGCTTATACATTTGACACAGTGATTTATTTCTTTTAAGGAAATTTATCCAAAGGTAAATAGTAATGTTTCTTAAAGCAGGTTTGTATTAGCAAAAAATCAGAAGCAACCTAAAAAATGTCTAACAGCAAGAAAATTAATTAAAGAAAGTGTCATATAATCTGATATGTGTGGTCATTAACATCTTATTACCAAAGACTACCTAAGGACATGGAAAATCGCTTATGATAAATTTGTAAAGGGAAAATTTAGTGTATAAAAATCAATTTATAAATTATCCGGCTGGGTGCAGTGGTTCATGTCTGTAATCCCAGCACTTTGGGAGGCCGAGGCTGGCGGATCACTTGAGCTCAGGAGTTTGAGACCAGCCTGGGTAACATGGAGAAACCCTGTCTCTTCAAAATATTTAAAAAAAAAATTAGCTGGGCATGGTAGCACACACCTGTGGTGCCAGCTACTTGGGGACTGAGGTGGGAGGATTGCTTGAGCCTGGGAGGCAGAGGTTGTGGGGAGCTGAGATCGCACCACTGCACTACAACCTGGGTGACAAAACGCGACCCTGTCTCAAAAAAAAAAAGAAAAAAGAAAAAAAATCCCATTAACCAAGTGCATAAAAATAGTATGTATAACTTATAAATATATACATAATTTATATATAAAAATTTATATTTGTGGTATAAATAGTTTTATATATCTATGTGTATATCTATGAAAGTTAATAAAATAGAATTATAATAGTAAATGTAGATTTATGCATGAATTTTATTTTCTTCATATTCTTATATATTTTTCCAAAAATTTTATGACTATATTCTACTTCTATAATTAGAAAATAATAATGTTAAAATAATTTATTTTAGAGGCAGGTTCTTACTATGTTGCCCAGGCTGGAGAGCGGTAGCTATTCACAGGCATGATCTTTGTGGACTACTCAGCCTTGAACTTCTGGACTCAAGCAGTCGTCCCACCTCACCCTTCCCAGTAGCTGGGACTATACCTACGAGCCCCCAAAAATAACTTCTAAATTTAAAAAAAACCAAAATGCTTACACTGGGGTCATGTGACCTTTGGAAAGTAATGCTATCTCTCTGAGCCTCACTTTCCACCTCTGTAAATTGCTAAATAATGCCTATCTTGCTTTTCTAGAGGGTGTTGTGCAGACTAAAGTCAACCAGATAAAATAAAAATACAACATACAAATATATTATTATTGATGACATAGTTTTCAATATGATCTACTTAAAATGACCATTGCCACAGCTAAAAACCTTTTCTGGACTCCACATGGGAAGCAGGATAAAACCTCAGCTTTGTGCTCCAGCCCCAGACCCTGCTGACTCCTTTGCCTCATCTTCAGTTCTCTTTGACTCAAACCTTAAGCTTCAGCAACACCAGTGTAGACCTGTAGCCCCCTAAACACCGTGCTGTTTCTCTCCTTACCTTCCATCTTCTGTCACTCTGCCCACACTGCCTTTCCCTACCTTGTTCACTGGGCTCCTAGGTTTTCTTCTGCATCATCTCAGGCATCCAGGAAGATTTCCCTGCCTCCTCCAAGACAGTTAATTTGCCCCATCTGAAAGCAACTGAAGCTCCCTGGTACCGCTCCACCACTGCACTTACCATGCTGCATTGGACGTCCCACTTAGTGCAACTCCTGACTTAGCTGCAAACAGCTGGAGGGCAGTGACCTTCTCTCTTTGGCTGTTGGGTGCCCAGCATGGGGCCCAGCCTTACCAGGTACTTTGAAACAGGACACTAAAGCTTTGCAGTTTTGGATAAAGAAATCTGCAACTACCAATAAAACTGCTCCATACCCAGGGCCACTGCATAAGGTTTTATAGATTGTGCATTGCTCAAAGGCACCTGGTTGAGGAGGTAGGTAGGATCTGAAGTCCAACCCACACCTGGCTTGCTGAGTCACATGCCTTGGCCTGGGCTTGCATCAGCCCAGAGCAATGGGAGCCTTTTGTTTTGCGAAAAGGCTCCATTGACACCCCGTGCTCAACTAGGAGTAGCCACAAGGCTTTACCCACCTACAGATGTATTAGGCTGTACCCACCTAATTCCTGCAGAGGCTCTGTGTGGGCTACCCAAAAGGCAGAAAAGAGATGACTCACAGGGACCGTCATATCCTCACAGATCAATGTTAACCAATGCAAAGCTCACTTGTTAGAAGCAAACAGAGTTTGTACAGAAAGATTGATTTAATATCACATCTTAGCATTGAAATATTTTAATTTTCTAAATCATATTTATAATATACCTTACAGTATAGCCCACTTTGTCCAATAGAACTTTCTGGAGGAACAGAAATGTTGTGCCCTTTCCAATACAGTAACCACTAGCCACATGGGGCTATGAGCACTTGAAATATGGTTAGTATGACTCAGGAAGTGAGTTTTTTATTTTATTTAATTTTAACTAATTTAAATACTCATACATGGTTAGTAACTATTTAATACTATATTGAACAGTGCAGGTATAGACAAAATTTCCTTAAATTTTAGTGTGCATAGGAATAAACTGGGTACTTATCATAAAAATTGATTCCCAGGCCCCTTCCCCAAGGACTCAGATTCAGTAGATATGAGTGGGGCCAAGGAATTTGCATTTTGAACCAGCACCCCAAGAACTTCTCATACAGGTTGACATTTGGACCACATTTAGAGTTATTATTAAATGGGTTCAGGGTATCTTGGAGGAGTTAGTCTTAGGCCATTTTTTGACTTAGAATATTTTGGTCCCTAAGCTACAATTTCCTATCCTAACACCCACTATGGAAGTTGTGGAATGAAAAAGTGCTTCCTAGAGGCAGCTTTTCTTGCTTTGCTGAATTGACATGGACAGCTGCAGACAGCTCAGGTCTGCAGCTCCCAGCGAGATCAATGCAGAAGGTGGGTGATTTCTGCATTTCCAACTGAGGTACCCAACTCATCTCACTGGGACTGGTTAGACAGTGGATGCAGCCCACGGAAAGTGAGCCAAAGCAGGGTGGGGCATTGCCTCACCTGGGAAGTACAAGGGGTCAGGGAATTCCCTCCCCTAGCCAAGGGACGCCGTGAGGGGCTGTGCCGTGAGGGACTGTGCAGTGAGGAATGGCACATTCCAGCTCAGATACTACGCTTTCCCATGGTCTTCACAACCCACAGACCAGGAGATTCCCTTGGATGCCTATACCACCAGGACCCTGAGTTCCAAGCACAAAACTGGGCGGTGGTTTGGGCAGACACCAAGCTAGCCGAAGCAGTTGTTTTCATACCCCAGTGGTGCCTGGAATGCCAGTGAGACAGAACTGTTCCCTCCCCTGGAAAGGGGGCTGAAGCCAGGGTGCCAAGTGGTCTAGCTCAGCGGATCCCACCCCCACAGAGCCCAGCAAGCTAAAATCCACTGGCTTGAAATTCTCGCTGCTGGCACAACAGTCTGAAGTTGACCTGGGATGCTTGAGCTTGGAGGGGGAGGGGTGTCTGCCATTACTGAGGCTTGAGTAGGCAGTTTTCCCCTCACAGTGAAAACAAAAACACTGGGAAGTTCGAACTGGGCAGAGCCCACCACAGCTCAGCAAAGCCACTGTAGCCAGACTGCTTCTCTAGATTCCTTCTCTCTGGGTAGGACATCTCTGAAAGAAAAACAGCAGCCAGCAGCCCAACTCAGGGGCTTATAGATAAAACTCCCATCTCCCTGGGAGAGAGCACCTGGGGGAAGGGGTGGCTGTGGGTACAGCTTCAACAAACTTAAACATTCCTGCCTGCCAGCTCTGAAGATAGCAGCAGATCTCCCAGCACAGGGCTTGGGCTCTGCTAAGGGATAGACCACCTCCTCAAGTGGGTCCCTCACCCCAGTGCCTCCTGACTGGGAGACACCTCCCAGCAGGGGTCGACAGACACCTCATATAGGAGAGCTCTGGCTGGCATCTGGTGGGTGCCCCTCTGGGATGAAGCTTCCAGAGGAAGGAACAGGCAGCAGTCTTTGCTGGTGATCTCGCAGGTGCCCCTCTGGGATGAAGCTTCCAGAGGAAGGAACAGGCAGCAGTCTTTGCTGTTCTGCAGCCTCTGCTGGTGATACCCAGGCAAACAGGGTCTGGAGTGGATTTCCAGCAAACTCCAGCAGACCTGCAGCAGAAGGGCCTGTTAGAAGGAAAACTAACAGAAACGAATAGCATTAACATCAACAAAAAGGACATCCACACAACAACCCCATCTGAAGGTTACCAATATCAAAGACCAAAAGTAGATAAATCCACAAAGATGAGGAAAAACCAGTGCAAAAAGGCTGAAAATTCCAAAAACCAGAATGCCTCTTCTACTCCAAAGGATTACAGCTCCTTGCCAGCAAGGGAACAAAACTGGATGGAGAATGAGTTTGACAAATTAACAGAAGTAGGCTTCAGAAAGTGGGTAATAACAAACTCCTCCAAGCTAAAGAAGCATGTTCTAACCCAATGCAAAGAAGCTAAGAACCTTGAAAAAATGTTAGAGGAATTGATAACTAGAATAACCAGTTTAAAGAAAAACATAAATGACCTGATGGAGCTGAAAAACACAGCACAAGAAGTTCATGAAGCATACACAAGTATCAATAGCTGAATCACTCAAGCAGAAGAAAGGATATCAGAGATTGAAGATCAACTCAGTGAAATAAAGTGTGAAGACAACACTAGAGAAAAAAGAATGAAAATGAATGAACAAAACCTCCAAGAAATATGGGACTATGTGAAAAGACCAAATCTACATTCGATTGATGTACCTGAAAGTGACTGGGAGAATGGAACCAAGTTGGAAAACACTCTTCGGGATTTATCGAGGAGAACTTCCTCAACCTAGCAAGACAGACCAACATTCAAATTCAGGAGATACAGAGACCACCACCACAAAGATACTCCTTGAGAAGAGCAACCCCAAGACCCATAATTGGCAGATTCACCAAGGTTGAAATGAAGGAAAAAATATTAAGGGCAGCCAGAGAGAAAGGTCGGGTTACCCACAAAGTGAAGCCCGTCAGATTAACAGCTGATCTCTTGGCAGAAATCCTACAAACCAGAAGAGAGTGGGGGCCAATATTCAACATTCTTAAAGAAAAAAATTTCAACCCAGAATTTCATATCCAACCAAACTAAGCTTCATAATCGAAGGAGAAATAAAATCATCTACAGACAAGCAAATGCTGAGAGATTTTGTCACCACCAGGCCTGCCTTACAAGAGCTCCTGAAGGAAGCACTAAATATGGAAAGGAAAAACCAGTACCAGCTACTGCAAAAACATACCAAATTATAAAGACCATCAACACTATGAAGAAACTGCCTCAAATAATGGGCAAAATAACCAGCTAGCATCATAATGACAGGATCAAATTCACACATAACAATATTAACCTTAAATGTAAATGGGCTAAATGCCCAAACTAAAAGACACAGACTGACAAATTGGATAAAGAGTCAACACCCATCGATGTGCTGTATTCAGGAGATCCATCTCACATACAAAGACACACATAGGCTCAAAATAAAGGGATGGAGGACTATTTACCAAGCAAATGGAAAGCAAAAAAAAGAAAAAAGCAAGGATTGCAATCCTGGTCTCTGATAAAATAGACTTTAAACCAACAAAGATCAAAAAAGACAAAGAAGGGCATTACATAATGGTAAAGGGATCAATCCAACAAGAAGAGCTAACTATCCTAAATATATATGTACCCAATACAGGAGTACCCAGATTCATAAAGCAAGTTCTTAGAGATTTACAAAGAGACTTGGACTCCCACACAATAATAATGGGAGACTTTAACACCCCACTGTCAATATTAGACAGATCGATGAGACAGAAAATTAACAAGGATGTTCAGGACTTGAACTCAGCTCTGGACCAAGCGGACCTAATAGACATCTCCAGAACTCTCCACCCCAAATCAACAGAACATACATTCTTCTCAGCATCACATTGCACTTATTCTAAGATTGACCACATAATTGGAAGTAAAACACTCCTCAACAAATGCAAAAGAACAGAAATCATAACAGTCTCTCAGACCACAGTGCAATCAAATTAGAACTCAGGATTAAGAAACTCACTCAAAACCACACAGCTACACGGAAACTGAACAACCTGCTCCTGAATGACTACTGGGTAAATAACGAAATTAAGGCAGAAATAAAGAAGTTCTTTGAAACCAAGGAGAATAAAGAGACAACGTGCCAGAATCTCTGGGAGAAAGCTAAAATAGTGTTTAGGGGGAAATTTATAGCACTAAATGCCCACAGGAGAAAGTGGGAAAGATCTAAAATCAACACCCTAACATCACAATTAAAAGAACTAGAGAAGCAAGAGCAAACAAACTCACAAGCTAGAAGAAGACAATAAATAACTAAGAAAAAAGCAGAACTGAAGGAGACAGAAACACAAAAAACCCTTGGAAAAAATCACTGAATCCAAGAGCTGGTTTTTTGAAAAGATTAACAAAATAGATAGACCACTTGCCAGACTAATAAAGAAGAAAAGAAAGAAGAATCAATAGACACAATAAAAAATGATAAAGGGGATATCACCTCTGATCCCAAAGAAATACAAACTACCATCAGAGAATACTATAAACACCTCTATGCAAGAGTATAAATACTCTTCTAGAAAATCTAGAAGAAGTGGATAAATTCTTGGACACATACACTCTCCCAGGACTCAACCAGGAAGAAGTCGAATCCCTGAATAGACCAATAACAAGTTCTGAAATTGAGGCAGTAATTAATAGCCTACCAACCAAAAAAAGCCAGAGACCACATGGATTCACAGCCGAATACTACCAGAGGTACTAAAAGGAGATGGTACTATCCCTTCTGAAACAATTTCAAACAATAGAAAAAGAGGGTCTCCTCCCTAACTCACTTTTATGATGCCAGCATCATCCTGATACCAAAACCTGACAGAGACACAACAAAAAAAAGAAAATTTTAGGCCACTATCCCTGATGAACATCAATGAAAAATCCTCAATAAAATATTGGCAAATCGAATCCAGCAGCACATCAAAAAGCTATCCACCACAATCAAGTCTGTTTCATCCCTGGGATGCAAGGCTGGCTCAACATATGCAAATCGATAAATGTAATCCATCACATAAAGAGAACCAATGACAAAAACCATATGATTATCTCTACAGATGCAGACAAGGCCTTCAATAAAATTCCACACCCTTTCATGCTAAAAAGTCTCAATAAACTAGGCATTGATGGAATGTATCTCAAAATAATAAGAATTATTTATGACATACCCACAGCCAATATCATACTGAATGGCCAAAGCTGGAAGCATTCCCTTTGAAAACTGGCACAAGACAAGGATGTCCTCTCTCACCACTCCTATTCAACATAGTATTGGAAATTCTGGCCAGGGCATCTGGCCAGGGCAATCAAGCAAGAGAAAGAAAGAGTATTCAAATAGGAAGAGAGGAAGTCGAATTGTCTGTTTGGAGATGACATGATTGCATATTTAGAAAACCCCCTTGTCTCAGCCCAATATCTCCTTGAGCTGATAAGCAACTTCAGCAAAGTCTCAGGATACAAAATCAATGTGCAAAAATCACAAGCATTCCTATACACCAATAACAGACAAACAGAGAGCCAAATCATGAGTGAACTCCCATTCACAATTACTACAAAGAGAATAAAATACCTAGGAATACAACTTACAAGGGATGTGAAGGATCTTTTCAAGGAGAACTACAAACCACTACTCAAGGAAATAAGAGAGGACACAAACAAATGGAAAAACATTCCATGCTCAGGGATAAGAAGAATCAATATTGTGAAAATGGCCATACTGTCCAAAGTAATTAATAGATTCAATGCTATCCCCATCAAGCTACCACTGACTTTCTCCACAGAATTAGAAAAAACTACTTTAAATTTCATATGGAACCAAAAGTGAGCCTGTATAGCCAAGACAATCCTAAGCAAAAAGAACAAAGCTGGAGGCATCATGCTACCTGACTTCAAACTATACTACAAGGCTACAGCAACCAAAACAGCATGGTACTGGTACCAAAACAGATATATAGACCAATGGAACAGAACAGAGGCCTTGGAGATAATGCCATACATCTACAACCACCTGATCTTTGACAAACCTGACAAAAACGAACAATGGGGAAATGATTCCCTATTTAATAAATGGTGTTGGGAAAACTGACTAGCCATATGCAGAAAACTGAAACTTGACCCCTTCCTTATACATTATACAAAAATTTACTCAAGCTGGTGTAAAGACTTAAAGGTAAAACCTAAAACCATAGAAACCATAGAAGAAAACCGAGGCAATACCATTCAAGACATAGGCATGAGCAAAGACTTCGTGACAAACACCAAAAGCAATGGCAGCAGAAGCCAAAATTGACAAATGGGATCTAATTAAGCTAAAGAGCTTCTGCACAGCAAGGGAAACTATCATCAGAGTGAACAGGCAACCTACAGAATGGAAGACAATTTTTGCGATCTGTCTATCTGACAAAGGGCTAATATCCAGATTTACAAGATACTTAAACAAATTTACAGGAAAAAAAAACCATCAAAATGTGGGCAAAGGATATGAACAGACACTTCTCAAAAGAAGACACTTATGTGACCAAGAAACATATGAAAAAAAGGTCATCATCACTGGTCATTAGAGAAATGCAAACCAAAACCACAATGAGATACCATCTCAACGCCAGTTAGAATGGCGATCATTAAAAAGTCATGAAACAACAAATGTTGGAGAGGATGTGGAGAAACAGGAAAGCTTTTACACTGTTGGTGGGAGTCTAAATTAGTTCAACCATTGTGGAAGACAGTGTGGCAATTCCTCAAGGATCTAGAACCAGAAATACCATTTGACCCAGCAATCCCATTACTGGGTATATACCCAAAGGATTATAAGTCATTCTACTATAAAGACACATGCACACATATGTTTATTGCAGCACTATTCACAATAGCAAAGACTTGGAACCAACCCAAATGCCCATCAATGATAGACTGGACAAAGAAAATGTGGCACATATGCACCATGGAATACCATGCAGCCATAAAAAAAAGGATGAGTTTCTGTCCTTTGCGTGAACATGGATGAAGCTGGAAACCATCATTCTCAGCAAACTAACACAGGAACAGAAAACCAAGCACTGCATGTTCTCACTCATAAGTGAGACTTGAACAATGAGAACACATGGACACAGGGAGGGGAACATCACACACCGGGGCCTGTTGAGGGGTGGGGAGCTAAGGGAGGGATAGCATTAGGAGAAATACCTAATGTAGATGATGGGTTGATGGGTGCAGCAAACCACCATGGCACGTGTATACCTATGTAACATGTTCTGCAAACGTATCTGCATGTTCTGCACATGTATCCCAGAACTTAAAGTATAATTTTAAAGTAAGAAAAAAATTAAACTCTATCAGTGGCAACAGCTATAGCCTGAAGTAGCCATCTGAGACCATTTCTTCTTCCCTCCTTCTTTCCTTCCTCCCCAGACTGACTCAACCCCCAGTACCAGCCTCTCTGCAATGACCCTCTGCCCACACAATGAGACCTCCTACACAAGCAGCAGGGCTGTGGCCTGTCCTTGGATGAGAAATCTCTCATTTGAGTGACTTAAGGAAATGTCTCTTACACTTCCAGGGCAGGTCCTTCAAAGTTGCCGCTAAGTTCAGTTGGAGCCAGAGAGGTAGCCAGATGGTGTGATTACAGCATTCCCCCCACAAAATATCCTGGGTCCCATGGCCTCTCACTTTGGGAACATAAAACAAAGTCACGTTTATGTTGATGTCCCAATTCCATTGACCCTGAGCAAGCCCTCCCCTTGCCCAACCAGAACTGAGCCCCTCAAGGGGCCCCTACTAAATTCTGGAAACTGCCCCAGGAAAGCTTTACAATGGGCACAGGCCAGGTTTCCAGCAGCACCAACCACAGGGGGCTGCCCTGAGTTGCCTCTTCCTCTGGCTTCCACTCACCCATTAAGCAGCTTGAAAAAGCCTTCAAAGGCCCTCAATCCTGAGTTCTGTACAGAGGGTGGAGAATGGCCTTTCCCTACTCCCAGGTCACACTTTGTCACCTGAGTCCTAAAACATTCCAGCTTGTGCCCAGAATCTCACCAAGTATGCCATGAAAATAGTTCCATCCAATTCAGATCCTTATCCCGGTAGAGATGAAACCCAGGCCAAGGAGAGACAGCGGAGAAGAGATCCATGAAGCCCCTTCTTTCTTCCTCTCTCAGTTACAAAGTGTAAGTGTCGTGCATATAAATAGAGACAGAGGAAGGGGACAAGAACACTTGCAATAACTGGGTTGCAGTTCAGCCAAAATTGCCCCTGAGGCACGTAAATGAAAAAGAGTCCAGTTAGATAAACCAAAGACGTCTGCCTTCTCCCTGTGGCTCTAAATCAATGACAGGTATATACCAAGAAGAGCACAGAGTCAGCAAAGCTGCAATCTGAATGGCGGGGAGGGGAGAGTGGAGAGGACAAAGCCACAGAGTTTTCTTCTTTATAAGAAAGTATTTGTTTATAACACAAACATTTTGCCTCTCCTGGAGAGCATCACCTGTTTCTTCTTTTCTTTCCTTTTACCTGCTTGAAAGCACAGTTCATTGAATCAGGCAGGTCAGCCCACTTTCAGCAGACTCTAAGGAAGAGTCGTTAACTCCTGCTTTGAAGCCCTCAGGGCAACTGGGCATAACAGAATCTCTCTGAGACTCCTGCAGCCCTGAGGAAGAGTCTATTCTAGTTATCCGGTTCTCATTTTCTCTCAAACTAGTACTAAGTTGAAAAAATAGCATCAGTAAAGTCTGCCATTACCTGGAGTCAGGGCTTGGCTGTCGATTCAACACAACTACATCCTATCAGATGAAAAGTTAATTTCAATAATAGGATATCTGGGAAGACTTCAGAAGATAATTTTCCCATCCTTGGGTAATCTGGTACTGCTGACTGTTCTGGGGCGTAACGTGCCAGCCGGTGCCTTCACCAAACACAGAGCACTAGCACCCTGCCCTGGCACCCCAGCCCCAGCCCCTTTCCAACCGAGCTGCCGCACACGACTTGGGGAGCCATCTCTGGCTGCCATTCAAGGGAAGACAGATGGCTGAGAAATGATTTTCTGGAGTATCCTGACCAGATTTCTCTCCTATGTATCATGAAGCAAACCGTGGCTTTAAGATTTATCCCTGGAGCAGTAGGCAGCCACTGTCTCTGAGTTGAGTCCTGCTTGGTTGGGAATTTATTTCTAAACACTGCAGGATTTGGGTCAGGGCTTGCATTTTAAGCAGCCCATTTTCACTTTCTGGGACATAGGTAAGAAGGGATGACAAGCTTAGATTTTCACAGGTGGTATTGTTGCCATAAAAAGGGGTCCCAATCCAGACCCCAAGAGAGGGTTCTTGGATCTTGTGCAGGAAAGAACTCAGGCCGAGTCACAGGGCTTGTGAGCACAGTGAAATAAGCAAGACTGTTGGAAACTACTCCATTATGGAGTAGAGAGTCCTTGGAAAGCAGGAGGAGGAAATTATGTCCTTCCTTTGTTAGTGTCGATACTTTTAAGAAACTATAAGGAGCTAGAATTAAGCTTGAAATGTGCAGATGTACGCATCAAAGGTAGGGGCTATTGGTGCTATCAATGACCACTCATCTCTCAACCTAAGCCTGCTCATCAACATTATCTTTAAGTCAAATGGGGTGCACTCAAAACCCTGGATCTGGAAAACAGAGCATCTGGATGCTCTGTGGGCTTGGTGAAAGATGTTCTGTATGGCCACAAATATTCTGCATTTATAAGTGGTGGCCAGCTTAGAATGTGGCTATTTTCAAACCATAAGTATTAACCTTATAGGTGCTGTGTGAGTGCCTCGTTACTCACTTTAAGATGGAATCACTCTGGTCATGTTTTATTAAACCAAAGGCCTGGTAAGCAGGGGCTCCTCTAACACTAATAAATCAAAAAGAGAGGCAGACAAGAACAGTGAGATCAGGCAAGAGTCTGAAAATAGCACTGGGTGTGGGACAAAGCTGCCCCATTCCACCACAGGGAGCTGAAGAGAAGGGCCCTGCCATTGACTGCCACCCAGCTGTAGGCCAGGCACCCTCGTAGGCATTTTACATATGGTAGCTCACTTATTCTTTGAATCTCTGATCTTAGCCATTTTGCTGATAAAGAAATTTTGTCTCTTTCCTAACTAGGTGCTCTCCCTAGTGGTCACCTTTACTCATGTGGCTTCAGTGACCCTGCATGTGTCAGCGACTCACAATCAAACACTATCATCCTTCTGAGCCCCCAACACATTTGCACAATTGCCCACAGAACCTCTTCAGCCTCAAGCTCGGCACTAACACCCCATCTTCCCCACCCCCGTGACGGTCCTGGGTCCTTCTTTCTTCACCTACCATATCCCACGGTCACCACATTCAGTCATTCCCCTGTGAAATGACACTTGGCTCCATCCACAGCTCACCTCCTCCCCGCCACTGCACTGGCTCAGACCACCTCACCGCCACAACTGCTTCCTCCCATCCACTCTGGATTGCAGCTGGAATTCTCAGCCACCTGATCCTGTTGCTACCTGACTCAAAACTTTACAGCTCCCCGAGTTGTCGGATCTGTCGTGGATGTCCCCTCATGATCTAGCTCTGCTCCCTCGTGAATGAGTCACCCTGTCACTTTGGTCCTGGAGTGTGTGATCCATGCACTTAACGACTTTAAGCCCAGAGTGTGCTTTTTATTTCTTTATCCAAATCTTTGATGGCTGTTCCCTCTGTCTGGAATCTTCTTACTCACAAATGTTGATCCTCCCTTCACCCCAAGGGTTGATCCAACCCTCACCATGTTTGGCTGACTCCTGCTGACTCTGATTTCAGCTGAGATGCCTCTTTCTTATGTGTCCCTCATCACTCTACCCTTTTCACAGCATCACATTGTCCCCCACTGGACTGTAAACTACTTAAGGACACAAACAACATCTTTTTTAAATTTTTATTTATTTTTATTTTTTGAGACAGAGTCTCGCTCTGCCATTAGGCTGGAGTGCAGTGGTGCGATCTCTACTCACTGCAACCTCGGCCTCCCGGGTTGAAGCAATTCTCCTGCCTCAGTCTCCTGAGTAGCTGGGACTACAGGCGCTCACCACCACAACCAGTTAATTTATGTATTTTTAGTAGGGACGGGGTTTCATCATGTTGGTCAGCATGGCCGCGATCTCTTGACCTCGTGATCCGCCCGCCTCGGCCTCCCAAAGTGCTGGGATTACAAGCCTGAGCCACCGCGCCTGGCTAGAAACAACATGTTGCTTACCATTGAGTCCTTAGTGCCAGGCACAAGATCTGGCACACAGCAAGTGCTCAAAACATTTTTGTTGAGTGAGTGAATCAGTGAACAAATGAACTAGCAACTTGCCCCAAGTTGCTCAGCTTCTTACGGAGCTGCAGTTGAAACCCAGTCCTGTTAGTCTCAAAGCCTGTGGCCTTTCCTTTGCACTCTGATGACACAGTGTCATCATGTGGCTTATTTAAAGCAAGGCTGGATGACCTCTGGAACTAATACAATATCTTGGGAATAACTGCAGTGAACTCTTGAGGGTGTTTTGAATCTGACATTTTGAAATTAACTTTGAGTATCATCCCTCCACTTACTATTCTGGTCTAGAAGACAGACCTTTTCCTGCTCTTTTATCTGGAGATTGCCTTAGGTCTTCAACTTACCTCTTACTTTCCCCTATTGTGCAGTTTGTTTCCTGGTACAGTCCTGGTAATATACCCTGAAGAGCCTGAAAGAGACTGAACCATTACTGTACTTTCTCATTAAAGGAAATCACTTGTATTTCTGCTCTAAGGTTGCGCCAACTCGTTGTTCATGCAATGTGACCAACTGTATGACAAAATTCAATCAGCCTAGAAAATTTCCACAGGAGCCAAAGAAGAGCCTCCCACTCAGCAGCAATCACTGTAAACACAAATCACAATGTTTGCACTTACATGAGCCGTGGATGGATTACATTATCTACCTCTGCTTTATTTAGATGATGAACGACATGCAGCTGGGGAATACAGAGACACAGAAAAAGCCCTGAAAACCCTCAGAAGGGGGATGGATTAATCTTTTCCTGAAGGATCATTGGCTCCAATGAAGCAGGGAATGAACACAATGCACCAGAGCTACCTAGGGGGCCCTGGGCACCTCTGCGAGGCCTTCTCCTGGCCTAGGACCTTGGAGTGGGATCACATGAGATTCCAAGAGATTCTCACCATGGTCCCCTCAAAGGGAGCCTCTCATTTGTCTTCTGAAATGCTCAGCTGTTAAAAAAAAATGTATTAAAAATGCCCACTTTGGATCTGATTCAAAATAATCTAGCCAGATGGGAGAGTTGTAGATGAAACAGATTGGCCATAAGTTGATCATTATTGAATCTGAGTGATGGCTGTATGTGGGGAGCCATTGTTATATTCTCTGTTCTTTTGTATATTTTTGAAATTTTCCATAAATAAAAGTTTTAAAATGTTGCATATAAGTATAATCTGGTATAATTTTTCTGGGGAATAATTTAATATTATATATTCAAAAGTCTTTAAAATGTGCAAATCCTGTGACTCAGAACTTCTACTTCCAGGAATTTACTTTTAGGAAATAATCATGAATATGTGAAAAGATTTATCTACAGGGATGTTAATGACAGTCTTATTTATAATAGGGGAAAAAAAGAAAAGTGTTCAATAATGAGGACTGGTCAAATAAATAATGGCACCTATTATGATAGACCATTATGGAGCCATTAAAATAATCTTGGGTCTGGTGATGGTGAAGAGGAACATCATTTCACACACACTATTGATGGAAATAAATTGAATAACTGCTTCGCAAAGTGAGTTGGTATTATCGATCCTTGTTTGAAATGTTTACTTTGGCCCAGCAATTACATTATAAAGAATTTTTCCCATTGACAGGCAAAAATGTGTATACTGGGATAACTGCAGCATTCTTTATAGTAGGAAAAAATGAAAACAATATAAATGTTCAACAAATAAAGATGAGTTGAATAAATTATGGTTAACCATACAATGGAATACTCAAAGGCATTGTTTGTATGTCATAATAATTATACCTAACATTCTTGAAAGCTTTCTGTGGTCTAGGCATTGTTCTAAGTATTTTATATATGCTAATTTATTTAATATACTGGTATAAAAATGTATCAGTTAGCCATTACTGTATAACACACTACTCTAAAAATCAGTGGCTTACAGCAATAAACATTTTTAATTGCTTGATTGACCTTCCTCCTGACTCTGGAAGCAGCTGTGGGTTGGGTAGGCCGCTCAGCTGATCTTGGGTAGGTTTTCTTACATGTTTGGTGGTCATCTGGGGTAGGCTAGTTTAGAATGTTTTTGGCTGTGACAATTGACTTCCATATGGACTTTCATATCCTAACAAACTAGCCTAGGCTTATTCATTCGGCAGTGGTAGAATTCCAAAAGAGAGTAGAAGCATGCAAAACTTCTTGATGCTTAGAGTCCAAACTGGCACACCATCACTCCTGCTTCATTCTGTTGGCCAAAGCAAACCCAGATTCAAGGGATAGTGGAATATTCTCCCTCTCTTGTTGAAAAGAACTTCAAAGTGATGTTTCAAGGAGTATGAAAACAGGGAAGGGGATATAAAAAAAATTTTTGTAATGAATCTTCTACATATCTAAAACGAACAACAGTGAGTTTTGTATGCTCCTTTTTGTCCAGTAAAAAGATAAAACACCAGACATATCAACACATACAGATACATACACATATGCACACACACACACATCACATACATGCACATAACTGGAAGATTTCTGTCAGGTACACAAAATTACCATTCACTAAATTTACCCTGATGAAATTCTACTTCTTGAATAGAACTGGGGTATTGGGTCAGAGAAAGACTTTCTTTTTAATGAACACTCTTTTATACCATTTGAATTGTTTTGCCATATGAATAAACTAAACTTACAATTTTAAAAAACAGATATCAAAATTAAAAGATCTCAGATAAGGAAATCAAGATGCATAGAACTGAATGAAAGTGAAATACAACATATCAAAATTTGTGGGATGCAGCTAAAGCATGGCTGAGAGGAAAATTCATAGCACTAAAATGCTTCCATTAGAAAAGAGAAAAGATCACAAATCAAAATTCAAAGAAAGAGTGTAGCAAAATCATATTATGTAACAACATTTAAGACATGAAAATGTACACAAAGTGTTGTTAATGGAAACATGCAGGTTACAAGCAATATAAATGATGACATATAAATTTAAATATAAAAAAGGCTTAGATGCTGCATACCAAAATGTTGACATTGGGTCATGAGGTGGTTTTGAATTTTCTTCTTTGTGATTGTCTATATTTTCTATGTTTGCCTACAATTTACATTTATATTTTTTGGCCAGAATATAGAAATGAAGGTCCCATAAAAATAAGGAGCTAAGGTCCAAGGATCTCAGGAACAGCCTCAGTCCTCACATTCTTGGCTTTCTTTCCATTGGCTTCAGAACACCTAGGCAGAGATTATAATTTCTCCCGTAGTTTGACTGGCCATGGGAAATTTGTGTCCAAGTTCAGGCCCAACTTTTAGTCTTCCTCTCCTTTCTTCCTCACAACAGTGATATGAGAATGAAATAATTGGCTCCACTTAACAGATGAGGAAATAGAGCCCCAGACCAGGGCTGAATTCAGTCCACAATTCTCATTCACTCTATGTCACTGCTCCCTCCCTTCAGTGAAGCTGGAGGCAGGACTTAGACCTAACTGCCCTGACTTCCACTCCCTTTTGGAGCTTGGACATCCATTGGAAACTGCCACATTCTGAGGATATAGCATTGAAAAAGACCAACATAGTCTTTGCTCCATGGAGCTACATTCTAGCAAAAAAGACAGATATGAAGCAATATAAAGATTAAATTATTCATTAAAATAGTGTTGAATGCTTCAAGGGAAAATACAGGCTCCAAGAGAGCATATGACAGTGAGACCTAGCTTGACCTCGGTCAAGGCAGACTTCTCTGGGGCATTGGTGTTTATGCTAAAATCAGGTGATTATCACCACTTTTGCTGGATCCAGAAAATCCTGCATCCTGGGCAATTTCAAATGAACACACCTTCAGATATCACAGTGTAGCTGAGGAAGAAGCACCAGTCTAGGATCAGGAGACCCTGTTTTGGTCTCAGCTTTACTATTCATTAGTTCTGTGATCTTGGATAAGGTATTTGCATCTCTTAGCCCTTGTTTTCTCATCAGTAAAAATGAAGAACTTAGATTACCCAGTGGTTTGGTACTATTTTTAAAGCACGTAACCTAAAACTCATTAAAGCTGAGCTGTTATAAAACCTTGTGTGTTTGCTCTTCTCCCCTACCTTTCTCCTTGATGACTGTGGCAGTCTCTAATTTCCCTCAAGAAACTTCCATGACCTGCAAAGTAGAGTTTGAAAAATTCTGACCTAGGTAATTTCTGAGACCCCTTCCAGATGTGAAGTTGTGTGATACCAACTTGGAGTATAGGGACCTCATACACATTTTCCACCATACTTGGATATCAGGGCAAGAGAGTTAAAAGATGATAATGTTGTTGAGTCAGACATTCAACATCCACTTCAACCTGCTTCTAAACAGCCTTCCTGAACTAAAGAGGCTGAAAAGCTAAAAATTACATTTCCAGATTCTTTGCAGCTAGTGTTCCATATGTGACACAGGTCCACCACACAGACACAAACATGAGGCTTGAAACGCAAAGGTGAGCAATGTTGTCAGTGTTCATGTGCAGGGAGGTTGGATCTTTCAGCAAATGCAGTAGCAGAAGCATTTGGCTTTTCTGGAGCAGTGGGGATGATGGTTCTGTTCCTAGCATCATCAGAGCTGGATGGCCAGTCATGGCACCAGTGGGCTTCCTCTAGACCATTCTGGAATTTTGCTTGGGCTTTCCCCCTGGATGCATAAATCCTGAATTTGTAGCATCCAAGCATGACTGGAGACTCTTCTGGAAACTCTAAACTAAATGATATTCTGTAACAAATCCCTTCCTGTTTAAACTAGTGAGGGTGGATTTTGTTACCTGAATGCAGTGGTCAAGAAACACCAGAGCAGACTCTTAGATGGCCCTTATCAGCATGCCTGCTCCTTGTCCTTCTTGCCTGATTCTCTACCTCCTGCCTCTGTATGCTCCTCCAATCTTTCCAAACTGGACTCAGCAGTTTCTATGCATCTGCCACCTAGTTACACTTTTGCAGGCACAGACTATAGCCTCAGATAGTCCTGAGTTTGAGTCGCAACCACCACTTAGGACAATATGAACTGAGGCAGATTCCTTAATCTTCCTGTCCCATCATTTACAAAATGTGGCTACCAACCGCAGAAGGTTGTGATAATCAGATGAAATAATGCAAGAGAAACTCACAGCAAAGCACTGGCACATAGGGAAGGCTCTTGGTTGCTGTTGCTGATGTTCTTATTACCTTTGGCTTTGGTGATGAGCACCCCTCCCATGACTCACCGGTTCAGTTACGGTCTGTGGCATCTGCCTATAATTCTACACATGACACAGACAGAAATAAGAGCTCTCCTGGCTCCAGAGTTCAACCTTAAAGACAGGTCTCACCTCTGCACAAGTCAAGATTATTGGCTGCAAGCATGAGACTAATCTGCAATCATCAGTAGAAAAGGGCATTTATTGGAAAGATAAAAGCAACTTTCAGAATCCATTGGTATTGGGAGAACCAGACACAGAAAATGACAAGAGTTTACGCATGTCCAGATAGCCAAGGCAGCCATCCTTTAGCAGTCACTCTTGGCTGCTCCTGAAGTGAACTCTAATTGCCTCTTTATCTTGGTTCACCCTCTCCAGATTCAAAGTCCCAGGCAGGGGCATCTGACTGGCCCAGTGCAGGTCATGTGCCTGTACCCTGCAGCCAGGGTGTGGGAAGAAAGACCACCTGACCCTTGGGTTTCTAGAGGAGAAAATGAGACATTGTCTCCCGCCAGGATGCTACACACTGAGAAACTCCCAAAACCAGAGAAAGGAATTGGATGCTGGAGAGTATATTAGTCAGGGTTCTCCAGAGAAACAGAACCAGTGGGATGCACCTGTACATACTATACAGAAATATGTGGATTATAAAAAATTGGCTCACATGGTTATGGAGGCTAGCAACTCCTAAGATCTGCAGGGTGAGTCAGCAAACTGGAGACCCAGGAAAACTGATGGTGGTTGTTCCAGTCTAAAGACAAGAGGCTCAAGACCCAGGAAGAGACAGTGCTTCTGTTTTAGCCCAAAGACAGAGGAAAGCCAATGTCTCCATGCAAAGGCAGTCAGACAAGAACCATTCTCTCTTATTTTTTGGGAAGAGGGTCAGCCTTTTTGTTCTTCTATTCAGGCCTTCAACTGATTGGATGAGGCCCACCCACATTAGGGAGGGCAAACTGCTTTATTTAACTACCCATTTAAATGTTAATCTCATCCAAAAGCAATTTCATAGAAATACCCAGAAGCATCTTTGACCAAATGTCTAGGCATGCTGTGGCCCAATCAAGTTGACATATAAAAGTAATCATACCAGTGATCCCCAATGTCTTTCAGGATTCTTCAAGAGGACTGGAGTTTCTACCTTCTGCCTCTGTATGCTCCTCCAATCTTTCCAAACCGGACTCAGCAGTTTCTATGCACCTGCCACCTAGTTACACTTTTGCAGGCACAGACTATAGACTCAGATAGTCCTGAGTTTGAATCGCAGCCACCACTTAGGACAATACGAACTGAGGCAGATTCCTTAATCTTTTTTTTTCCATCATTTACAAAACGGGGTTACCAACTGCAGAAGATTGTGAGCTGGAGCTGCTTGCAGGGATGGGGCTTGTTGTATGGGGTACTGTCTCCTAGGCAACACAGAGGCCGCCCTGATGTCTACAGTAGCCCTCAGGCTGAGGTCATGGGAGAATTCATTGTTCTGCATAGTAGACCTCAGACTGCCAAAGTTTGAGAATCTCGGCTCATGAGAGAAATACACACATTCTTTTCCACAGCAAACTCCTCAGGCCAGCTTCCCCTCACTGGTACCATATGTTAGGATTAGACACATTTTCTGTCCTTATGAGTCTCCCATCCTGGTCAGGATTTGCAATGGCCTTATTTATCGTGGAGCACCTGTCCCAGACCATTTATGTTACTCATACCCATTTGTCCCTATTATGATACATTTCTGCTTGGGAGTCCTGTCATCAGAGGACTGGTCTCTTCATACGGCACACTGAGTCTCGTCATTCTCTAGACAGCTGGTGTCGATATCACCTGAAAACACTGACGTGTTAATGTATTTCCTCCTTCTCACCATAAACTCTAAACACAGTGCACCAAAGAGGCCTTCAAAATGATGAGGTTTTCGTCTCAACAGGCTTTTCAAGATGGATCAGTCTCATTTTTGAGCAGTTTTCAGAACATACCATCTGAGCCGACTCAAATTAACCGATTACTGAAAACAATGCATTTTCTTTCATGACGTTCTCATGTATATCTCCTCGTTTTCAGTTAACAAAAGGAAAAAAATGAAAACTTCTACAGGGAAATTTGCCAAATGATGCAAAACATATTCAATCATACAGTCAAATTAAGTAGAAAATCTTATCCCCTAACAGGGAGCTTAACAGCCAGTTTCATGGATTAAACTATCCTTTGCAAAATAAATTTTTCCCCTAGAGAATGAATGAACTCAATTGGGTGGGAGATTTCTAAGGCTCTGCTTGATGTGTTAAGAAAAGTCATTTTTGCTGCATATATACTATGTTAATTCTCTGAAGTGAAACTTACAATATTTGAAATTTTAAGCTACAAACCATGACCTCTTTTTTACATACCGTGGCAGAACTACTTTTGAAGCACCCCGTGTTTTTTTAAACAGAGATTTTGAGTAACATTTCAAAGAGCCAGTCCTGATTTAGTAAGCGGATTACCTAAATTTAGCGTGTATTCAAACTCTTTCCATCACTGAAGCTCAACTTTTCTGGACTCTGGCCATATCTCTATTTTCCATTATGATGTCGCTTGCTGGCAGATGTCCCCTTCACACCCTGCACACAAGGAGATGGCTAAGAGTAAATGGTGATGAAATAATCTTTTCTCAGAACCCCACCCTCCAAATCCCAGGGGCTCCCTGCCCCTAGTCTGCAACCTTCTCCATATGACCCACACTACATTCTGCCTGTCTCCCATACTACATTGCCCCCTGCATTCCGGACGATTATTATTATCCTGGTGGAAGCAATCTAATCACCTGGCAGGTACCAATGTCTACATTGAAACTCTGTACCCTGGCCACACCTTTGGGTTCACAGTCACCACACTGAGGTGGGAGGAGTTTTCCATCCCTAAACCAGTGACACAAATCCTTTTTTTCTTTTTATAGTTAAACCCCATCCTAGGAGATTTCACACTTTAATTTTCTTACAACTCTTTAGTATTTTTAATCTCTTACACAATTTATACTTCCAAAGTAATGATGTTGAAAATACAGATAATCAGCATCACCTTGTAATGAGCCTCTTTTATGTACCTTGACACAGTGTTAAGCACTTTACATGGATTTTTCTCAATTGAGCCAAACAATGACCTGCTACACTTTTGTTTGCCATGATTGTGGCTAGGAACAGGTGCTTTAGAATCTGCCTGGGTTCCAGTTCCAGCCCTGAGATCTTTAGACAGGTTTCAAAGTCCTTCTAAGCTTTTCTTTCTTCAACTGTACATGGGGATAATAAGAGCCTCTACCTTGAAGTGCTATTACCAAGATTATATGAAAAGGTGCATGTGATGCATCTAGCAGAGTGACCAGCACATAGTAGGTGCTCAATAAGTGGTAGCTTACTCTGAGTGTCCCCACCTGGGTGACCTGCAGGGTTCGCAGGCTCAGCAGTTTCCTGGTCAGGGACTGCTAAGGCCTCACCCACACCCCCTCCAAACCCCTGTCTCCAACCCTTCTCCAATTCCCTGGATTGAGCTGTGACACACTTTGAGTCTCCCCCGTCCCACTTTCAGGTGAATTTCCTTCCGACTATGTAGATAGAAAAGCAGCCTTTGACCCTCCACTCGGCTTTATTCTCAATCTGCTGGCTGACAGAGCCCCTCCCAAGGGTCCTGACAAGACCGAAGAATAGGACCCTCTTCTTCTGTAGTCTGAAATTACCCAAAGTCCTATGAAACCATTCCAAATGAAAGTACTTGATTTCGTTTGATACCTTCTTTGTTCTTAAGAGAATAGAATTATTTATTTCCATTCTTAGTTTAAAAAGAGCCCATGCCTCCTGCTGCAGGGCCCTGTTGCCAACCTGGAAGCTGCCAGGGTCATGGTCTATTTTAGTACCAGGCTGCCTAGAGACAGAAACTAGCATGCGTCACTCATAGGTATACTACGCATTTTCAAATGTCTGTGGGGTATTGTGATAAATACAATGCAGGATACTTAAGACGCATGTGAGGGTATTCAACATTTGACATTAAAAAGGGCATCTTCTTACTTTCAAAAGCTGGAAACTCCTCACGTCATGGAAAGAACACTAGAAGGAAGTCAAGTACATTGCCTGGGAATGTGATCCTGCACAAATCACATCCTCTCCCCGGACCTCAGTGCCCTCATCTGTAAAGGATGGCAGTTGGAAGAGCTGACCTCTAAACCCCAGCACTAAAATTTTATGAGTCTAAAATCACTCTCTCCTAGCTACGTGATGATGAATATGTATAATGGCTGACATTTGTAAAGGAAGGAAACTACATAACAGGCTCTATAGCCACATAAAACAAATGGCAAACTAGTACCTGTTGGATTTTTTCTGTCAAATGTTAGTTTTTGTTACTTGTACCACTTTCCCACCCTCGTCACCTGCTGTCGTGAGAGTCCCCTCCTTTGTCTGCAGCATCCTATATATGTCTTTCAAGATTTATTAATGTTGGTGTTTTCTCAGTGACTATAAGGTGGTCATTATTGCCTCTCTCCATTATTTATCCATTTCACTTGCTTGGTGTTATTTTTATTTTTCATGCCCTCCAAGACCTCTCCTTGAACAGATTGCTTTATATTACCATAGTCTTAATACTCTGTTCTAAGCCAAATTGTCCTCTGTCGCCCCTTTGCCATGGTAAATTCATCTGTGGAAGATGTATTAGCCAACACTCCAACTGTTGTTTAAATATTTGCCCCTTTCGCACGACAGCTTCCTTCAGAAGAATGAAATCCTCATGGCCAAGTCATGCGTTTACGTGCTCACCATCGGTGGTGCCTTTGTGCTCTGCCCCTAGCCCAAGTTTTCTGGGCCTTTCCATCACTTTTCTATCTCCACTTTCCTGCCCTCATCCACTCTACCTACCTCTACCTCTGCACCCACCAATCAGAGTGCCTTTTCATGTCTGGAACCAATCAGAAAGCCTCTTCTTCCAAACATGTATTAAGCATCTGTGAATGGGCAAAGCCTGTCTGACAAAAGAAAGCACAGAAGCTTTGAGGTGTCCGCTCAGGAAAGACAATCTGTAGGATGGGAGAACTGTGCACTGTAAGTCTTACCTTTCCTTTGGTGAAGGCATACAAGGAAGTCTTACCCCCTCCAAAGTGATGAGCACTAGACACCCTTTTCTGTTTGGGAAAGACTTCTTGCTGCCATCACCAGGAGGGACATGGCTACCCCTTTAATACTCCGACTCAATCATGGACCCAAACTGTTTCTGTTGGATTATTTTAGAACAGCTAAGGCAGGGTGGGGTTTTTCCATTAGACTATGTTAAATATTAAAAGACAATAAAAAGGCAATGAACAAAGAAAATACCAGAAACTTTTTTCAAATCAAGAGTACAAAGTGCAGCATGCTTATCCTATTATTGCTGTTTCAGTGCCTGGCCCCTCCGTATGCTCTCTGAAATGGTTACTCACCCCTAGAGAAGTCCAACTCTGAATGTCACTCGCATGAATGTCTTGCCTCCCAGCTTCCAGCCTGTCTCTCTTCCTCTCAACAAGCAGCCATAAGAAGCTGGCAGTCTTAACCACACAACCATCACTAATTCAGCAAACATTTCTGACCCCTGCCTTTCTGTGTTCAGCACAGAAGTGCAAAGTACAGTGTGAAACTTCCACCCTCAACACTCCAGGTTTGTTTTCACTAATGGGGAAGGCAGACAGTAAACTATCAATTCCACTACAGGATTGTAAGTGTTATTATGGGGACATGCAGAGAAAAGTGCTCTCTAAATCAAAGTGAGAGTTCAAGGAAGAATTTCTGGAGTCTGTCATGCTTGAGATGAGATGTGAAAGATGAGTATGATTAGTGAGATTTTAAAAAGAGAGAAAGGAAAAGGAAGGTCATCTCAGGCAGCAGGGACTGCATATGCAAAAGCCATGTGTTTATGTGCTCACCAAGTTACACCAAGGTATTGTCATTGGGGAACCTCAGTTGGCATTGACATTGGTCATTGGAGAACCTCAGTTGGCTCTGTTTAGTTTGAGCAAAGGATGTGAGGAAGAATCGGATGAGAAGAGGCCAAGAAGGGGTCAGAGGGCCGCGTCAGGAGAGGATTTGTGCACCAAGTGAAGACTAGAAACTTTATCCTGACAGGTCTGCCAAGCCATTGAGGAATTTTAAGCAGAGGATTGACATGATCAGGTTTGTGATTCTGAAACTGTAGCAGGAATGTTTAAAAAAAGAAAAAAGAAGTGGGGAGAAAAGGACAGGAGTCAGTGTGAAACCTGTTCCAATATTCCCAGTAAGAAATGATGAGAGGTTACCCCAGGTAGATTCTACAGAATTTCATGAGTAGTTAGATACGAAAATGGAAGAGAGAAAGAAAGAGAAACTGAGAAAACCCAGAACATCTCCCAACTTTGTGGTTAAAACAATTAGCTAAATAGTAACAGCTCACTGTATTGAGTACTTGTTATATACCATGTTAAATGCTTTGCATGCTTTCATGCTTTCATTCAGCCATTTCTTTGAGAGACTACTATGTGCCAGGCACAGTTACAGGTACTGGGGATACAACAGTAGAGAGAAAAAGAAAAAAAAAGTAAAAACCCTTGCCTATATAGAGTATGCAGGAAAATGATAAGTAATGAGGAAGAAACATAAGGCAAAAAAGGCAATAGGAACACCAGGAGTGGAAACAGTTTAAACTATAAAGTGTGTGCCCAGGGAAGGCCCTACTGAGAAAGTGGCAGAGAAGTAAGGTATGTGGCTCTTTTAGGGGACAGGCATTCTGAGCAGAGGCCCTGTGGTGAAGCAAACCCCTGGAACAGCTAGTGTGGCTGGGTGGAGCAATGAGGGGGGAAAGTAGAAAGAGATGAGGTCAGAGGTATGGGGAGGAACATGGGAGGACAGGTCACCCAGGGTCCTGCAAGCCATCATAAAGACTCCAGCTTTTACTCTAAGGGAAACTGGAAGCCATTGCAAGGTTTTGAGCAAAGTAGTAAGGTGATCTGACTTGCATTTTAACAGAATCACTCTGGCTACTCTGTTGGACATAGACTGAAAAGGGGACAACTCAGAGGCCATTCCAACAACACAGGTGACAGACGGTAGACACTGGGATGATGGCAGTGGTGACTGCAAGAAATGCTAAGTTCTGGATCTGTTGTGAAGGTACAGCAAGATGGGATAAAGTTTTAAATGTGGATGTGAGAGGAGGAGAAGACATCAAGAATGTCAGCCATGGAGTTGCCTTTGATTGAGATAGGGAAGACTATAAGAGAAGCAAGAATGAAAAGGGCTCATTTTTGACATGTCAGTTTTGAGATGCCTATTAGGTCTTGAGTGGAGATTTAAGGAAAGAAATTGAATATACAAGTCTGAAGTTCAAAAGAGAGGTCTAAGCTGAAGCTATAAATTTTCATCTTCAACACAGAGATCGCACTTAAAACCATGTGATTGGATAAGACATCACTGGATGTCTCATCTACATCAGTGATTGGAATGGAAAAGGAACAGAGTCTATGATGAAGGTACATCCTAATGGACATCAGCAGTCCCCTGCAAGTCACTCCATTCAGAAGAGATTATGATGGGTCTTGAAGTCAGGTGAGACTAACTTCCTCAGACAGAAGAGGAAGGTCTGCTTTTATTGACAAAGAAGGCTTGGCAGAATTTGGAAATTGAAGTCTTCTATTTCATCAGAAACTGCCCATATGTCCCCATCCCAATTTTCAGGATCCCTCTTTGTCCCAATCAATGCTCTGACTGTCACATAAGACCCTTCAAGGTTGTGAATTTTTTAATAACACCTTTTTAAAGATACAAATTACACACTGTACAATTCATCTATTCAAAATGTACAATTTAATGAATTTTTTCATACATTCACAGGTGTAAATTCTTTTTGCCCTGTAATTCAGCAATCTTCAAAATTAGACCATGGGTTTGGATTTCAGGATCTTAGCCCTGCACCTGCAGGTGATAAGGATTTCTTTCAGGGAAGTTAGAGAAGCTTTCTAGCTCATCACATGGACCTTGATCTAGGACTATTGAGCACTGAACCCATTATTTTCTTTACCCAAGCTGTCCAGTATACTTGGAAGCAACCAAGTTCTTCAACATTTTTATTTGCTCTAAAATCTTACATGGCAGCAGCCATTTGGTGCTCAATGCCTTGCTTTGAGCTTGAATGCAATGGCTACTGGTAGTCATTTAAATAAAGATTTGTCATTATATGCTGTGGGTTGCCAGTGTCCAATTTACCATCAGTATTGGGGTCTTTTATGCCTTTAAATCTAGTCAGATAAGTGAACCAATTCCAGATTCCCATTATGAGATTCTCTTCTGGGGCGCACCCAAGATGGCCGAATAGGAACAGCTCCAGCCTCCAGCTCCCAGCGTGAGCGACACAGAAAATGGGTGATTTCTGCATTTTTAACTGAGGTACCGGGTTCATCTCACTGGGGCGTGTCAGACAGTTGGCTCTGGTCCGTGGGTGCAGCCTGATCAGCAAGAGCTGAAGCAGGGTGAGGCATTGCCTCACCTGGGAAGCCCAAGGGGGAAGGGAATTCCTTTTCCTAGCCAAAGGAAATTGAGACACACAACACCTGGAAAATCGGGTAACTCCCACCCTAATACTGCGCTTTACCAAGGGTCTTAGCAAACAGCACACCAGGAGATTATATCCCACACCTGGCCCAGAGGGTCCCACGCCCATGGAGCCTCCCTATTGGCATGTCTGAGTTCTAACTGCAGTCTGAGATCTAACTGCAAGGCGGCAGCGAGGCTGGGGGAGGGGCGTCTGCCATTGCTGAGGCTTAAGTAGGTAAATAAAGCCTCCAGGAAGCTCGAATTGGGTGGAGCCCACCATAGCTCAAGCAGGCTGGCCTGCCTCTGTAGACTCCTCCTCTGGGGACAGGGCATAGCTAAACAAAAAGCAGCAGAAACCTCAGCAGAGGTAAATGCCCCTGTCTGACAGCTTTGAAGAGAGCAATGGATCTCCCAGCACAGAGGTTGAGATCTGAGAACAGACAGATTGCCTGCTCAAGTGTGTCCCTGACCTCTGAATAGCCTAACTGGGAGATATCCCCCACTAGGTGCAGACTGACACCTCACACCTCACACAGCAGGGTACACCCCTGAGATGAAGCTTCCAGAGCAAGAATCAGACAGCAACATTCGCTGTTCAGCAATATTCTATCTTCTGCAGCCTCCGCTGCTGATACCCAGGCAAACAGGGTCTGGAGTGGGCCTCAAGCAAACTCCAACAGACCTATAGCCGAGGGTCCTGACTGTTACAAGGAAAACTAACAAACAGAAAGGACACCCACACCAAAACCCCATCAGTACATCACCATCATCAAAGACCAAAGGCAGACAAAACCACAAAGATGGGGAAAAAGCAATGTAGAAAAGCTGGAAATTCAAAAAATTGAGTGCATCTCCCCCTCCAAAGGAACGCAGCTCATCACCAGCAATGGAACAAAGCTGGATGGAGAATGACTGACGAGTTGAGAGAAGAAGGCTTCAGTCGATCAAACTTCTCAGAGCTAGAGGAGGAACTACGTAACCAGCGCAAAGAAACTA
The DNA here is from genome assembly GCF_000951035.1 of Colobus angolensis palliatus. NCBI lineage: Eukaryota > Metazoa > Chordata > Mammalia > Primates > Cercopithecidae > Colobus > Colobus angolensis. The sequence goes on along the minus strand of NW_012113586.1, from coordinate 6,278,197 downwards.
AAAACCTTGAAAAAAGAATGGATGAATGGATAACTAGAATAATCAACGCCGAGAAGACCATAAAAGAACTGATAGAGATGAAAACCATAACATGAGAACTACGTGACAAAGGCACAAGCTTCAGTAACCGACTAGATCAACTGGAAGAAAGAGTATCAGCGACTGAAGATCAAATGAATGAAATGAAGTGAGAAGAGAAGTGTAGAGAAAAAAGAGTAAAAAGAAATGAACAAAGCCTCCAAGAAATATGGGATTATGTGAAAAGACCAAATCTACGT